>NC_133778.1:28225397-28531049 GCF_003597395.2 Chelonoidis abingdonii | reverse complement strand
TCCAGATATGTTTACAGGGAGGGGGGGGGGGTCCCAAAAAAGGGGCACACAGGGGTTTGCTTTTTTTTTGCTGTTGGGACAAACAGCATCCAGATATGTTTACAGGGAGGGGGGGGGGGTCCCAAAAAAGGGGCACACAGGGGTTTGCTTTTTTTTTGCTGTTGGGACAAACAGCAAAAAGGGCGCGAAATGATTGTCTGCTGTTGCTTTCATGGAGGAAGGAATGAGTGACAACATTTACCCAGAATCACCCACGACATTGTTTTTGCACCATCATGCATTGGGATCTTAACCCAGAATTCCAATGGGGCGGGGAGACTGCAGGAACTATGGGATAGCTACGGGATAGCTACCCACAGTGCAATGCTCCAGAAATCCACGCAAGCCTCGGTACATGGACGCACACCACCGACTTATTGTGCTTTGTGTGGCCGCATGCACTCGACTTTATACAATCTGTTTTACAAAACCGGTTTATGTAAAATCGGAATAATCCTGTAGTGTAGACGTACCCTGAGTCTCAGGGACACAATTAGGTAGTGAATGGGGGGTGAGGGGAGGAAGGGGAAAGGCTTTTTTCATTATGCCTGTATTCAGTTTCTTTTGTGAACAGATCAGATATTGTCATTAAGTCTAACTTTCTTTTCAGAACAACATCAAAGACACATGGTTCAAGGAAACTGTGAAATGCATATCCTTTCCCAGTCCAGGTTTCTGCATGCAGAATGCTAGCTAAGGTCTGACAGTGAGCTTCTGTATGGATGCCATTCCCCTCACTCTCAGATATGTTAGTCATTGCCTTGTTTATAAACCAAACCTTCCTCACTACAGCTAGGCATCTGTGTCTCTGACACACCTCAGTCTCTTTCGTTGGCTCTTCCAGCAAAAGTCCAATGTTTACATTACCTGTAGTTGTCTTTGGTGCATGCAAACATTTCCCAGCCAGTTTCCTATTTCTTTAACTTGCCTCAGTCAGCTGCAGGTTGACTCTATACTCCCTAATAACGACCACCCCTTCTGTCTTGATGCCGTCTGCAAACTTGTCCCACTTTCTAGACACATACTGCAGTTTCTGACAGGATTGGTCCCCATATTGAGCCTTGGGATACTTTGATTTCATCTTTCAATCCAGGTACATTTGCTATTGTTGATGCTTGTTCTGATGACTTTGCTTACCAGCTTCCTGTAGTGGTGTATTATTAAACACCTGGCAACTTATATCCTGTCAGATCAGCTAAGATCAGCTGGTATGCCCTGGGCATCAGTTCCTACAAGCAAACTCCACAGGACATGTAGCAGAGCTTTTGCAGTGGAGGGCCTTAATCTGTGCAATTTGCTCCCTATGGATTTGGTGATCTTGAGCATGCTTATTTGGACATGCATTTTGCTAACTGTTATTGTTTGCTTGCAATCAGGAAGGTAATTTGGCTGCAAATGTTTTCTTGCAGCAGCACTGACTGCTGTTTATAAGCTACCTGTGTTGAGTAATTTGTATTTAATTTTGTATCTTTTTATATTTTTGTAAAGACCTCAGATGCTGAAGAGAAGGGCACTTTACAAGATCCTTAAATATTATCACTCAATGCTGAATTTAACAAGTGTCCTAGTCATTATTTTTCACTGAAATCAATGGCTAGGTAAGGCAATTAACTTAGTTTTTTTTATTTTTAAGGTATAATAAATCAAGCATCTTTAATCTTGTTTTCAAAAGCCGTTCAGTCAGGAACCTCATTTGTGCAACAAACTAGGACCTCTTTAGGTAGCCCCGCCAAATTATAAATGTTTCATACTGTCAGGGTCTGTTTCCCACTTTGAACTTTAGCGTCCAGAAAGTGGGGACCTGCCTGTTTCCTTCTAAGCTTAATTCCTAGCTTAGATCTTATCATGCTGCCAGCAACCCAAAATATAGTGTTTGGGCACACTCCCTGTCCCCCAAAACCTTCCTTGGGGGACCCAAGACTCAAACCCCTTGGGTCTTAAAACAAAGGGAAATAAACCATTCCCCTCTCCTTCCTTCCTCCCAGATTTTCCCCTCCTTAGGTTACACTGGGGAATCACTGTGATACAAACTCCTTGAATCTTAAAACAGAGAGGAAATTCACCTTCCCTCCCCTTCTCTCCCCTTCCCAGACTCTCCCTGAGAGAGAGACAGTGATCCTAACACAGAGAGAAATTATCCTTTCCCTCCCCCTTCTCTCCTTTCCCCCCACCAATCCCTGGTGAGTCCAGACCCCATCCCCTGGGGTGTCAAACAAGAATAAAAAAAAAAATCAATCAGGTTCTTAAAAGAAAAGCTTTTAATTAAAGAAAGAAAAAAGTAAAAATTATATCTGTAAAATCAAGATGGAATATGTTACAGGGTCTTTCAGCTTCACCTAGACCAGAGGGACTCCCCCTCCCAGCCTAAGTATACAAGTTACAGCAAACAGAGTTAAAATCCTTCCAGCAAAATACACATTTGCAATAAAGAAATAAACAAATGCCTAACCCGCCTGCTATCTAGTACTTACAATATTGAATAGAAGAGACTTTTTCAGAAAGATTGGAGAGCCTGTATACATGTCTGGTCCCTCTCAGACCCCAGAGAGAACAAAGGACAAAGAAAACAGCACAAAACAAAGACTTCCCTCCACCCAGATTTGAAAGTATCTTGTCTCCCAATTGGTTCTTTGGTCAGGTGTCAGCCAGGTTTACTGAGCTTGTTAACCCTTTACCATCTGTTTATGACACATACACTGTCAGGAAGTCATTTAGGACTAAATTGTACCAATAATATGTTAAACTATTTTATATTATAATTTTTAGCCACTAGGTGGCACCATGAGTAATGTACCTGTCCCAGGACTACTTCTGGGGGAGAGCAGTTATATGCCACCTCTCACTCAGGGTCAGGGCTGAACCTCCAGGAAGAATCTAGCCCTCAGTGAGAGACTTTAGCTTGGACAACACAACTCTTTTCATTTGTTCATTTTTAAACTTAACAGTTACAGACAGCAAAAGTGCTCTTATCTTGCTTGGATGTGAAGGTGGGGTGATCTGTTAGATTTAGTCATGCATTAGGAATGCATTTACTTTAAGAAGACTTGTCAGTCACACAGTCAATACTCAGAATTAGTGGAAATGTCAATAATTTCTGGTAAGGACAAAAGTTGAAAACTCCCACTCTTCAGGACCAGGAACCTTTATCTGCACTCTCACAAGCTAATTGATGAAACGCTCAAACACAGGAACATTGTGATGAATTAGTCATTAATAAACTTTAATTGTGTTTGTAACTGAACATAAAAGGATAATCATACTTTGAAATAAATTATACTTTGACTACTCAGTTACTCAGTTGTCAACCTTTGTACATATTTATAGCAAATAAATCACTGATGCAGTAGAGTGTTCAGAAGCATTCAGATTAAACCACTTACATTGCAGACCGAACAAGTAGCGAACTATAGCAATAGCATCAAAGAATGCAGGTGAGTGTATAAAGTTATTGTCCAGAATTTAAGTATATTGTATAAAAGAATTCAGGCACATGCCAGGACATGTAAATGTCTCAGTTGGATTCCAGTACACTTCTCAAATATCTGTTTGTTGAAAAGCATTCTGCATGGAAGCATACAGATGAACAGTAACACTTAGCATCAGACGCAACAGTAGTCTTTCAACTATTCAAATAATTTAATTCCAAATAGCCTTAAAAATTAGAGCAAAAGTGATGTCTGCAGTGTAGTCAGCTACAAATTGTGAGTTTCCTGCTGTGACACTTGTGGGGTATGGTGGGGTTTCTATAAATTTGGCCTAGCTGCAGCAGTTCATGTTAATTTTGGAATGACTCTCCTTGGGCCTTACAATGCTATCTAGTATTAAAATAGAGGGAAAGGACAAGGTCAGACAAAAAGTAAAGGGGACATCCTCACAGTGATCTCACTGACTTTGGCTAAAAGCCCTGATAAAATCCCACAGATGTGTGGGGAAATTCTGTGCAAATGTTGCCTAAATTTCCCTCTGATTTCTGTTGACCCTCCCTGTTGATAAAAATATGATCCAGTACCTATGAAAGTCAACGGACTTCCAGTCAACTTCAGTTGGCATTGGATTAATCCCCGTAAGTGTTGTGCATTATTTGCCTGATGCAAAGCCCATTTGCTTCATTGGGTTTTGGATTATAACCTATTAGTTAACGTCTGTTGTCTTCAGTGGGAGCTATGGATGCTTTGAAATTAGGCCATCTGCCTTACCCAAAGCCCACAGGTCCTGATCCACAATGGTACTTAGAGACTCATTCCAGTAGGCAGCCGAGCACACCTACTTGACTGGACCCCACATGAGTCAAGTACAGGATTTTGTCTTCTATGTCTGTCTTCTGATTATTGGCAACCAAGGGCACAAGCACCTTACACACAGTACTAGCTGGGTATATTAGGCCTCTGCAATGCTTAATAGGGGAACAAAAAGGTGCATGAACTCCGATAATGGTTTATTTCTTCCTTGCTTTTTCACTTTTACATTTTTCCCATTAAACTTGTTTTTCAATCTTTGATTCCCAGCCTCATTTTCTTCTTGTTCAAGTGAATTAGCAGAGAAAAACACTGAGCCTTGGTATTGTGGGAAGGGAAATGCTGTCTTTTCCTGACTATTCATAACAGGCAATTCCATTTTTGTTTCTGTGACCCAGCTCCAACGATAGCAGCGATGCGCTGTCGGACTTCCCTGGGGAGCTTCTAGGTAGCTGAATTTGAGCGTTTATATAAAGGAGACTAGGACCATTAGCAACCCAAGAACTGCATTTGCAAGGGTTTGATGAATGAACCACACACAAACTAAAATTGTCAGTGTTCACACACTTCTAGTTACTTGATCACCAAAGCCTACAGGTAGCAGTTTCCATGTAACCCATTTATGATGGTGGCATCTAGGAGTTACACGAGGAAACCAGGACTCATTGTTCCTGGCTTTGCCATTGACTTACCATCAGGTTACTTAAATTCTCTGTGCTTTGCTTCAGCCATCTGTGTTGTGAGATCTGATTAGATGTTTGTAAAGAACATTGACCTACTCAGATGAAGCAAGGCGCGACAGAAATCCAAAACAATATACTACTATTAGTAATTATTAAAATAATAGGTTTCGCCAAGAAAAAGGAAGCCTTTAAAACCATGAACCCATATAATTCGTTTAACAAATACCCTTCTGTAGGGTTCACCGCTTTATTTCTGCTGTCCATTTCTGGTAAAGGGCTATGAAGTGAACAGTTTTTTTCTAAACACTAATTAGAATCTTTCCTTTAATTCATTTTTTACACTTTTGTGGTTCTTTCATTCTTAAGCTTTTGAGGCCTGTCTTCTCAAATTGTAGCACTAGTTCGAACCAATTTCTTTCCTTCCGGTCTTGCTTTATATTAGGAAAAAAAGTTTGTTTTTTAAAACCCTAGTGTAGGCAAGTTATATGTTCACATATTAGCTAGTGTAGGTAGACACCAGGGATTTATTCAAAATGTCAAAACCATGTTTGGAAAGGCTTAATCATGTGTGCAGGTAAGGATATCACTACCCTACAGTCAGGGGAGTGATTGCAGTATGTGTAGACACATGGTTTGGTCTAGCTATCAGTGAAACTGTGGCAGTATGAACTTCAGTTTGGTCTGTACAAGCCCATCTGAAACCCTTGTGTAATTCAGCCTATGCTGAAATTTGTGCCACTGAGCCTTCACTAGGTACTCATGACAGCTAAATTAAAGCTAGATCAGGTATGTCTATACATGCTACAGTTACACTTGATTGTGGTATAGACATATCCTAAGACAGTTATTGAATCAAGGCTCTAGGACAGGGGTAGGCAAACTACAGCCCAGGGGGCCACATTTGGCCCTACTGACGTTTTAATCCAGCCCTCAAACTCTCGCTGGGGAGCAGGATCCAGGACTTGCCCTGCTCTGCGTGGCTCCCGGAAGCAGCAGGATGTCCCTCCTTCAACTCCTACCTGTAGGGGCAGCTAGGAGAAGCCGCACACTGCCTCCACCCCAAGCACCAACTGTGCAACTCCCATTGGCCAGGGTTCCCAGCCAATGGGAGCTGAAGGGGCAGCACCTGCGGACAGGGCAGTGCACAGAGCTGCCTGGCCATGCCTCCATGTAGGAACTGGAGTGGGGACATGCTACTGCTTCCAGGAGCTGCTTGAGGCCTGCATCGCTAACCCCCTTCTGCACCCCAACCCACTGCTGTAGCCCTGATCCCCCTCCTGCCCTCTGAGCCTCTCAGTCCCAGTGCAGAGCACTGTCCCTAACCCCTCATTCCTAGCCCCACCCCTGAACCCCCTCCCAATTGGAGCCCCCAACCCCCTTCCCCAGTCCAGAGGCCCCTCCCACCCCTTGAACTCTTCATTTCTGGCCCCACCCCCGAGCCATCACCTCCTCCTGCACCCCAACCCTCAATTTTGTGAGCATTCATGGTCCACCATACAATTTCCATACTCAGATGTGGCCCTTGGACCAAAAGGTTTGCCCACCCCTACTCTAGGAAGCAGCTGTTTACAGCTCCCTAGGGGCAGCTTTTCTGATAAAACTGGGTTCTCAAGGTGTGGGGTTCCCAAACTTTATTGTATTGCAGCTCCCTTCCAGGGATTTTAAAACTTGATGGCTCCTCACAACCAAACAACATTTTTAACCAACTCAAGACACTAGCTTCAAGGATATTGACTTAAAGAGTTAAAACACTTGCAGCTACTTATAGTTTCGAAAAATATGAAGCACCTATCCCTCCCTTCCCCATCTGCTGGTGCTGGTCAGCACTGGGAGCCTCACTTTGCCCTTTACTCTAGCGGGGGGGCTTTCAATCAAGAGCCTTCCTATGGGCGTTTCCCCCAGCAGGAAGTCTCTCTCTGCTGAAGTCCCCACACTCCAGGGGGCACAAAGGGGTTCCAGTGCCTACAGATAAGGTAATTTTAAGCCTAGTTTAATGGTCTCCATCATTAGAAAAGAACACAGACAGGCATATTAATTCATTCCCCATGCCCAACACTGGTAGCTTCCCCTCAAGGCCCCAGACAGCCCTGGCTCAGTCTGGGAAACGCAAAGCTAGGCATTGGGCTAGACTGGCTTTCCTGCCACACATGTACCACCTAAGGAGGAACAAAGGAGCGGCCTCTGTTAACCCCCGTCCTCTTTAAGTCCCCTTCTTCCCCACATCAGCCGGGCCCTTCCTCCGCCCTGCCCCGTTTGTGGCCCATGGGCCCTATTTCCACCCCCCACATGGCAGGTAAGGGTAGACTAGTTAGGGCAACGGCTTCCAACGTTGCTAGTGACCATGCGCAAAACACTTCCGCATGCTCAGTCACACTGGGGGAAATATCAGAGGCATGATTTGTTACTGAGCATGCTCGGAAAGTTCGCGCATGCTCCGTCGCTCCACCGGCCTAGCTGGGTGAGCGTAGTTAGTGGCTTTGCGTGTCGTGCGACTGCGTAGTTCGTGGGTTCGGGGCGTTTGAAGGACGTAGTCGTTCCCCCCGCATGTGGCAGGATTTGGGAAGCGCGAGCCCCTGAGTTTCTCGCCTGTCACCGCTGGCAACGGGACACGTAAGGAGGGAATGTCGGGCCGGGAGCCGCGGAGAGAGGAGGACGAGGCGAAGCTGAACCAGAAGGAGGAGCTGAACCGAAAGGTGGGGGCGGGGCGCGAATGACTGTCGCCCACACGGACCTCGCGAGACCGGAGGTTCCGGCCTATCAGAAGAGAAACTGGTCCAGTTCCGGTTGGGGTCAGTGCGGAGGAGTGAGGCCCCCTGTCGGCTGGGATGGTGGGGCCCAGTGCGGGAGGCGCGGCGGGGGGCACCAGCATGATGTCATCTTGCTTATTTGGCTTCATCACTACTAGAGCGTTCGCAGTGATGTCACGCTCCAAGGTGTAGCGTCATAATGCCGCCACAGCGAATCAGGATGTTACATTGGCCCTGGAAATACTTTCAGGGAAATCGTGTGACATTGGGCACTTGCTGTGAAAATGGGGGTGCAGGGCAGCAGGAATATAAGGGTGATGACTTCATTTTTACCTGCAGGAAAAAATGAGGGACTCAGTACCACGAAAAAGCAGAGATTTCTTTGGTTTTTTAAAATTTTCACAGTAGAAAAACTTCCACCATAATTTGGCCCTAATTAATGGCCTTTGTGGCAGTGTTAGTAAAAGGGCTAAATGGACATATTGGTAGAACTATTTTGTCATGGCTAGTGTTGATCGCTCCAAGCTTGAGATACATGGTCAGGGAATTGTGGGTTATCTTATGCTGCATCTACTCATCCCATACATGCTCCATGGAGACATAAAATATTTTAGCCTCTGGAGTTGTCATTCTGGCATTCTTTACAAACACTAAATATTTACTGTAGAGACAGTAATGTCATCAGTCTGTAGTCTGTTAAATCCCAAGGAACCTCCTTCACTTCCCTTTTGTAAATTTACTGCTTCTCCATGGAGTCTTCAGTGGAGGATATTGGTGCAAAATGTGTGTTATGGTTTGATCGCCTGAGAGACAGGAATGGGATCAAAGGTGGATTTATGCCAGCTTTGTGACTTCCAAATTCTGGAACCAGTTACAGTACTGTTCAGTCCATGGCATAAACTAGAGGAGATGCTATGCTGTTCTTGTTTATGTCCAGTTGCCTATGCCCCCAAGGGCCATTCTTGCAGCCTGTAATAGCTGTAATAGTAGAGGTTCTTTGGTCTTTTTTCCAGCAGTGACCCCTATATCAGGGAAAGAAGGTGTGGACAGCTCTGCACCCCAAGGATTCCCCCTGCCCTAGAGGCATTCCCAGGAAATTGACAAAATTGGCTTCACAGTTCTTTGTACAGTTGCATGCTTCAGAATGACAAAGAAGTTAGAAAAATCATGAAGAAATCCATTTTTCCCCTGAAAAGAAGAAAATCCCACAAAACAGATTTTTCATATGCTCTTGTTGCATTAACCTCAGTGAAATTCTCCTGATTTATACCAGAATAATTCAGAATCTAGTTCCTAGCCTGTTCTGTCATCCCTGTTGATTACAAAACATACCATATTTGCCTACATAGTAACCCCATCTGCAAGAGTAGTAGGCTTTATTAGGGTCTGGTGCAAAGCTCAGTGAAAGCAATAGAAAGACTCCCATTGATTTCAGTAGGCTTTGGAATCAGGCCCTAGATGTGCAGTAGTGATTACATGCAATTGTGGAGAAAAAGATGCAGGTCATATACAAATTATCTCTCTTCTAAAGCAGGTGTTTGAAAATGTGATTTACTCCCTCCTGGTTTGCTGGCTCAGACTTCTACAGATACAGTTTTTGAGATCAAATTAATTTCAGAAAAGTTAACTTTGGTTTCTATCAGTCATATGCCCCAGAATATTTTACTGGCTATGTTTATATTGGCTATGGAAACAGCATCTTTCATGTCTGTTTATTTTCCATTCTTTACTCCATCTCTTTTCTATCTAATTTCTCCTGGACCTGTCAGAATAAGACAAACATTTGCATTTACCTATCCGAAAACATGGGTTGGAGTGTTAATAGTGGGTTATTACATACTGATTTATTTGTCATAAATCCAGAGTTCTATTATGTTTTTCAGATTAAAGAGCAGAAAGTTGTAGTTGATGAGCTTTCCAACTTGAAGAAGAACCGGGTGAGTGATTACAAAGTGGTTTTTTGTCAATTCATTTTTTGCATTAGATAAATCACCTTGTCCGGCTTGTCCTCATCCATCCCTCCACAAACACAGGTCGACACCACACCATTCTGTTTTATTATGAGCACGTTCTTTCCATTTTTGGACAAAGAGTTTTGTCATGGGATCAGCCCCGCGCCTTTCTGGTCTGCCCAGCTGTCCCTTTTAGTCTGTGTGGTCTGTTGTCTTGCCTGCAGACTACATGACCTGCCCATCTCCACTTTGCGTCGTACATTGCCTGCACTACATCAGTCACCTTTCTACGCCTTCTGATCTGATTCAGTATATGATCACAGAGCGATATCTTGCACATTTGCCTTTCCATTGCTCTCTGGGTGACAGCGAATTTTTCTTCCTCGCTTTTGTCATTGACCAGCTTTCCACTCCATATATCATTGCTAGCAGAACAGTGGATTTAAACAGTTTTTTCCTTTTTATTCATGGACAGTTCATCAGTTAGAGATGTCTTTATTTTGTTGAAACTTTCCTGCCCCACCTTTCTCCTCCTACTGCATTTCCCTTCAAATGAATTCTCTGTTCAGCTGCTGACCCAGATAAATCTGTTTGTCAATGTCCTGGATTACTTTCCCGTTTACAGTGATGATTCCTGCTTCAGATGCTCATTTCGCGTCCACTTAGTCTTTGACATGTTCACTTCCAACCCAATATCATGCGAAAGTGTTTGCAGTTGCTGCAATTTGTTCTCTAAGAACATAAGAATGGCCATACTGAGTCAGACCAAAGGTCCATCCAGCCCAGTATCCTGTCTACTGACAGTGGCCGGTACCAGCTGCCCCAGAGGGAGTGAACCTAACAGATAATGATCAGTGATCTCTCTCCTGCCATCCATCTCCACTCTCTGACAAACAGAGGCTAGGGACACCATTCCTTACCCATCCTGGCTAATAGTCATTAATGGACTTAACAGCCATGAATTTATCCAGTTCGCTTTTAAACCCTGTTATAGTCCTAGCCTTCACAACTTCCTTAGACAATGATTTCCACGGGCTGACTGTGTGCTGGAACTTCCTTTTTTTGTTTTTTAACCACCATGCTGCCCATAATTTCCAGTTGGTGGCCTTTGATCTTATATTATGGAACAAGTAAATAACTTTTCCCTTATCCACCTTCTCCACACCACTCATTATTTATAATACCTTATCATATCCCTCGTAGTCTCCTTTTTCCAAGATTGTAAAGTCCTATAGCCTCTTTAATCTCTCCTCAATATGGGACTGTTCCAAACCCTAATCATTTAGTTGCCTTTTTGACTTTTCTAAGCAGTGTATCTTTTTTGAGATGAGGAGACCACATCTGTACTCAGTAATTCAAGCTCGTGTGATGGACGACCAATGGATTTATATGTAGGGCAATAAAATATTCTCCGTCTATTCTCTATCCCCTTTTTTCATGATTCTAAACTCCTGTTTTGCTTTTTTGACTGCCATTGCACGCTGTGGTGATTGTCTGGTCGTCTTCAGAGAACTATCCATGATGACTCCAAGATCTCTTTCCTGATTAGTTGTAGCTAAATTAGCCCCCATCATATTGTACGTACAGTTGGGGTTATTTTTTTCCAATGTGCATTACTTTACATTTATCCACATTAAATTTCATTTTCCATTTTGTTGCCCAATCACAGTTTTGTGAGACCTCTCTGAAGATCTTCACTGTCTGCTTTGGTCTTAACTATTTTGAGCAGTTTAGTATCATCTGCAAACTTTGCCACCTCACTGTTTACCCCTTTCTCCAGATCATTTATGAATAAGTTGAATAGGATTGGTCCTAGGACTGACCCTTGGGGAACACAACTAGTTACCCCTCTCCATTCTGAAAATTTACCATTTATTCCTACCCTTTGTTCCCTGTCTTCTAACCACTTCTCAGTCCATGAAAGGATCTTTCCTCTTATCCCATGACAGCTTAATTTATGTAAGAGCCTTTGATCAGGGACCTTGTTAAAGGCTTTCTGGAAATCTAAGTACACTATGTCCCCTGGATCCCCCTTGTCCACGTTTGTTGACCCCTTCAAAGAACTCTAAAAGATTAGTAAGACATGATTTCTCTTTACAGAAACCATGTTGACTTTTGCCCAACAAGATATGTTCTATGTATCTGACAATTTTATTTTTATTTTTACTATTCTTTACTATTGTTTCAACTAATCTGGCCACTGCTGATGTTAGACTTACCAGTCTATAATTGCCGGGATCACCTCTAGAGCCCTTTTTAATATTGGTATTACATTAGCTATCTTCCAGTCATTGGGTACAGAAGCCGATTTAAAGGACAGGTTACAAACCTTAGTTCATAGTGCCACAATTTTACATTTGAGTTCTTTCAGAACTCTTGGGTGACTTGTTGCTGTTAAGTTTATCAATTAATTCCAAAACCTCCATAGTGACACTTTGATCTGTGACAATTCCTCTGGTGTATCACCTACAAAGGACGGCTCAGGTTTGGGAATCTCCCTAACATCCTCAGCTGTGAAGACTGGAGCAAAGAATTAATTTAGTTTCTCCGCAATGACTTTATCGTCTTTAAGCGCTCCTTTTGTATCTTGATCGTCCAGGGGCCCTACTGGTTGTTTAGCAGGTAGATAAATGAGGGTGGGAAAGCATGAGGAAACAAACACAAACGCTTCAAAATAGCTGCTGCCCACTATGAGTCTGACATTTTTTAAGACAGCATTTAGTTATTGTTATATTGATATTATTAACCTAGTTTACACTCCTTGTCAAAGATGATTTATTTTTCAGGAAGTGATCACATCCAGTTTTGTGGTAGTGATGAAGTGTAGGACATTCTAGATCAAAGTAAAACACTTGAGTGCCTCTTCCAACACATCTCAATGCTTCAAGCCAAAAAGAAGACAACTCTTACTGTACATTTTCTAAGTGGTGAGGGAATTACTCTCCATATTACATTCAGAATTAAGCTGTGCAGGAATTGGTTTTTATCAGGGGAAATACCAATTTTTTATGTCAAACCCATAATATTTGTCACAGATTTTGAAGGCAAAAGTTGTTTAAAGTTGCTTTTAAAAATACAAAAGAAGACCTTCTCTGCTGTTATCCTTCTCTATAAATCCCTTGAGTTTTATGAGCATCATGCAAGAATGGTTGGTGAAAGGTGGTAGATAGAAATGAGAAAACAGATGTTATGTGCGCTGATAAGCAAATAAATACTTTCCTTTTCTGTAAGCATAACTTATATTGGCTAAACTCCAAGATAAAGATGTATAACCTACATGAAGGGGGGGAAATACCTGCTCCCATTTTAATATCTAAGAAAAGCAGGACAGCTTTTCCATGACTACTTCAAAATGATTATGTTCTGATATTTATCAGTCTGATTAATCAGCGTCTAAAGTTCGTAAAAGACAAATTAATTTAGTTTCTCTTTGGATCAGCACAATTTGTTTCGCCATTAATCATGTCCATCATGTGTGAATTTTTCAGAAGTCATTACCATTAGCCTGACTGCTTTCTTTGAAATAAGAGAGATTTACCATTAATTTTGAGGGGAGCAGAGTTAAGCCAATACTGAGCATGTGTGAAAATCCTACCCTATATGCACAAGTTAAAACCTTTTTAAAAATAAAGATAGGGTTAACTATATACAAATGTCATCTGCAAAACATTTGTAAATGACACTTTATTTTCAGAGATATCTTATGCATTACCTACCAACTATCTAATTTCAACAGTGCACAGAAAAAATGATAATCAATGTAAATGGACTTACATGTTCTTAAAAATAAATCCTTCAAGGTGCAGGTAAATTATGCATAAATGTGTAAACAATTCCTGACAAAAGCAGAATTAGTTTGAGCCCTGGATAGCTCAGGACTGGTAATGGGTCTTTGTCAAATATGATCAGTTTTTTTATTGGTACAGTTATTGGTGGACATGTTCACATCAGAGTTGGCACCACTGGCTGACCCACTGGCAGTTTCAACAGAGTGTATGGAAGAGATGGAGGATGGATACTGAAGCACATTGGAGGAGCAGTGTAAAAAAGCATGTACCTGCCACTTCTGGTCCGTGTGTTCTGTGGATAGAGGACTTCAATCTCTAGGACTCTCCATTTGAAGTTTCACAAACACCCCCTCCCCCTTTTTTTTTTTTGAGTGTCTATAGTATTCCAATTGAGACTGCTATCTCGTGTTTTGGTTAACTGTTCAGGATTAAGTGCACAGTAGATATGATATGAAATCACAAGTTTTATTCCCTATCACCATGACTGAATAGTTCAGTGCGGCTTTGTGTACAACTTGATAAAGAATTGTCTTTATGATATAGTAGAACCTCATTTTTTTACAAACCTAGATTTTACAAACCACCAGTTACATGAACCATTTTTCTTGATGGGACAAAGGATCACAACAAAAGAGACTTGGGTGAAGAACAAGTCAACATCCCTTTATATTCTGATGTCTTCAGTGTGTTGGAAGTTGCTTTGCAGTTGTTCGAAAGACAAGAAAATGATGTGGTGCATCATACTGCAACTTAGGCACTGTAGTAATTTTTTTATGTTCAATTTTTTGAACTTCTTGACTTTCTGCATTCAGTCTCTAATTAGCTTGTAACACAGAGGCTCTACTGTATATACAATTTATGTTGGGCCAAATCCTGTAGTTTTTAATCAGTCTATTCCAGTGGTTCCCAAACTTTAGCAACCTGTGAACCCCTTTCACTAAAATGTCAAGACTTGCAAACCCCCTCCAAAAAATGAATATTTCCAGGGATTTTCTCCTTTACCTGAGCATAAATTATAAAAGCAGTGATCTTGGAAATATAAAATTTGTTTTTATGACATGCTTATTACACACTATTTATTATTCTTTATTATTTATCATTATAGTATTTTTATTAGAATCAAACAAAATGCAGAGACAAAATTTCTCGATACTTTAAATGACTGCTTCTTGGAGTAGCTCGTACAGAAATCCACAAGGGGAGAGGCAACTCTCAATTTAGTTCTGAGTGGAGCGCAGGATCTGGTCCAAGAGGGGACTATAACAGGACTGCTTGGAAATAGTGACCATAATATTATAACATTTTAGCATTCCTGTGGTGGGAAGAACACCTCAACAGCCCAGTACTGTGGCATTTAATTTCAGAAAGGGGAACTATGCAAAAATTAGGAGGTTAGTTAAACAGAAATTAAAAGGTACAGTGACTAGAGTGAAATCTTTGCAAGCTGCATGGACACTTTTCAAAGACACCATAATAAAGGCTCAACTTAAATGTATACCCCAAATTAAAACGCACAGTAAAAGAACTAAAAAAGACTACTGTGCCTTAACAATCGTGTAAAAGAAGCAGTGAGAGATAAAAAGCATCTTTTAAAAAGTAGAAGTCAGATCCTAGTGAGGTAAATAAAAAGGAGCATAAACACTGCCAAATTAAGTGTAAAAATGCAGTAAGAAAGCCAAAAAGGAGTTTGAAGAACGGCTAGCCAAAAACTCAAAAGGTAATAAAATGTTTTTTAAGTACACAGAGCCAGGAAGCCTGCTAAACAAACCAGTGGGCCTCCTGGATGATCACGTAGAAAAGGAGCACTTAAAGACAATAAAGTCTGCGGAGAAACTAAATGATTATTGCCTCAGTCTTCATGACTGAGGATGTTAGGGGAGATTCCCAAACCTGGAGCTGGCTTTTGTAGGTCACAAATCTGAAGAATTGTCACAGATTGAAGTGTCACTAGAGTGGTTTTGGAATCAACTGATAACTTAACAGTAACAAGTCACGGGACCAGAGTTCTTCTGAAAGAACTCAAATGTGAAGTTGCAGAACTATGAACAAGGTTGTAACCTTTCCTTTAAATCAGCTTCTGTGACCAGTGACTGGAAGATAGTTAATGTAGGCCAATATTTAAAAGGGTTTTAGAGGTGATCCTGGCAATTACAGACCGTAAGTCTAACGTCAGTACCTGGCAAATTATTAAAACAATAGTAAAGAATAAATTGTCAGACACATATAAGACATAACTTGTTGGCAAAAGTCAACATGGTTTCTGTAAAGGGAAATCATGTCTTACTAATCTTTAGAGTTCTTTGAAGGGGTTAACAAACGTGTCTGTACTGTAACAGATGTGTCCACCATCTCAAAAATATATACTGGCATTAGAAAAAGTTCAGAAAAGGGCAACAAAATGATTAGGGGTTTGGAACAGGTCTCATATGAGGATAGATAAAGAGGCTAGGACTTTTCAGTTTGGAAAAGAGGAGACTAAGGGGGGATATGATTGAAATATATAAAATCATGAGTGGTGTGGAGAAGGAATAAGGAAAAGTTATTTATTTGTTCCCATAATAAGAACTAGGGGCTACCAACTGAAATTAATGGGCAGCAGGTTTAAACAAATAAAAGGAAGTTCTTCACACAGCACACAGTCAGGCCCGTGGAAATCATTGTCTAAGGAAGTTGTGAAGGCTAGGACTATAAACAGGGTTTAAAGCGAACTGAGATAATATTCATGGCTGTTAAGTTCCATTAATGACTATTACCCAGGATGGGTAAGGAATGGTGTCCTAGCCTCTGTTTGTCAGAGAGTGAGATGGATGGCAGGGGAGAAGATTCATTGATCATTTACTGTTAGGTTCACTCCTCTGGGGCATCTGTACCGGCCACTGTCAGTAGACAGGATATTGGGCTGGATGGACCTTTGATCTGATCCAGTATGGCCATTCTTATGGGAGGAGGATAGCTCAGTGTTTGAGCATTGGCCTGCTAAACCCAGGGTTGTGAGTTCAATCCTTGGAGGGGCATTTAGGGAACTGGGGTAAAAATCTGTCTGGGGATTGGTCCTGCCTGAGCAGGGGGTTGGACTAGTGCTTACTTCTAAGGTCCCTTCCAACCCTAATCTTCTATGATTCTATGTTCTTATGTATTATATTATGAAAACGGCAACACTCTTCCATATCTCACTTTTTGTAGCTGTATCACTTTGAATAAGCCTATTGTAAGGAAGGCTCCATTTTCATCAAGGAGTATCAGATATGAAACAGCATGAAAGATTAAGAAGCCAATCCATAGAGTTCCGCCTACACAAGCGTTCGGGGCTTGAGCAGTCCAGACAAACAACGAACGTTACAAACAAAGCTTAAACTTGTTTTTCATAATTTTAAAAACAATACTAGCTGCCTATTTAATTTTAAGAACAGCAAAAAATATCCACCTCCCTTTCCATTTCTTATAAGGACTCTTGAAGTTTAAATCTCCTCAGTGTGATAGATATGCTTTGCTTAGCTCTTGGAAGTCCAGGGGCTCCAGGTTGCTGGCCCCGTGCTGCCCAGGATCCCTGTCTGCCATTAGGAATTTTTTTCCTGGGAACCCCCTGTAACATTTTGTGAACCCCCAGGGGTTCACAAACCCCAGTTTGGGAACCACTGATGTATTCTAAACTCTCACTGAAGTTTTAAGCGAGTAGAGACTCCAGGACACTGTCAGTATAAATGGTAACCATGTTCTGTTATACATGTTACAACTATAATATGTGTTGCAAATAATTAACTTATTAATATTTTTATCTTTTATCCTACATTTTTTGTATCACATACATCTATTTTTAGTACAGTGCCTTTTAATGTAGTAACTTGATGGACACTTGCCATTTAAAAGAATGAGAATTTGTGTGTCCATTTGGCATCAGTACTTTCAGTAATGTCTTATCTAAATTGTTGATTAAAATGTCTAACTTGGCCTGATATTTGCCAATATCATGTTAGCCATTCATACACTTTAAGTATTTATCAATATGGTTTACTTTCAATTTAATTTATATTTGAAATATTGGCACTTGACTCATCATATGTGAGGGAAGAAGACTATAAAATAGCAGTAGGTAACAATGCTGTGGATGGTAAAACCATTGTCTTGATAACACATTAGGCTTCTGCTATGGATTTATTATTAGTATTAACCTATCCCAATTTCCTTCTTATTTTTCAGAAAGTTTACAAACAGCAACCCAATAGCAACATATTCTTTCTTGTAGACAGAACAGAAACACTATCTGAATGCAAAAGTAAGTTCTTAACATACATTGCTTACCAATATTTAAAGGTGGTATTTGTAACTGAGTAGAATTTTCTATGCAGATCAAAATGAACAATCATAATTTGTTTATTCAAAGCTGTATGATTGCTGTGTTTAATTTGTCTGGATAGGACAGAAGATTAAAGTAATCACAATATTATATATATGCGTGATAAAGTACTTAAAATGAAAAGCTGCCAGTCCTAAAAATGTAGGAAGAGTTGACAGTAAAAATTATAGCAGAACTAGTGCCAAGTTCTCTGAAGTGCAGAGCACCCTCAACTCCTTTCGGGAAGCAATCAGCATCTTGCAGTATTTGGTCCCATATAGGAAGAATAAACCTGTGTGAAAGTAGCATGGGGTAGGGAAGAAAGAAAACTGAAGTTGAACTGGATACCTTAGGGGGCTAGAGGAATGGGCTTTGGGGTTATGGAGGTGTGGAGGGTTGAGGATCCAGGACAGAAGCATCTGGAGAATAAGAGAGAGACTTGATGGTTAAATAGAGACCAAGAAGCATAAATTAGATGAGAAATCTAGGGTCAGGTGTGGAATGAATTCCAGGATGTAAATGAACTTGGTAATTTCTGGACAGAACAAATGGTGCTTAGTCTTCATTTCTTAGTGTTTTTAGCCAGTTTACACTGAGAAGGCTTTAGTTAAGATAGTTCATTGCAGTTTGTTATGATAGTAAAGTACAAATCTTATATTGATAGTAGCTGGGAGTTCACCAGGTTCTGATACTGGTAAAAGCCTTATGTTTAAAAATGCAGTACAATAATAATGACTTAGATTAGAGAAATAGGTTGTAAACTCTTTGGGGCAGGGACTGTGTTTTTGTTCTATGCCTGTATAGTGCCCAGCACAATAGGGTCCTGGTCCATGACTGAGGCTCTTAGTCTTGGGCACTGCAATAATACCAATAATAAAGAATAATTTTGGTACCTTGATAAGTCAGTAGTTACAGCTAATAGCCCAATCAATGCAAATTTAATGATGCACAATTTTAAAGTTCATGTAAACAAAAGTGTGCATAAACAATAAGAATATATGTCTAAATTTGATTATCTTTAAGGTGGGGAAGCTGCAGTGGGCTGATTTGTGCTATGGTACTGATGCAAACACTTTCATATTTTCTTGTTATGGGTCTTTAAATTTGTGTTTGACTATTGGCTATAATTACTGACTTATCAGGAACCATTATTATCACTGTTTCTTATTTGTATTATTGTAGTGCCTAAGAGGCCCAGTCATAGAATCATAGGACGGAAGGGACCTCAAGAGGTCATCTAGTCCAGTCCCCTGCACTCATGACCTGACTAAGTATTATCTAGCCCATCCCTTACAGGTGTTCACTAACCTGTTCTTAAACATCTCCAATGATGGAGATTCCACAACCTTCCTAGGCAATTTATTCTGGTGCTTAACTACCCTGACACTTAGGAAGTTTTTCCTAATGTCCAACCTAAACCTCCCTTGCCACAATTTAAGCTCATTGCTTCTTGTCCTATCCTCAGTGGTTAAGAAGAACGATTTTTCTCCCTCTTCCTTGAACCAACCTTTTATGTATTTGAAAACTGTTATCATGTCCTCTCTGTCTTCTCTTTTCCACACTAAACAAACCCAATTTTTTCAATCTTCCCTCATAGGTCATGTTTTCTAGACGTTTAATCATTTTTGTTGCTCTTCTCTGGACTTCCTCAAATTTGTCCACATATTTCCTGCAAGGTGGCACCGAGAATTGGACACAATACTTCAGTTGAGCCTAATCAGCGCGGACTAGAGCGGAGAATTAGTTCTCGTGTCTTGCTTACAACATTCCTACTAGTACATCCCAGAATGATGTTCCTCTTTTTTGCAAACATGTAACATCTCTTGACTCATATTTAGCTTGTGATCCACTATGACCCCAGTCTCTTTCCACAGCGTTCCTCCTAGGCAGTCGTTTCCCATTTGTATTGGTGCCACTGATTGTTCCTCCTAAGTGGAGTATTTTGCATTGTGTCCTTATTGAATTTCATCCTATTACTCAGACCATTTATCAGTTTTCAGATCATTATTGGCAATTATATTCCTATCTTCCAAAGCACTTGCAACTCCTCCTAGGCGTGGTATGTCGGCAAATCTATGGATGATATAACTCTCTATGCAATTATTGAAATCATTGATGGAGATATTGAACAGACCTGGACCAGAACTGATCTCTGCTGGACTCCACTCATGTGCCCTCCAGCATGACTGTGAACCACTATAGTTCTCGCTGGGACCGTTTTCCAACCTGTTATGCACCTCCTCATAGTAGCTCCATCTAGTTGAATTTTTCCTGTTTGTTCTGAGACGGTCATGACGAGACAGTATCAAAAGCTTTACTAAAGTCATGATATACCACGTCTACCACTTCCTTCCCATCCACAAAACCCCTTTGGTTACGTCAAAGAAAGCTATCAGTTTTGACACAATTTTCTTCTTGACATAATCCATGCTGATGTGTTACTTACCACCTTATTATTTCTTAGTCAGTGTTTGGCAAAGTTGATTGCTTTATTATTTGCTCCATCTTCTTTCCAGGTACAGAATTAAGCTCATGGTCTCTATTCCCTGGTTTCCTTATTTTCCTTTTATAGATTGCAACTATATTGCCCTTTCCAGTCTTCTGGAATCTTTCCCATCTGCATGTGTGGTAAACGTCTGTCAAATCTGGACCTTAGCGTCCACAACTGGGTGCTTACAATGAACTCCCCAGCTCACCCAGCTTGCTCTGATCTGCTGCCACCCAGATAGGATTCTGCTCCCTATTAGCCGGGTTCCCCAATATTCCTTGGGGGACCCCCTCTCCTGGCCCCAACTTCCCCTGGAAAGACCCCTAAGACTCAGAAGTATGAGTCTTATCGGTTAGGGAAATTATCTCGCCCTCCCTTCCCCCTCCCTAGTCGTTCCGCTCGTGAAGCAACACTGAGGGAATTGATGCAAACCTTTTACATAAATACCGAGAAACCTGCCTCTCTCTCCAAGAGACAGCCCTCCAACACAGGGAAACAGAACAATCTTACCTCTATCCTGTAACTTGTCCCGTAACTTGTTCCCGCCTGGGACAATGGAAGTAAACCACAGAGCCTGGGCTCCCCTCCGCGAAGCTGTCTCCACAGAGGTAGACAGAGCTCCGGCACAGAAATTCTCTCCCCTTTCCTCCTAGGAAAAGGAAACTCCCAAATTTTAAAAAGAAAACTTCATATAAAAAAAGAAGAAACTTACATATACTAAACCATCTGCATTAAGAATTCAATACAGGGATGTGCACTATAGAAAATAGGAATAAACAGTCTGATTTAAAAGATAGCCCAATTAAACCAAGTCCAGCAAAATCAACACACATGTAATTACAACAAAACACTAACACGCTTATTGCTTTGTTTCTCTTTGTACTCACACTGATAGTAGAATATTGAAAAGAAGATTGGAGTTAGACGAAAAGCTGGTTTACTCACAGCCGAGGAAAACAAAAGACCCCGAGTTCCTTTCCCTCCCCGCCATTAAAAAAAAATCCAGTTCTCTGATTGGTCCTCTGGTCAGGTGCTTGGTTCCCCCTTTGTTCACCCTTTACAGGCAAAAGAAAATTAACCCTTACCTATCTACTTATGACAGCATGACTTTTCAAAGATAATTGCTAATGACTCAGATATCTCCTCAGTCAGCTCCTTGAGTATTCTAGAACGCATTTCATCAGGCCCTGGTGACTTGAAGACATCTAACTTATCTAAGTAATTTTTAACTTGTTCTTTCCCTATTTTATCCTCTGATTCTACCTCATCTTCACTAGCATTCACTATATTAAACGTCCAGTCACCACCAACCTTCTTGATGAAAACCGAAACAAAGAAGTCATTAAGCATCTCTGCCATTTGCACATTTTCTGTAATTGTTTTTTCCCCCTCAGTGAGGAATGGGCTACCCTGTCCTTGGTCTTCCTTTTGCTTCTAATGTATTTGTAGAATGTTTTTTTTTGTTATACATTATGTCTCTAGGTAGTTTGATCTCGTTTTGTGCCTTGGCCTTTCTGATTTTGTCCCTACATACATATGTTATGTTTATATTCATCCTTTGTAATTTGACCTAGTTTCCACTTTATGTAGTATTCTTTATTGAGCTTCCGATCATTGAAGATCTCCTGGTTAAGCCAGGGTGGTCTCTTGCCATACTTCCTATCCTTCTTATGCAGTGGGATAATTTGCTCTCGTGGCCTTAATAATGTCTTTTGAAAAACTGCCAACTGTCTTCAGTTGTTTTTCCCCTTAGACTTGCTTCCCATGGGATCTTACCTACCAACTACCTGAGTTTACTGAAGTCTGCCTTCCTGAAATCCATTGACTTTATTTTGCTGTTCTCTCTCCTGCTACACCTTTGCCCCGATATAACTCTGTCCTCAAGAGCCAAAAAATCTTACCATGTTATAGGTGAAACTGCGTTATATCAAACTTGCTTTGATCCGCCGGAGTGCACAGCCCCCCTCCCCCCCCCCCGTGTTATATCGGGGTATAGGTGTATTCCTTAAAATCACGAACTCTACCATTTCATGATCACTTTCACCCAAGCTGCCTTCCACTTTCAAAACCTCAACCAGTTCCTCTCTAAGTGTCAAAATCAAATCTAGAACAGCCTCTCCCCTAGTAGCTTTCTCCACCTTCTGAAATAAAAAATTGTTTCCAATACATTCCAAGAACTTGTTGGATAATCTGTGCCCTGCTGTGTTATTTTCCCAACAGATGTCTGGGTAGTTGAAGTCCCCCGTTACCACCAAGTCCTGTGCTTTGGATGATTTTGTTAGTTTCTTAAAAAAAGCCTCATCCACTACTTCTTCCTGTTAAGTGGTCTGTCGTAGACTCCTACCATGACATCATCGTTTTTTACCCCTTTTATCCTTACCCAGAGAATTTCAACAAGTCTGTCTCCTATTTCCGTCTCAACCTCAGTCCAAGTGTATACATTTTTAATATATAAGGCAACATCTTCTCTCTTTTTTCCCTGCCCTGTCCTTCCTGAGCAAGCTGTACCCTTTGATACCAATATTCCAGTCATGTTTATCCCACCAAGTCTCTGTGATGCCAACTATGTCATAGATGTATTTATTTACTAGCATTTCGAGTTCTTCCTGCTTATTCCCCATACTTCTCGCATTAGTATACAGATCTAAGCTACGGATTTGATTTCTCCCACCACCAGTTCTGTCTTTTCTCTCCTTTATCCCTGCTGTAAGAAACCCATGCTCCACCCAAATTCTGATCCTTCTCTCAGGTCCCCATGTTTTTGACTTACCTGTGGGCTTTGGTCACCTGCCCCCTTCAAACCTAGTTTAAAGCCCTCCTCACTAGGTTAGCCAGTCTGTATCCAAATATGCTCTTCCCCTTCCTCGATAGGTGGACCGCATCTCTGCTTAGCAGTCTTTCTTCCTGGAACTGCATCCTGTGGTCAAGGAAGCCAAAGCCTTCCTGATGACACCATCTTTGCAGCCAGGCATTCACCTCCAAGAGGCTTCTGTCTCTGCCTCGGCCCCTACCCTTGACCGGAAGGATCAAAGAGAACACCACCTGCACTCCCAACTCCTTCACCCTTACTCCCAGAGCTCTGTAGTCACTTCTGATCTGCTGAGTGTCATACCTCACAGTATCATTAGTGCCCGCATGAATGAGTACCATGGGCTAGTAGGGGAGCATGAGGATGATCCTTGACAATCCATCCGTAACATCTCGGATACGGGCCCCTGGCAGGAAGCATACCTCCTGGGATGCCATGTCTGGATGACAGATGGGGGCCTCCAACCCCCTCAGAAGAGAGTCATCAACCACCACTACCCTACATTTTCTTCGGGGAGTGGTGGCTGCGATCCTCCCAGCCTTGGGGGTATATGGCATTTCCTCCACCTTTGGGGGTGACTGCTCATCGCTCGTTGCCAGGGCAGCATATCAGCTTTCCATCACCATCGTGGGTGGGTTGGGAGTAGGGATGGAGCACTGCCTGCTGCCAGAAGTAACCAGGAGCCAGTGTCCTCCCTGTGACAGAGCCATATCCTCCTCCCTCAGCGGTGTGACAGCAGTCTTCTGTAGCTGGATAGTGTCCTCAGCCTTGGATGTCTCCATATGAATACTCAAGGAATTGGGCACGGATGCTCCTCAGCATAGCCACCTCTTCCTGTAGCTCTCCCACCGGCTTCCTGAGAGATTCCACCAGCAGGCACCTTTCACACTGGATGGTCCCCCCAGCCTGGCTTTCTGTGAGTGGGAAATGCAGACCACAATCTCAGGAGATCCACACCAGGATCTGGGTAGAGGCATCCATGGTTAGGGTGTCTGCCAGATACAGGCTCAGGTGGAGGAGGCAGGAGCAATGCTGGCACTGGTGTTGTGACCCTTCCTAACGATAGGGATTTTATTTCGTCTCCCTCCCACAAACCCCTTCTCAAACTCCCCTGTTTGTGGTCCCCTGTTCGCTAGCTCCCCTTGGTCACTTAGTCTTTGGCTTTTAAGGCCTTCTCTCCTGCGTCAGCCCTACCACCTCATTAATCTCACAGGGGCAGGTGATCACGAGGCTGATCAAGGATGAGCCAGGGAACAAAGGCTCAAACAGTCTCCAGACACACAATCCCAACTGACCCTGCAACTGAAATAACCTGAAAGAAAAAGAAAAAACACAAACAGCGAAACAAACTCGCTCATCCCAAGATTAGTACTCGGACCTTGTTTGTTCAGCAAGGGGATCGCCCTTTCTCAAACTCTCCTGTTTGCGGTCCCCTGTTCGCTAGTTCCCCTTGATTGCTTAGCCTCTGGCTTTTAAGGCTTTCATGGAACAGGATCCTAAGTGCTAGGCACTGTACAAATATAGACCAGAAAGACAGTCCCTGCCCCAAAGAGCTCACTATCTATCCCTCTAAGTCATTTGTATTCTATCACATTTATTATTTTTTATTTTTTAGTTATTAATTTATTAATTAAATTTATTGATGTATTAAAATAATTTTTCAATGATTATTTCCTCTTTTCTTTTATGCAGACACATTAGATGACCTGAAGAAGGCACATCAGGAGATAGAAAATTCAGAGAAGACCAAAATCAGGAAATAGACCATTTAAATTCTACATAGCAATGTGTGGCATTTGTTGTGTTGTCAGCTTGTCTGTTCAGCACACTATTGGTGGCTTCTTCAAAGATGATCTGCTGTGCAACCTTAGAAGAAGAGGACCTAACAGCAGCCAGCATCTGATAAAGACTGTGTCTGATCTCTCCTACCAGTGTTTTTTTTCTGGCCATATACTTCACTTGAGGGGATTGATGACTCCCCAGCCTCTGACAGATATTGATAACAATGTGTTTCTTTGGAATGGAGAAGTCTTCAACGGAATTCACATAGGGACAGTAGAGAATGACACTCAAGTTATGTTTCATCATCTTTCATCATGTAGTAGTGAATCTGCTATTTTGTCACTCCTCTCATCTGTTCGGGGTCCATGGTCTTTTATTTATTATCAAGCATCTAGACACTACTTGTGGTTTGGTAGGGATTATTTTGGTCGTCGTAGTTTGTTGTGGCAGTTCAATAAAGAGCTAGACAGGGCTCTCTGTCTATCGTCGGTAAGTGTTCTTTCTGAATCTGATAACAAATGGCAGGAAGTTCCAGCATCTGGAATTTACAAAATCGATCTCAAGGCCTGTGCTATATCTGAATCTTTGGTTTTAACATTATATCCGTGGAAATACCATTTCAGAGAAAATGCAATAGAAGAAACATTCTTCAGTGGCTTGGATCAGATTTCAAAAGATTTACCTGCCTATGTGTCTCTTACGATGAGTGAGTCAAAACTTTCTCTAATAACACCAGTTGTTCCTTTAAATAGGACAGTTCCTGAAACTTCAGTTGACTCTCATTGCCCTAATATTACTAATAGTATAGTTACTGTAGAAGATCTTCATGGATTTCTTGCAGAAGAGCACAAGAAGAAATTGGTCCATCAGCTTATTAATGTTTTAAGTGAAGCAGTAAAGAGACGTGTTTTATATCTGTTTAGAGATACAGATGAGCTAACAGGAGAAGTTCTGAGTATACCTACCAAGAAAGCACATGTTGCAATACTGTTTTCTGGTGGCATTGATTCTATGGTTATTGCAACCCTAGCTGATCAACATATTCCTTTGGAGGAACCAATAGATCTTCTTAATGTAGCCTTCATGATTAAAGAACAGACTAAACAAAGCAAGCAGAAAAAACAACATGAATTGCATTCTTGTCAGGAATGCTTTAAAAAACTTGATACTACACTTGTTGATAACTTGTCTCACTTCAATGTGCCTGACAGGATCACTGGCAGGGCAGGACTGGAAGAACTAGAGACTATTAATCCTTCAAGAACTTGGAATTTTGTGGAAATTAATGTTACACTTGAGGAACTTAAAAGAATGAGACAACAGCGCATAAGCCACTTAGTTTATCCATTGGATACTGTTCTGGATGACAGCATTGGTTGTGCAGTTTGGTTTGCTTCCAGGGGAGAAGGTTTTATTACTACGCAGGGAGATGTAAAACCATATAAAAGTTCTGCAAAGGTATAAGATCTTCTTTGTCTGTCTTATACTTGGTCAATAAAAATAAGTATAGTGCAATTTAGCTTCAGTAGTCAGTACAGAATAAATATCCAAGGTCACTGGAATATAAGTGAATTTTGCAGTTGTAATAAGTGTGTAACTGTCTGCAGTTCCAAAAATGCAGGACTCCTGCATTCAGTTCCTTGGCATGGAATCATTCTATTCCGTAAGCTTGAGTATACAGCAGTAGAACTGGGAAAGGCAGTGTCTTCAGCCTGAAATATTCTATTTTTGAATTGACGTTTTAGAGAAGAATTGTACCATCAGATCTAGCCTAAACAGATTTGAAATATTTAAATCTGCAGAAAATTTAGTTACTTAGCATTGTTTTGTGCTAATATCCCACAAACCAGTAATTCCCACAATATCATTATTTGGGCTGGTATGTGACCAAAAAAAAAACGCTATTACTATTGAGGGGAGAGGATTGTTTTTTGAAGGCTTTCGACATATTTTAAACAGTTATTTAAAGAGCAACTTTTCCTCTGTGTCCACCTATTTTTCTTGCTGTTTTGAAGGAGGCAACTTCTTTCAGTAATTTGATAGCCACTTCAAGAATTCTCTTCTTTCCTCCCATTTGTCTTTGGTAGCTAGGATGGAGAAAGAATTAATGTTTTTTAAAATAATGCTGCATATTTGGAGTTCACTTCTGCATCATCTTGGAGATTTATACTATTTGCTGCCAGTTAATGAGAATGTTTCAAATGGTTGGAGTCAAATAATAAGAGGATTTAAAGCACAGTTGAATGGATTTTGCTTTATTTTTATATTGTGCTACAACCTATAATGGCTTATGCATCAGAGTGGATCACCTAAAGATGTGGATACTGGTTTTATTTTAGTTGTCTTTCAGGTGACATGATTTACTTAGCATTTTTCAAAAAGTTTTTGAAAATTTTTCAAAAAGTTCAAATTATTTTTTTCCCTAAATAGGCTGAAATGGTTTATTATAACAGAGCAGGTTTTTTGTTTTTCTTTAATGAGTTAGTCTGAGGGTATACTGTTCAGGTCTGATCCTGCTCCAATTTAAATCAGAGTTCCCAGTGACTTCAGTGGGAACAAGGTTACGCCCTAGAAAAAAAATAAATGCAGGCTTATTCTATTATGTTAATCTAATTGTGTTTGAATATATTTATTGGGTTTATTTTCAGATTGTTACAGTTGAATATTTTGGGAATTTATAACACGTTTTCCTCCCTTTAATTAGAGTTCCTAGATAAATAATAAAATGCCATTTTTTTATACTCTTCTGTAGGTTGTGCTTACAGGAATTGGAGCAGATGAGCAGCTTGCAGGCTATTCCCGACATTGTGTTTGCTTCAAAAAATATGGTTTAGATGGCTTGAATAAGGAACTAGGAATGGAGCTGGCTCGCATTTCTTCTAGAAATCTTGGCCGGGATGACAGGATTATTGGAGATCATGGAAAAGAAGCAAGGTAGCACTGTTTTAACATGCAGCAAGTCATTTCGACTCAGAACTCCATTTCTAGCACTGCAGTGGAATTTTAAATCAAAATTGTCGTGTCTTAATTTTTTAAAAATTCCATGAGGACATTTGTTGTGTGTGTACAGACATTGGGCCTGTACTAATTTAAAGTGCCTACAGTAACCCTTAAGAAGACATAGCAACTTGAAAATCACATTTCCACCTGAAAGTTTTACTTCCAGTCTCATGTTAGTATGATGTCATTACCCTCACAAGCACTCATTTGAGGTGACCTCACCTGCACACTGTGGTGGTTTTTGGGGTACCCAGGACTTTGAGCCACGTTGTTACCCCTTTGCCTGCAGCAAGAGAGAGACTTGCAGGTGCTTAACCATTGCAGTGTTAATCAGCTCCCTGGCACCTCCAGTCTGTTAGCCACTCAAACAGTCTCCTCTGGACAGTGCTAGTCCGCCCCTCCCTTTGCTTTAATAATAGGTCCACCCCATCCCCAAACCCCTTTAAAGTGTTTTCCTGCTGATATCTTGCCTCTCTCACTAGCTACTCACAGAAATATCAGGTTTGCTATCCCCCAGGAGACAGTGTATGTATGAGGTTATTTGATTCAACTGAGGATCAGCTCATATATATCATCACAGCACTGCAATATATTTTATAGTGAAAACATTCGTATATTTATTATCAAAGGCTAAGATTTAAGAGACAGTGAGTAAGGGTAATCCAGTCAGCAAGGTAACATATACAACTCCGTACACACTTTCTAGAGACTAACCTTAACTTTAACAGTCTAACCATCTGTCTAAAAGCAGTCTTCTCTCTCCTAAATGTCCTTTACAGTGCTGCCAAGCAGGGCAGTTTGGGATCCTGTTTTCACGAATATGCCCAATTACTCCCTCAGATGCAGGATAAAGAGATGTCCTAGTGTCGTCTCCTTGTATCCACCAAAATTAATTGTTGGCCCCCAGAGTCAGGATGACTCTACCTTCTTCCTCCCCTGAGTTTTATGCCTTGGTGTGCTGACTTTGTTTTCACATTCTTGTGTTGACTTCATAGGCAAAACTGGCTTCCATTGTGTTGGCTTACAAAGGCAGATGTGAATATGCATCCTTTGGTAAAAACCTGTTTATCAACACTGCCTGGATTCGGACTTTTTTAGGAACATATTTTCAGGTTGTGAGAGAGAGGGTTTGTGCGTGTGTGCATGTACCCATTTCACAACTATGTTAATGACCAGTGTGATCCTGGCATTCATTTAAGATCCTACATTACATCATTTATGGATAAATACCATGAATGTGGTGTGAAGGCCAATACTATAATGGTGCTCAAAAGGGAGCTCGATAGATACATGGAAGATAGGGCCATCAATGGCTATTAGGATGGGCAGGAATGGTTTCCCTAGCCTCTGTTTGCCAGAAGCGGGGATTGGGTGACAGGTTATCATCATTTGATCCATGCCCTATCTATTCATTCCCTTTGGGGCACCTGCCATTGGCCACTGTTAGAGGACAGGATACTGGGCTTGATGGACCTTTGGTCTGACCAAGTGGAGCCATTCTTATGTGATAGGTATAGTGAGTTTGTGTGGCTGGTTGGGAGTTACTTTTAGAGAACAGGAGTTCTTAGAGTCTTACACACTTTCCCCCAGGTTTAGTATAACGGGAACAGCAGCAGCAAAGCTTAAACTGAAGAGGCAGCAGACAGATATGTCCAGAGGGAGGAAGGAGATGCCTGAGCATTTTTGGTGTTGCTCTTGGCCCAAAATACTTCTAAACCTCAGGAAGGGGGCAGAATTTTTTTTTAATCCATACATGCTGTTAGGTGTTCTTATAGAAACCTGAATTATTTAGTTGATTTTGTCACTTTATAGAGGATCATTCATTGTTCTGCATAAAGTCTAAATAATCTGGTTTTGTATGGGGAACTAAGTGATGACTTTAGAGAATGCAGTCCACACACTCTACCCACCACATAGGCTGTGGGGTTGCAATACATGCAGCTTCTTGCAGCCATTATTCCTGAATGTGAAACAGCAGCTGCTGCCCTTCCACACCTCTCCAGTAGAGTTCCTAACCATTAGACTGGTATAGCATAGATCGGAGTGGGCAAACTTTTTGGGCTGAGGGCAACATCTGGGTAGGGAAATTGTATGCAAGGCCAAGGCAGGGAGTTGGGGTGTGAGAGGGAGTGTGGCGTGTTGGAGGGGGTGTAGTGCAAGAGATTGGGGCAGAGGGAGAGTGTAGGGTGTATGAGGGGGCTCAGGGAAGAGGGTTGGGGTGCAGGAGGGGGCTCAGGGCAGGGAGTAGGGTGTAGGGGGGCATGGGATGTGGCAGGGGGTTGGGGTGCACAGAGGTGCAGGGTGCAGCAGGGAGCTCAGGGCAGGAGGTCGGGGTGCAGGAGGGGTGTGGGATGTACCCGGGGGCTTAGGGCAGGGAGTTGGGGGGTGGGCTGCAGGAGGGGTTCGGGCTCTGGCCCAGCACTGTTTACCTAAAGGAGCTCTGAGGTGGCAACAGCACGCAACAGGGCCAGGGCGGGCTCCCTGCATGCCTTCCCTGTCCCGAGCCCTGCACCACTCCAGGAAGCCATGCAGCCCCTAGGGGAGGGGAGGCGGAGGGCTCCACGTGCACTGCCCTTGCTGCACCTCCAGGTACCTCCCCCAAAGTTCCCATTGGCATGGTTCCCCGTTCCTGGCCCATGGGAGCTGTGGGGGGGGCGGTGCCTGGAGGCAAAGGCAATGCACGGAGCCCTCTGTCACCCCCCTCCCCCTTCTCCCGGGTCCTCAGGGACGTGGTGCTGGCCGCTTCTGAGAGCAGCGCGGGGCCCGCGGCTCTCCCCAGCCTAGATTCAGTAGCCCCACTTTAATTTACACAGAAACAAAACATCTCCTTTCATGCCTGTTTGACCCACCTAATCATCCCACCATTGGAGTTAAGTGATGGTCTGGAGGTTTTTGCATATTAACTCTGCACTGGGTAGAATTTCTTTCTGTATAGTAAACTGAAAAAATGGATCTTAGGTCACCAGTCGTGATTTTGTGACTAGCAGAAAATGTGTAATATCTTGGGCCGGGGGGAGTGACCTATGGAGTTATAAATCTATGATACATGTGAAAGGATCTTTAAGAAGGACGTACCCTTTTAGCAAAGTAAAAACTGACAGTAGGCATTTACTGCCTACATTTTTGTGATTTTTTTTTCCCCCTTTAGAATGGTGTCACAGAATTTTCAGTCTAAATATGTTTTGTTTCATAGAATCATAGATTATTAGGGTTGGAAGGGACCTCAGGAGGTAATCTAGTCCAACCCCCTGCTCAAAGCAGGATCAGTCTCCAACTGGCCCACTGAAGGATTGAGCTCACAACCCAGGGTTTAGCAGGCTCAAACCACTAAGCTATCCCAGTGTAGCTATATACTATGGTTAGGTTTTACGGTAGTTCAACATTTAAAAATCCTCTGATCTTGGAAAACATTCTATTTATAAACAATCCTGCACCTACATTATTTATGTTTTCTCTCTTCCGTGTATCTTTATTGGAGGTGACAAGAGTTGTGCAAAAAACAGAATTTCTGTCATTTGCTCCTATTTAAGTACAAATTATTTTTCTTGGGCAAGACTTTTAAAACTTCTAATCAGATAAGTTTTAAATGAAGTTTCTTATGGATGTGTATTGCTGTTTCAGTCTTTTTTTTCCCCAAGACTCCACAACACTTCTGTTTTTCTCACACCACATTAACACCAAGATTTATGTTGCATCTCCTCCTAGGAATGGATATTGGCTTAAAAGTCCAAATTTTCTACAGATCACTATAGTGTGAACTGAGTATTCTAAAAGCAGTTGTCTCGTACACTACACATTTGTTTGAGTTTAAATGTTTTCAAGGTAACAGTTTTTCGTAATATTTTCTGTTTAGATTTCCTTTCCTTGATGAAGATGTTGTTTCATTTCTTAACTCTCTGCCTGTTTCGGAAAAAGCAGACTTGACTCTACCTCGAGGAATTGGTGAGAAATTACTTTTGCGTCTGGCAGCTAAGGAGCTTGGCCTCACGGCCTCTACTATTCTGCCAAAGAGGGCCATGCAGTTTGGAACCCGGATTGCAAAAATGGAAAACAGCAGTGAAAAGGCATCTGATAAATGCAGCAGACTTCAGTCAGTTTCAGTAGACTAACTTATGAGGCTGCAATTGAAGGTTTGTTCACAGCACATCTTATGGAAAATTTATGGTTTAAAATTTTGTATTTTATTATGTGTGGATATTCAATAAAATCCTCAACATTTTAGAATTGTCTTTTATATACTGGTATTAATCAGTTTAACTGTAATTACACCTTGCATTTGGCCTAATGAAGAAGTACTATATTATTCAATCTGGTCTACCAGAGCATGCCTGCCCTGGGGGAAGGAGAGGGAGGGGTTCCACAGAAAAACAACAGATTCAGGCTGTTTTGTTTGGTTTTTTAAACTAATTTTCAGAGGGCTTGAGGGAAATACTTTTGAATCCACCCTACCTGCCCACATTATGAAGCTAGCATATAACATTAACTCAACAAAAAATGTCATCTCTAGGGGTTATTGTGTGCATTTACTTACAGTTGAAGAAGGAAAACCTACTGTATATCACATACATTCTGTCCTTTTACCAATATTGTATTTTACTTTTGAAATGTACTCTACATTTAATATTTTAATTGTGTTAGTAGTAGTATATATTTTTAAAAATGAAACACTCTCTTATAAGAAATTCTTAGTTCAAGACACTAAAAAGTCCATGTCAGAGCAGTGATTGTTAGGATTAGGGAAAACTCAAGATCTAATACAACAAGTAATATAATTCTCATCTGGTTTATAATATGTGTAGAGATCTGGAAGATACTCATAAAATGAATGTCTATATCACTATTGTTTAACAGTGATGTGATGGTAAGAAAGTATTATGAACAACGTACATCATACAGATCCATGTTTCTTCCATTGTAACTTTTTATTTTCTTTTTTTACAATGACAGCCATCCTGATTAGGATAGACTGTCAAGCACAAATGAGAAAGTGACCATGAATACTTGTGGAAAGGGAATGCCTGAAATTCAAAAGGGGAGGAGAGGGGTGACAAATAATTTTTAAACCATGTGTTAAATGTGTCTGTCCCCCAAACTGTACATAAATTAAGGCTGTGTGACAGAGTGTATACCCCATCCTGGCTCTGAAAGATGCCAATTAACATCCGGCTGCACCAAAGGGTGGACCAGGCCTAATTAATGATGCACCCCAGCTGGGCAAGAATGATTATAAAGAAAGGAAGCACAGTATTAGAAGGACTGTAGGGAAGGAACTGTATAGTTCTTCTCTGGGGAGTGGAAAGTGGGAGGCTTACGGAAAATACCTAGGGGCAGATTTGATTTTGAGATTGGGAAATCTGGGAAGAAGTGGGAGAGATCTAATAAATGGGTAGGATCTGGACTTCAAGGGAAAGAGTCCAGGAAGATATTCAGTGAAGGAATAGAGCAAGGGAAATTGAGAGTTGTGAAAAGTTGAGATGGAAGAAGTTGGTTTAGGATTTTATTGGGGGATTAAGCGCGCTAGGAATCCCAGCCCTGAAAAAAGGCTGAAGTTAGAGGCTGTGGAGAGGCCTGCTGACAGGCTATAGTAGGAAAAAGTCCAGGGAGGCAGCAGCTAGGACTAAAGAATGCTGGTTATAGGGTCCCTGGACGGGAGCCCTATATAATGAGAGGGCTTTCCTTCCCCTCCTAGCGGCCGGGAAGAGGGTGAATGAGACCCCTGCTGTAGTTTAGGGGGTAAGATTTTAAAGCCCTGAGAAAAGTTCAGGGTAGATCAGAATAAGGCCAGGGCCCGTTATTGTTGGACTCTGTTACTTTAGAATCAGTGGGATTAAACATGAGGGGGCCAGAGATTTGAGTCATGAGAGGATGCCCACGGTGCTAGAATAGCTGCGAGCGAAAAAGCACTAGATGAGAGCCTAGCTACCGGGGCGGGTTTGCGAGCAGTGTTGTTGGAGCGCTAATTCCGTGTTCCGCGAAGTTCCCATTTTGACTCGAGTTTAAGTGTGCCGCTACTGGTTTTATAGTGTTAACGGGATCCCTGCATTCAGTGAGTCGCCCCGCCACAGTTATTCCTGCTGCCACGTGTTTAATTTCATCAAAGATTAATTGGGGTGATGTGTGATCAGAGATAAATTATTCCTAACGTTTCTGTTCGTCACAAGGCCAACCTTCCCCTCCCTCCGGGAAGCTGGCGCAGGCAGTCCGCAGGGTACGGATTCATGCAGAAGGTGGTGCCCTAGTTTAGAAGGGCGCACTGGCAGCTTCCTGGGTGGCTATGATTCCCCGCCCCCCTGCACGAAATGGAGAAGCCGGACTAGCCACTGCCCCGCTGTAATATGGAGCCCTGGGCTGGGCCTGGCGCGCAGCGCCGCCTCTCGCGCGCTCTCCCTCGCGGGGACACGCTCCGGCCGCGGGCATGACCAGCGCGCCGTGCACAGCTCCCCCTGCTGGGGTTGCCAAGGGGAAGCGGCGGCGTCCCGCGTTGCTAAGGTGCCCGCCAGGCCAGGCGCCGAGCGCTTCTCCCGGTTGGGCCGCGGGCCTCCCTCCCTTCGCCGCCACGACCGGCCAGAGCAGAGCCTGGTCCCCTATGGAAACTCCCATCTCGCCGCCAGGCTGGTGAGCCGGAGGGCAGGGACCCGCGGGAGGAGGAGGAGGAGAGCTGGGGAAGAAGCCCGGCGTGGGACCCCCGGGGGCGCCGCTCTGTGCTGGAGACGGTGCTGTGTGTGTCTCTGGAGGCAGGAGGTTGCCAACAGATACCTCATTCAGCCACCCAACTGGGAAGGCGGTTGTGGCGGTGCTGCCTCCCCCAGATGCCTGCAGATTGGTTGCTTTTTTACCCAATGCCTATCTGGCCTGTGGAACTCATTGCCACAATATGGTGGAGACTAAGTTTAACAGGATTCCAAAAACAGTTCACTGTTCCTGTGGATACCAATGGCTGTAGTTATAATAGTGACCAGCACCAATAAACAAGTTTTAGAAGCTGTATAAATCTCCAAGCTTCCAGACACTAGCTAATTTCTAACTGTTGAGGGTTAGGAGGAAATTTACTTGGGAGCAGATTATCCCATAATGTCTGCTCCAGAGTATCTTGCACCTTCCTCTGAAGGAGCTGGTACTGAACACAGTTGAAGACAGTATATATATTGAACTATTGGTCTGATCCAGTGTGACAGTTCCTATGGTTTATGTTTTATTTACTCTTCCTGTTACAGTATGTATTTTTAGAGGTTACTTGTAACAATAGTAAATTCAAAGTCATAAATTGAAATGTGATTTTTTTTCCCCCAAGATGGATTTTCTTTCAAAATCATGAACCCCCTCCCGGATTTTTAAAGGACTATTAAAGATAAGTTTTAAAATGCTAGTGTTAATTTTCATGTCACTCCAAGGCCCTGCCAGAATTACACTGCTGTAACTATTGGGATCTAAATAATCTCTATTTTTTCAGTAGGTGGTTCTAGAGTTTCTGCGCTTCCAAAATTAAAATTTCACCACTTGCTAAGTTTTCTGGGTGTAGAATTTTTGGATGCTCAAGTGACTGTCACTCTGTGATTCTGGGTTCTGTGTAAGACAGGACTTACGTCCTGAATCTGTAGGGAGTTATGTTTCTATAAACAGCTTGAGTGAGCAATCTCCTACAGGACAGGGATTAGCATGTAGAAAGTGAGCGTTCAAAGGGACAATGTGGGAATTAGTGGTTTCTTGCCCTATTCAAGACCCTGCATAGGAAGAAGAGGAGAAATGATACAATTCTTTTATCTCATGCAAATCTGATGGTCCTGTTTATGAGATACATAATAATGTGTGCCTTGGGTAGTAAATGGTGTTTAGTGTTTGCTCTGTATTAGAAAACACCATGTGAAGATTTGAGAATTCATTTGCACATGTCCCGTGCATTACAAGCAAAGACATAGTCCCTGCCTTATAGGGTAATCTGAAATAAAGGAATTTAAAACGTTGATATTTAAATTATCATTACTAGACTTCATCTTCAACAACCATTTCAGAGTAATGGGGCAGTCACACTTGCCCAGAGCAATTGTTTCAGTCTGTCTGTAAATATCACTGCATTGATTTGTACTTTTTCACAGTTGAAGGTTGTTTTTTCCAGCCATGAGGGTCATATTGTTTTTTTTAAATGACATCTTAGATCAGGGTCGGCAACCTTTCAGAAGTGGTGTGCCAAGTCTTCATTTATTCACTCTAAGGTTTTGTGTGCCAGTAATACATTTTAACATTTTTAGAAGGTCTCTTTCTATAAGTCTATAATATATAACTAAACTATTGTTGTATGTAAAGTAACTAAGGTTTTTAAAAAGTTTAAGATGCTTCATTTAAAATTAAATTAAAATGCAGAGCCTCCCCCCGGACCAGTGGCCAGGACCCAAACAGTGTGAGTGCCACTGAAAATCAGCTGCGTGCCACCTTCAGTACACATGTCATAGGTTGCCTACCCGTCTTAGATTCTAAAGCACGAAATGCCTGGCTCCATAAATACATATTTTAAAAAACTTCACTTGGTTATTTCAAGTTAGCCCAGTTCAATCCTTGGATATCATAGGCAAAATGAAGTTCTTGGTTCAAGGAAAATAACATTTTCAAAAATGTGTTGCCTTGAATTAGCTTGGAACACCTCTTATATGCTGTAGTATATTTTAATCTTGTTATTAAAGAGAGTCATTTTTCTTACAAATATTAATACCTAATTAAATAACTATTATACTTGTTTGTCTTATGTTTCTATAAGTATTGAATTTTAGACACTGCAGAAAGAAACGATTGGAGAATGCTGAGGTCTGTCAAAAAAACATTACCTAGAAATGAACAAGCAGATGAGACAACCTACTTAGCAAATTTAGCAGTACAGAGAAATGCCAGTGCCTTCTTTGACAAATTTGACCGAAGTGAATTACAGGAATTACTTACCACTACCTCTTGTAGCTGGCTGGCTTCTAAAGATGACCTACGCCAGCCATTAGAACTTCCCAGTGGACTGATGGGTCAGCTAAAAAACATAAGTTTCCCAAATGCAATTTTCCTAGCACCAGTGGTGCCAGATGTGCCTTTGGACTGTAAAGAAGTTCATCAGATTGTGAGAGAATTGGCTGTAGGAATTTACTGTTTAAACCAAATTCCTTCCATCAGCTTAGATTACAATTACGATCACAGCACATCTTGTCAGCTTCCTCCAGCTTACATTGACACCAGAATTGGACAAATCTTGATCAGTGTTGACTACATGTTAAAAGCACTGTGGCATGGTGTGTATATGCCCAAAGAGAAGCGTGTCCGGTTCTCTGAATTGTGGCGTTCCAATATGGATATTGATATGGATGGGAATCCGCAAACAGAAAAAAATATTTTTTTAGAGTTTTGTTCAGCAGGTGAGTAGAAAAACAGTTATTTTCTGCTGGTATTTTCAGCCACTATAACCCATTTAAAGAAAAATAATCTTACAAGTGAAAGTACTTAGCATATTCCTAAGAGCTAGGGGTCATTATCTGAAAAAACAAGAGATTGCTGGACAATATAAAAAGTCATCCAGTTGGAAACTAAAAGAAAAATACTTCAAAGATCATTTTTTTCAAAATGGTGTTGAGGCACCTGTATTAAGCGGACAGATTTTCAAAAGTGGTCAACACTCTGTAGTTTAATTTCAGGGAAGTTAATGCTGCAGGGTGCTGAACCCTTCTGAAAATACGGCTCTAAATACTTGGAAAAAAGTTTGTATGTATTTTTTTTCAAAGGGTTTTTTAGATCACAACTTTGGCTTTATTATTAAGATTTAAAATTAGCTACTCTTTTAATATATAACAAATAAGACTGGGCTAAAATAAAAAAAAATGTCTAAACAAAAGGCAAAATATATCTGAGAGAAATCCTGTGGCTCTCACAAATATATCTCAAGAACAGCTGATGGTAGAGATTGATAATGAAATATACAACCAGGATCTCTGGTTAAAATCCAGCTCAGTTTCATATTGATTTAATGCGTCTCTCAATCTTTCTAGACCACTGTACCCCTTTCAGTCTTGTGTACCCCTAAGTTTCACCTCCCTTAAAAACTACTAGCTTATAAAATCAGACATAAAAATACAAATGTCACAGTGCACTATTACTGAAAAATTGCTTGTATTCTCATTTTTATCAAATAATTATGAAATAAATCAATGGAATATAAGTATTGTACTTACATTTCAGTGTATAGTATATAGAGCAGTATAAACAAGTCATTGTTTGTATGAAATTTTAGTTTGTACTGACTTCACTAGTGCTTTTAATGTAGCCCAGAGGTCAGCAACCTCTGGCACCCTGGCGGGCCGGGCCAGTTTGTATACCTTCCGTGTCGGCAGGTTTGGCCGATCGTGCCTCCCACTGGCTGCGCTTCACCACTTCAAGACAGTGGAGGTAGTGGGAGGCTGTGGCCAGCACATCACTCAGCCTGCGCTGTTTCCCACCACCCCCATTGGCCTGGGACGGTGAAGTGCAGCCGGTGGGAGCTGCGATCGGCCAAACCTGCTGATGCGGCAGGTAAACAAACTGGCCCAACCTGCCCCGCCAGGGTGCTTTCCCTGGCGAGCCATGTGCCAGAGGTTTCCGACCCCTGACGTAGCCTGTTGCAAAACTAGGTAAATATCTAGATGAGTTGATGTACCGCCTGGAAGATTTCTGCCTACCCCCACGAGTCCACTTAACCCTGGTTGAGAACCACTGATTTACTGTCATTACTCTTTGGTGGTTTATGAGAAATTAATTGGTGACTTAATCCAGTTCCTAGTGACAAGTATACACATTACAAAATCGTGTCCAGTGTTGGCAGTAATCACCTGATCCAACCTACTAAAATCAATGGGAGACTTTCCAGTGACTTAAATGGGAATCAGAGCAGGTCATAACTGGCACTCTCAGCAGAGAGGAACTCTCTCACCCCTACTGGTAGTCCCATCAGAACAAGAACAAGGCCACTGCCAAGGGAGTGCGGAGGAGTGTTACTGCAGCTACAGCTCTGACTATTGTGTAGCTAAGTAGAGGGATTTATTTTTCCAGGGCTGTCTATTTGGCATTTTCATGAGCACTAAATTTACTTGAGAAAAAGATATCAGGATGCCCAGTATACCCACTAGAGCACTAAGGAAAAGGAGCAGCTCTTACTGGGAAATTCCCTAACTCACCCCCTCCCCTCGATATAGTTAAACTGCAGTCTGATTTGATACAATTTTGTATATAACAGCAAGGTGATGTTTAATATGTTAATATAACGATAAGTACAATTCTGCAATGTAAAAAATAAAAATATACTTATCAGAATTAAACAGTTGTATTAAGTTATTTTTTGACAGGCATTAGTTTTTTAAAAATATATTTTACTTACATCCAGTAGCTATATGGTTATTTATGTAGATTTTTGTTTGTGTGATGCAGGTCTAGTTGATCTTTCCAATGAACCAGATTTTGAGGGAATCTATGATGAAAACATGAATGAAGATCCAACTTATGACCCTAACAGTGCACAAGAAAAAAATCTCTTTATGCAGTATGCAGACAACATACTATTTAAGTTGACATTTGGTACTATACAAGTTCAGCAGCATGAAAATGTGTGTAAATTTGATGCAGCATATGTGCTTTCTAATGTGATAAGATTGACTGAGGATCACCTTGACACAGTAACATACCAAAGGTTGCAGCAGAGGCTAATTCTTCAGCAAAAACTCGTGAAGAAGCACTTAGAGAAAAAAGCAGAAATCCGTAAGAATATTGAATATCTAAAAATAGTGAGCTTTCTGATTCCATTTTTACTTGGCTTAAAAAGAAAGATGAAAATTCCAAATTTAAATCAGCTTCTTCAACCATATTCAGGTATGCAGCTTACAAAAGACGGGTTATAATTTTAAGTTTTTATTTTCAAATTGTATATTGTTCATATAATATTGAATTACAGTACTTTGAAAATCATTTGACCATGTATTCTGAAAATTTTAATAAAATCGTAATTATATAAGAAAATGAATGTCTTTTAAGTGAATGTCTGTTATTTTGTACATTCTTAGAGTAGCAACTGCAAATAACTTAATTCAGACCGTGGTAGATAACTTGGGTGCTCATTGTGTACAGGGAGCCAAATTCATCCCTGATGTAACTCTGTTGAAGTCTGTGAAGCTACAGCACTGTTGAATTTGGACTGGAATATTTATTCTAAACTAGTATTACACAATCATTTCTCAATGAAACACACTAATATGTAATTGCTTAGCACCTAAGATTTTTAGACTGCATTAAGAAATTATGTTGGAGTACTTTAACCTTCTGTCATGCTCTAAAAAAATGTCCTCTTTTTGTAGATGATAAAGTTAAGACTGAACGAGAATTGCCTCCATTTGTGTTTGGGCCAGATTTTAAATGCCAACATTTTCATTACATAAAGAATGAGTATTTTCATGTCCATGGAGGAATTGAATTTGATGTTGGTACACCTTCTCTTGAGGATGTTTCAGAAAAGATAAAGGTTTTGGTTCAGTATCTTTTCTATGATTTATGTGGGTGTACTTGCAGCTAATATAGTATAAGAGAATATTCTACTTCTGTTAAAAATACCAGTGAGAGCTAAGGAAATCATGTGCTCATGAAAAAGGTGTTATCCTGCAGATTTCTTGGTAAGAGAAATATAGTAGACCCAGGCTAAAGTAAGAGTGCAATATTTTCTTATAGTAAATCTTCAGTATCATCAGTTTACTAGTTTGTAGCACAACTGTTATGTATGGTGACTTCTGCTGACTATACAGAGTGCACAATGCAAGAATTTTCAGGACGTTAGGTTTGCATATGTGGGGGGAGAATGACACAGTATTTCTACTCCCCTCGCCCCCCCCAAAAAAACCCCAAAATACATATTCACACATTTCTCTTTCACCAGTTCCTTTAGTGTGGGTCTGGCTCCAGTTCTCAATCTTCATCATACTTTCACCTGCATCTTCACAGTTTGTCGAGAGTTGGGAGCTCTCTGATTTGCAAACAGGCTGAGTCAGTGGCATTATTCCCGAATTATATCCTAGAGCAGGGGTCGGCAACCTTTCAGAAGTGGTGTGCTGAGTCTTCATTTATTCACTCTAATTTAAGGTTTCATGTGCCAGTAATACATTTAAATGTTTTAGAAGGTCTCTTTCTATAAATCTATAATATATAACTAAAATATTGTTGTATATAAATTTAACAAGGTTTTTAAAATGTTTAAGAAGCTTCATTTAAAATTGAATTAAAATGCAGAGCCCCCCGGATCAGTGGCCAGGACCCAGGCAGTATGAGTGCCACTGAAAATCAGCTCGCGTGTCATCTTTGGCACGCGCGCCATAGGTTGTCTACCCCTCTCCTGTAGAAAGGACAGGGCTTCTGTCCTGTAGCCACAGTTGTCACCTTAGTGTAATGTCTTAGCTCCATTGAGGTCAATGGGTGTGTTTGTCACTGACTTCTGTGGAATCAGTATTTCACCATTAGTCTCTACAGGAATTTCAGCTGTGAGGTCCAACAGCTACTACTTTTGGATAATGGAATTCAATTTGTTCTGAATCAACCCATTGCTCCAGAGCACCATCAAGGTCCCCATGCCATTTTCAGCTGAATGTTCTTCACAGACATGACTAATACTAGAGTTCAGGAGTCTAACAGGACAGAATGAACATACACAGAATGATGATTGCTGTTTCTACCTGCCATGATTGGTATCCTTGGTTACAGAGGCAATATTGCCCTAAAGGATGCATAAGAATACAAGGGACAGATTTCTCTCTGTGCAACACAGTACATGGTATTGTATCATGGACACCCTAAGGGGAAACATGGTAGTTAAAGGGGCTGGCAAAATCCATTCACTTCTCAGGGATCAAAGTTCCTGTCTGTACTAAAGAGAGAGTGTGCTAGGCACAGCCATTGTGTCCACATCCAATAGCAAGACTATTCCCTCAATGAGACTTCACATTGGGTGTGGATTTAACTTTCAACAGTCTCTGAAAGCAGCCTGTGTGTGTAGATGCACAGTGATCAGAACGGATTTCACCTTGTATATTTGGCATAACACAGACAAAATTTAAGTTGTTGGACTCTTAGTGACCCTATGGCTCTGGTCAGTTCTTAGCCATTCAGACAACCACTTTATAAATGTAAACATTTACAGCTGGTTAATATAACAATTCTTTTGTTCTAGGCCATCTTTGATGACATACAGATTTGTGCATCAAACCATGTAGCCCAGCTGTTAGACCCGGATATACCATACAGAGAACATTACTCCATACCAACCATGGAATTTGATGGAAAGAAGTAGGAACATGCCTTATGCTGTATATTTAAACTATGTAGAAATTGCCAAACTGTTAGTCTGGTTTACTGCTGTTTTCAAAACAATTATTGATTACTCGGACCTGCTGACTATAAATGAAAGAAATCACAGTTGTCAAGAATACCAGGACAGAGTAATGTTTGAGAAAATGTGATCTGATCAAAATTTAATTTTAATAGTCTAAATAATGTTCTGTTTAATATATTAAAGTAACGAAGCTAATTAAGTTACTTGATTAAATTTATGTGTATATGCAATTTTTTAAATCTCATAACCTACCTTGTAAACTTTGGTTAAGTTTTCTTGAAGTTATGAAATATTCTTAAATTTTGTAGAAACATAATATAAAATTAAGATTCTGTCTCAGAAATATTGTTCCAAGACAATATGAAAAGAAGCATGTTTTAAATCCTAGCAGTTGAATGAATTCACACAACTGTATTATAAAAATTAATGTAAAAGTGCACAAACATTCTGAGGCAAATGTTTAGTTTTTAAAATTATTGTTTGTTAAACTTTTGTAATGTAAGTGTTCTGTAGGAGAGAATGTTTTTATGTAAATATTCAGTAGTTTTAAATAAGATTATTGCACTTGAAATAAGTATTCTCAGCTATACCAACTACTGAAAAATTCTTAAACTGTTGACTATTCACACATGTATAGTGTAATGATTTTTTGTCTATATATTTTATTCGTCTTCTGTCAATGATAGTACATTGAAAATATTTTTGTATGTAAAGACACAGATCCGGATCCTCATTTGGTGTAAAGTGGTGTAGCTTCAATGACTTTAAAGGTACTCTGACAACTTCTACCAGCTGAGGACCTGGCTGTGTATTTTAATTTTATATAGAAAAGCACAAAGTACACAAAAGAGCTAAAATGTTTCCTTTTAAACTTCTTTGTTTTGTTTTTTTTGTTACAGCTACTATGTGATCTCCATTGAATTGGAAACTTTTTATCAGCAGCTATATAAGACCCCATGGTGGGGAGCCATAAATGAAATAATAAGCACTCTCAAGCCTAAAAGGCTTCCATTAACTGATATCCAGTCACTGGAGCAATTCAAGAAAAGATTTGGTTATAAGAAAGCTATTAAATGCAAGGTATCCTACTTACTGTATAATTGTTTTTCTGAAAGAGCATTTATACTCTGGAAATTGACTCTAAAAATGGTTTTATGTTGAATATCTCTCGATCATTCCAGGATAAGTTTGCACAGTTTACAAATAAAACCATGATTTTTTTAATAACTACCAGTGCTGCAGATTCCACCTGGAATCTAACAGTGAAGCTGTTTTTTTTTTGAGGCTCATGCACATCATCGGTGATAAGCAACAAAGAGTCCTGTGGCACCTTATAGACTAACTGACGTCTGTTAGACGTTTTATCGTCTGTTAGTCTATAAGGTGCCACAGGACTCTTTGTTGCTTTTTACAGATCCAGACTAACATGGCTACCCCTCTGCTACTTGATCATCAGTGATGATTCTGCAGGCAAAATTGTGGCTTCAGTAACATCTCTCTAAACACACTATTCTCACATTCTGTTCTCATTTACACAAGAGCAACCCCATTCTCTTTAACAGAATTAAACAAGTATAACAAAGGACAAAAATTTGACTATGCACTTGTAACTCGATGGATTGCTTTATGCATTATCAACAGAATAGAAATTGGCTCACTCTCCTATTGTCCATCTTTGATGCTGCAGTGTAAACAGGGGTAAAATGGAATAAAATGTTGTTGTTTAGTCTCAAGCAAATAGATTTGATTCTGAATACACAGGGCAGATCCGTTGAGTAGTATGCTGCCATTTTTAAATAGTCATTATCGGGGTCCAGATCTTCATCTGATGTAAATTGACACACATTTATTGAAGTTAAGGGAGGTAAGTGGATTTACTTCTGCTAAAGATCTTGTCCTCAATATAGACCCACAATTTAAGAATTGGAAGTTTCCTCTTCCAAGTGTCTCCTTTTCCAGTAAATGTTTTATTCCACCTTGACATACTGTCTCTTATTCTATTTACATGGATTTAGAGTTTACCTTATGGTATGAAGTCTGCTGCTGAGAGAGGACTATCTGCGATCTTCCATACTTTTTGTCGTAAAACATCTACTTCCAGTCTCAGTGTTGTAGATGAATATGGTTATGCTCTTCTCCATCATGCTTCCATACACAACCGTGTGCCAATTATCTGTCAGCTGATTAAATCTCATTTGAATATCAATCAGAGGCGCAATATTCACTTTAACCCGGGTAAGATATGATATATATATGTCGGGAAGCTATGATTGTGGGGGTCCCATGTTGCCTGTCACTTCCATCACCAGAGGGGAGCTCTCTGATAGGGGGGAGTCATGGAAGGAGGGAATAACAGAACAGTGGAATGTTTCTTCTTTCTAACCCTTGTGAAAGCCTCTCTGCAGGAATTTCACAGGGATCCAGGTTTGTGAAGTAAGAGGCAGACGGCAACATTCATTCTATATCTCATTGTCTGCTCTTCAAAAACCGTGGAGTAGAGCAGTGTAAATTACTGCAGGTTGAATTCACATTAACTTACTGATCTATTAAATCTACACCTTCGGGCATTTCTGGACATCGGCAGTTGGGGGAGCACATGTGGCTGCACTGTTTCTTTTGTTAGGTACTGCAAGGAGCCAGGAGTGCCATGTTGCAATAGAGAGGAAAGTGTCTTTCATGTGTGTGGCCTTTGTATCTAGCAGATCTCCAAGATCTGTGGGATCGTAGATGCACAGATTTTTAAGACTACTGTGATCATCTCGTCTGATTTCTTGCATAATACATTTCTCCTAGTAATTCCTATAGTGGAGGAAATTATTTTTTCCTACTGCATCAGTGAACACTATCAAGCTCATGAACTGAGGTTGAATCAGAGGACTTTTAAGAAAGATATGCAATATAGATTTAAAGACTCTAAGTAATGATGAATTTATCACTGGACCCCTGACCTCTTCTGTGGCAGGGAGGAAAGGGGGAACAAATTCCTCTGCACTGGAATAACATGTTGGGGTATATGGGTTCCAGAGTATTTGTGGGCAACAGAAAAGTTTCCCTTCCTAGAAATATTAGAAACCTCCTCTGTGACCACTCTTTGTTTTCTTTCTGCAATATACAGCATAGGACAAAATGTGCTTTACAACTAATTTTATAAATTTATCAATGCCTCTTTGTGAATTTCAGCCTGTTCTATTACAGTCATCACTATCCAGCTTTTCAGTTTCTTTAAATTACTGCAATAATGTAGCCCTCTAAGATTCTATTTTGCTTGATTTATGACATGTATACAAATATCATTAGAAATATATAGAATTAGAATATATCCAATATACGATCCTATAAAAACATTTAGTCTGTAGCTAACGATCATAAATATATTTTTGTTTTAGGAAGACGTTCACAGAAGAGTGAGACTAGGGGGGACAGAGCTGGTAATTAGTACATTAAATATTATGAGACCTTTTAGTATTTTTTGTTGTTATAAATATACAAGGTAAACAAAAAAGAGTTCATCTCAAGAAAGGGAAAATTTGACATTTTTATGAAAATTAGAAGGTAGAGTCTACTGGCCAAGTCTTGTCTCTAGGTCAGCTTTTATTGAAGCAAAACTCCCACAGAAGCCATGAACTTTGACTAAGTATATTAGGATTTTGATGTAAAAGAAGGGGAAGCTGAGTGAGGGATGGGCACATATAGCATGGGAACTTGGAAGACTTGTTCAGAGTTCAACTTAAAAGTTTCTATAATTCTTTCATCCGTAGTAGACTAAGTTCCAGTCATGAGAAGGCAGTCCTAATATGTGATGTCTCATGATTACTGTCACTGGGATTTCATGAAAACATTAGAGGAAAGCTATAGGATTTGCATTGGAAAATTCTACATTTCACTTATCAGCAGCTCCTATCTTCCACATCTTCATTCTAGGGTATAGGTTTCATATTTTAGAATTCTTTGGCTTGTCATCTGCTGTGTTTAAGACTATATGGAAGATAGTTAATTCTCCTCTAGAGCTTGGTGTTTCAGTTCTAAGTGAATAATTGCTTTGCTTTGAAATCCAAAGCCAATGCATTCAATGTGATCTTTACTGAGGTAGGGAAGCCTTCTTTTAAACTATCCAGTTGCCTGACTGCTCTTTAAATTTTTCAGAGAAATTTCTTGATATAAGTGATCTCAGCCAGTTCAATGAGTATTGCAAGTTAAGAGACTGAACAGGCCTTTATGTTCCTTTTCTTTAAGAAAAAGGAGATGGAGTGCAGACACTTATTCTGCCAAGACTAGAGATCCATTAATTAAATAATGGACAAGTTCTGTTTTTATAGGTCTTATTATCTGAAACTAACTACTTCCTGACTACTGTTCATGTTACTTATTCCTTGATACATTCCCAATTCAAACCTAATCTAAGTGTTTTGAACTCCAGTTAAGTACATCTTTTAATCCTTTTTACTTGACAAAGGAACTGATAGTTAGGAGCATTAAAGGACTATGCTTTCTCTGGTGGAACATGTCCCCTATTGTATGGCACTGTAGTTGCCCCATAATTCTAAAACCTCAATTCTAAACTCCACTTCCTAACTGAGGCCTGGTCCACACTATGTGTTTAAACCGATTTTAGAAGCGTTAAACCAATTTAACCCTGCACCTGTCCACACAATGAGGCCCTTTATATCGATATAAAGGGCTCTTAAAACCGGTTTCTGTACTCTTTCCCGACGAGAGGAGTAGTGATGAAATCGGTATTACCATATCCGATTAGGGTTAGTGTGGCAGCAAATCGATGGTATTGGCCTCCGGGTGGTATCCCACAGTGCACCACTGTGACCGCTGTGGAAAGCAATCTGAACTCGGATGCACTGGCCAGGTAGACAGGAAAAGCCCCGCGAACTTTTGAATTTCATTTCCTGTTTGCCCAGCGTGGAGCTCTGATCGGCACGGGTGGCGATGCAGTCCCAAATCCAAAAAGAGCTCCACCATGGACCGTACGGGATACTGAATCTGACCGCTGTATGGGGACAAATCTGTTCTTTCAGAGCTGGTTACAGAAGATGAATGCCAAAGCATTGAAAAAAATCTCCAGGCTGTGATACAGAGTCACAGCACAGTGCTGCTGACAAGTGTAACGGAAGCCAGACTCAAATGGATGCTCATGAGGGAGGGCGGGTACTGAGGACTCAGCTATTCCACAGTCCCCAGCAGTCTCCAAAAAGTATTTGCATTGCTTGGCTGAGCTCCCAATGCCTGTAGGGTCAAACACATTGTCCAGGATTGTTCAGGTATATCTCGTCAATTTACCCCTCTCCCCCCCCCCGTGAAAGAAAAGGGAAAAAATCATTTCTTGACTTTTTCAATGTCACCATATGTTTACTGCATGCTGCTGGTAGACGCGGTGCGCGCACTGAACAGCACATCCTCTCCCTCCCTTCCCCGGAGGCAGACGGTCACAGTGCAGAAGGAGTTGGTAGCCGTCCTTGTCATCATCCCGTGAGTGCCCTGCTGGCCTCAGGTGAGGTCGCTGGGGGCATCTGGAAAAATAGGATTGCTCCGGTTATTCCTGACAGATGGTACAGAACGCTGGTAACCGTCTCACAATAGCAACTGGGGGCTAGCTCCATCAGCCCCCTCCTTTCATGTCTAAAGAAAAGATTCTGTACTGCCTGGACTATCATAGCAGTGGGATGCTGGGCTCCTCTCCCCCACTGTTTAATGTCCTGCCTGGACCGTCATAGCAGCTGGAGGCTGCCTCCCCACATTTTATCTCACTAAGAATCAGTGTTTCTTATTCCTGCATTCTTTATTACTTCATCAACACAAATGGGGACTGCAACAGTAGCGCAGGGGGTTGGGAGGAGGGAAGCAACGGGTGCCGTTCTTGCAGGGGCGCCCCAAGAATGGATGCAGCTCATCATTTCTGCGGGATGTGACACAGAGCAGCTGTGCTCTCTGTCCACTGGTTCTCTAGTACCTTCCCATACTAGGCAGGACTGATTCTATTTTAGATACAACATAAAGAGAATGACCTGGGGGTCATTCCCATTTTTGTTTTGCGCTCCCGGCCGACGTCAGCGAAGGTCAGCCAGGAGCACCATGACAGCAGCAGACGGTACAGAACGACTGATAGCCGTAATCTCATCACCAGTTTACAGTGTACACGCAAACGGTACAGAACGACTGGTAACCGTCTCTGCTACCTTGCAAAGCAATGATGCGCTGTTGTAGCGCTGCAGTAACGCCTCTTGTCAGCGGCATCCAATACCATACGGTGACAGTAGACAACAGGCAAAACGGGCTCCATGGTTCCCATGCAGGCGTCTGCAGGGCAATCCAGGAAAAAGACACGAAATGATTGTCCCCTGCCCGTTTGCTTTCATTGAGGAAGAAGGAGTGACGACATTTACCCAGAATCACCCGCGACACTGTTTTTGCACCATCATGCATTGGGATCTCAACCCAGAATTCCAATGGGCAGGGGAGACTGCGGGAACTATGGGATAGCTACCCACATTGCAACGCTCCAGAAATTGACGCTAGCCTCGGTACATGGACACACATCACCAAATTATTGTGCTTAGTGTGGCCACATGCACTCGACTTTATACAATCTGTTTTACAAAACTGGTTTATGTAAAATCGGAATAATCCTGTAGTGTAGACATACCCTGAGGAGTCTCCAGGTGTGGGAAATTCTCCAGTGGACATAGAGTCTATGTGGTTGTCTCTAACACCTCACTACAACCTCCACTTTCATGCACTGTACCATAAACTTTGCCTTTGGTGGAACACAGCTCAGTATCAGTTTTAGAAAAAAGTATACTATGACCCCAGTCCTTCATTAGGCTCCACACAGCCACAGAATCCCTATTAAAGTTGCCTAGGCTTCTATAGGGATCTGGCTGCATAGCACAGATCGGAGACTGTGTGCCTGTGATACTACCTGTAACAGTCCTGGGTCTGCCATGCTTTCGGAGTAGTGCCAGTATATCTGATTACGTTAAATATGTTCACTTTCAGGAAAACCAAATTTGCAAGAAAAGGAGACCTCTGGGGAAAGAACTGGTGAGTGGTAAAGAAATCAAATATTACCTTTATTATTTTTACCTGTGCAGCATGTGGAGGCTAGAAAGATTACAACTAAGGAGCAGAGAAATGGAATATTTTTATTAAAACTAAGGAGTTCATACTTTAAGAAAATGTGTTTCCACACTGCTTAAGTCTGTCCAAGGCTTTGAAAGCTATAAAAATAAGATTTTTCCATGACTTGCATGGGATGGAAGGCAGGATATTTGTTTTGAAAAGTATAAAATACTGCATTATTACCACTGAAGTTATAACTTCGGACATCTTTAGTTTTAAATATGTTTATACAGTCAGATGTTTTCCTTTTATCTCAAAAGCTTCAATTTAATATTAAATCAAGACCTCGTAGAGATGAATAACTTATTCAGTGATTAGAATGGCATGAAAACAGTGCTGGTAAAACTGGCAAATAGTTACGTGGAGATTTTACATCATGTTTTGCAGGCACAGGTTAGGTGCATCACTTTGAAAATTATGCCCATTGTATCAGCGTTTTTTATATATCCATCATCTTTAGGCCCTACTGCTTTACACTTGGCAGCTCAGTGTGGATCCATTGAAGCACTTACTTGTCTTCTGGCCTTTAAGGCAGATTATAAATTAACGGATGATCGAGGATGGATGGCTATACATTTTGCTGCATTTTATGACAACATTTCCTGTATCACGGTTCTCTATAGAAAAGACCCAGATCTACTAGAGGCTAAAACAACAGCTGAGTAAGTAACTAGAGTTTTTATCACTGTGACGATTGGTGCTTTATCATTTATATAATACAGTGTACTTGAAAGACCACAAATATGCCCCCTCTCCTAAAATTTCTCTCTTGCTGTACAAATACAGCCCTGTATTGGAAAACGAATTAGCCTTTCTAGAATGAGGAGTAAAATAACAGTATTTATATGCTCACATATATGTCCTTAATTATATGGGAACAACTCCTTTGGCTTTAATGGGAATTATATGCATTGGGGCCCCATTGTCTCTAGGCTGTACAACTTCAGTGTTATCATACTCATGATTGTGAATTTCTGTTGCTCATGATGTTCCTATGCTCTGGGTGGGTGAAGGAATATTATAAGCCATAGAAAGTCAGGACCCAATTTTGCCATCCAATAGGATTGTGCAGCACCCACTCAGGTCAACATATGTTACATTTCTGTATGTGGTCAGAATTGGGCCCTCAAAGTCCTGAGACATACTTAGGCTATAGCATAAAATCATTGTTTTGTGGGGAAGAAGAAGAGGAGACCTGCTGAAATCTTGAAGATGCACTCTCAGTGTCATTCAGTCATGATACTGCACAGATATCTACCATTGAGAAATAGGAAAAGAAGGACCTAATGCAATCTCAGTGGCAATCAGCAAAAAGCTACCACTGACTTAGTAGAATTTGGTATGACCACCAGGGAGCCTCAGCTAAGTCAGAAATCAAATGAACAATTAAAAATCAAACAAGCAGAAACTGTAAATCCAAGACAGATTAATCTTAACAGAGAGCTTATGCATTCACATCCTTATGGATTCCAGTTTTGAAAAATAATAGTTTATAATCAGCTGAAATAACTGTATGAAATAAACTTGTTTGCATACTTCATATTTTATTACATATTAATGTATACCACAATATGTTTGTGTTCCATAGATACCATTCTACTCCACTATTGCTTGCAGCCACATCTGGAGCATTAGACACTCTTCAATATTTGTTTTCTCTTGGTGCCAACTGGAAGAAAACTGACAGTGAAGGAAACAATATAATTCATTTAGCAGTGCTGTACTTTCACACAGAAATTCTCAAGCATCTAATACAGCTAGACAATCCAGATCTTCCAGTTTGGAATACTCTTGTAGGTAAGCACATACATTCTCTCTAAAATAAAAAGTCTGTGTATGGTTCATTTTAACCAATGGTATTTTCCCTAAAATGGTGAAAATATCTATAGTTAATGTACTTTCCAAACCAAGCTACAAATAATGAAAAACAGAATTTTGAATGTTTGGGGGCTAAATTGTATCTCTAACTTTTCCTGTGAAGTCCATTAATTTGAATGGAGTTGCAGAGGCATTACTGAAGGCAATCTGGTCCTTAATTGTTATATGATGAAAATAATTTGGTTTCTATTTTTAGCATGTAGGAACTATCTACTATTTATGCAGCAAAAATAGCTTTCTTTTGTTATTATTTCAATTACCATTGAGATCACTGTATCTTATTTTTCAGACACCTGTTTCTCCTACTGTCTTAGGCCCTGATCCTGCAAACACTTAAGCCTGTGTTTAATTTTATCCATGTGAGTAATCAGATCGAGCTCAATGGGACTACTCAAGTGTTTAAAATGATTCACACACATAAGTGTTTGTACACTCAGGACCTTTGCGTGTAATTCAGAAAGACATATGTCCGGCTTCTGCATTACTGAAGCATACCCAGCAATTTATTATTTTAAATTGAAGCTCTACAGCCTCCTTTTCAAAACAATTGGAATATCCATAAAAATACATCTGCACTTACTATACATATAAATAAGTAGGTATTTCTGTGCAGTTATCCAGGTGGGATGCAGAGAAGGAATTTTGCAGATATAACTTTTACATCCATGTTTGAAAGTTAATCCCCTTCCCTTTCCTGTTTTTGCATAAAAAGGCTCTTTGGCTGTCATTGAGTTTTAAGCATACTTTATAGTCCCGATCTTCCAATCAGATGCACACAGTGAATTCTTATGTCCACATGGAGTCTCACTGTTTTCAGGAGGGCTCCACATTACCACAATGTTCTACTCATGCAAATTGATTGTAGGACTGGGGCCTATGTCAGCCCCTGACTCTCTTATCTTTTAAAACTGTAAATTCTGATCCATAAAAGAAATGATTTTCTTCAGTTATAATGTAAAGGGAGTTGTCCTTCACCTAGTAATGAGGTCATTGGGCCAGATCCTCAGCTGCAGTTGAAGTATGCTGAGCACAGTTGAGGAATATGGAGAGCAAAGATCCTCTTTATACTCCCCTGATCCTGGAACTGCTGAATACTGCCTCAATCTGTGTCAGCTGCCAAGGGGGCCATTATGGCAAACAGGGATTCCTAGATACAGGGAATCACAGGCCAGACCTCCAGTCCCTAACCACAGCTCCAACACTGGCAGGCGGTGATATAAAAGCTGCCTAAGTATCCTTATGTGTAAGGGAGACCAGAGTTACTTGATTTAGGTCTGCTTTGCTCTGGATTAGGGCAATTAACTCCAATCTGGAATATAATGAAGAAGGCGTTGAGTATTCATCAAGTTGTCTCCTTATATAGTAATGGTTTCAGTTGCTGCTTCTGGCATGCGTGAATAAGGGTTGCACAAAGACAAACAGGGCCTTACATGCTATTCAAAACTGTTCCCAGTTAGGGCATTTATTCAAATCGTGATTTCATTTAAATAATTTCCCTTTGTACTTATACATGTAATTAAATAGCTTTGCTTTGAACTAAGCAGGTCCACTTTATATCATAATACTCAAAAGAGAATAAATACTCTACAGCTGAAGTAATATTAAAGGAAGATTATATGGGACACTCAATTTAAATCCTGCTAATGGCAGTTCGTGATTTTACTAGGTGAGGATACTAGGAAGAGGATTAAGATGGGAGGATGTATTTTCTTACAGTAGAAGCAATGCAAGCAATGTAATAGAAACATAAAGTTAAAATGAAGCACTTGTCATATTATTCTATCTCTCCATAAACCTTTCTTTATTTAATTTGTGCTAGAGAGAATGTAAACAGTTGCCCATATCCTTTGAAGTTGCCCCAAACTAAAATATTTTTGAAATGAGAGGTGGTGTTGGTAAATAGTGTTGGATTTGGAGTCTGAAATGAATACCACCTAACAGCAACAAACTGTTTCTTTGATTATTTATGTAGAGAGCGCATATACTTAATCTGGTTGCTGCCATGGTATAATTTTTAAAGTGGACTATTTGCTATATGCAAAGACACACACAGAAAACTAGTACATAGCACATACATTAATGTAATGTAGGATCAGGGAGTCCAAATGGTTATTTTTGAGAATATAGACCATTGATCACCAAACTAAAAAGTAAATATGGATATATGTAAAATTGCTGGGAAGAAGGCAGTTTAGAACTTGAAAATCACCTTAAATGTTAAGTACAGGTTGGCTATTTGAAATTTAAGCCATAACTGAAAAGTTGATTTAAAGATAAATTCAAATTGTTTATATTGTTTCAAGTGCAATCAGAGTAACAACATTTGAGGGTTGCAGAGAATTCCAATTGACAATAATGGAAGTTTTGCATAGGAGGGGTTTGGTGCAATATGAGTGCACTCCTATCCAAGAAGAGAGTTTTTCCTTTATTGTGAATCTCATTGTAACAAACTGGTATACGTGCACACACATACTCATTCCTATCATAGTACTTAGCTGCTAGTCTGTGGAACAACACTGTAAACTGGAGACTTTTTTTAAAGTTATGAGCTCCAACAAGGATTGTTTTTTCTTACCCACATGGAAACATATGTGGAATAAAATCAGACCCCATTGAAGTCATTTAAATTTGATGTAGCCAGGATATTTATCCCTGATTGGCGTATCCTTATGATAAAGGAAAAGGACCTAAGGACCTAGGGGTTACAGTGGACCAGAAGCTGGATATGAGTCAATAGTGTGCCCTTGTTGCCAAGAAGGCTAACAGCATTTTGGGCTGTATAATAGGGGCGTTGCCAGTAGATCGAGGGATGTGATCATTCCCCTCTATTTGACCTTGGTGGGGCCTCATCTGGAGTACTGTGTCCAGTTTTGGGCCCCACACTACAAGAAGGATGTGGGAAAATTGGAAAGAGTCCACCGGAGGGCAACAAAAATGATTAGGGAGCTGGAGCACATGACTTATGAGGAGAGGCTTAGGGAACTGAGATTGTTTAGTCTGCAGAAGAGAGAAGAGGGGGATTTTGATAGCGTCTTTCTTACCTGAAAGGGGCATTCAAATTTTTTTTGGCAGTGGATGCTTAGACTGTTTCTCAGTGGTATCTGATGCGAACAAGGAGAACTGTTCAAGTTGCCGTGGGGAGGTTTACGGTTGGAATTATAGGATAAACTTTTTCACCAGAGAGTAGGAAGCTGGACTGGGTACCTAGGGAGGTGATGGAATCTCCTTTCTTGGAGATTTTTAAGGTCAGGCTTGACAAAGCCCTGGCTGGGATGATTTAGTTGGGGTTGGTCCTGCTTTGAGCAGGGGGTTGGACTAGATGATCTCCTGGGGTCCCTTCCAATCCTAACATTCTATGATTCTATAAAAGCCATTAAAAAGGACAACTGAAAATTATGTTATTTTTAAGTTCAAATAATCTTTAAAGTTCCCGTTCAATGACAGCTGTGTTTTTGTGAGATGAAAATGTTTTTAAAATGTTTTACATTCCCCACAGAGATGTTACAGTGTGAAGATTCTATGAGGCCAGAAATGGCAGTTAGATCCTTGGAAGTTCTCTGTTTAGCAAAAGATTTCTACTGGAAATGCATATTGGATTCAGGTGATATTAATAGCGTAGCAAGTGTATTTGATTTTATTTTAACATCTTAAAGCCATAAGTTTTCATAAAATTATTGTGCTGTCATGTCACTATTCATTATCAACAATACTAGTGCATAAACAAAGAATCTCCAAAGATGCTACATTCAGCAAAACTGTGATAATTTCAGCTCAGTTCAAAACCAAAGGTTTAAAATATTGATTAAATGAAACCCTAGCATGGGTCACAAGTGTAAAAAAGCTGCTTAACTTGAAGGATAGTGTCAACAACCTGAAGGAAGGCTTTAAAACAGGATTTCAAGAGTAAGAAGAAGTAGTAAGAACTGACATAATTAAGGGTCTGGCTGGGGCCTCTAAAATAAAAATGACTCTGCATTGGTTTAGTCCTTGTTCATTTGGCAAAAGTAGTATTTTATTGTGTGTCTGGAGTTGGAATGGAGTTTCCATTAGATTATAATATTTGTAGGTGGATTAAATTTTAGGCCTTGGCATGTTAGGTGTCCCTGTCATTTGTTTTTATTTTTGAAATTACTAAAATATTTCATGTAACTCTCATAAACTCAGTTTAAAATAAATAATAAGGAAACATAATATTGGATGCCTGTCACACTGACTATAATCATGGGTTTGTTTTCTTATTTATTGCAGGTGCTATCCCCTCTCTAATCAATCTGTTGAAAGGCCACCAGATCAAGCTGGCATGTATAACATCAGGGGTGTTGAGTAACATTTCACCGCACATCACCATTTCTAAAGCTTTAGTAGAAGCAGGAGGCATTTCAGTATTAATTGAATTGTTGGGTTCCGGTGAACCTGAACTGCAATCTCGCTGTGCTGTTATCCTATACGATATTGCCCAGTTCGACAATAATCAAAATGTCATTACCGAACTGGTAAGCCTAATTCAGGAACTGTTAGTTATGTTCACATTTTTTACTGTCTTAAAAAGGACTGGATTTTTTAAAAATCCTTTGCTTTTCCAATATAAGGTAATTTTCATAGTTGATGAAACCTGTTTGACATCTTTTGTTCCATTAATTTATATATACTGTGAGGCACATGGAATGTAATTGCAATGGCTCTTTCTTTGAGATTGTTCCATATTACATTCACATGCTTTTTTTCTTCCTTAGGGTGGAATCCCTCCTTTGATAAATCTTTTGAAAATTAGATTACAGGATTTGTTAGTTAATGTAATAAATTGTATCCGGGTTTTATGCATCCAGAACAAACAGAATCAAATCACAGTGAAGGAACATCAGGGTATTCCAGCACTTGTTGAGTTTCTAACTTCACAATCAGGTAAACTTTTATTTTTACATGTTTGTTTAATATTCTTACTGTAGACATTTGGAAAAAAGGAAACTCTGCATATTAGTAATGATTTGAGTATTATTATATACTCCTGGGGGAATTCTGCAACAAAAAATTGAAAATTCTACACATAATATTTTCAAATTCTGCATGTTTTATTTGTCAAAATAACATAATCTAATCACACCAGTTTCAATTATTATTGGTCATTTATTTGAAAATACCTGTCAGCAAGTATGTCTGTAACAATACAGACAACAGAAAAGATTCAGGAAATGTTTTTTTGACAAATAGATTACTTAGTAGTCATATTAATACAGAACTGAGTAATAATTCATTTCAACTACAATGCAGAACTGTATTTCCCACACCTCTCAAAAGCAGTGCAAAGCCTTGGAGGAGTCAGGGGTAACGGAGGAGCTGAGGAAGAGGGAAGTAATTGCTGGGAAGAAGCCTGGATGTGAACTTGAAACAGGGTGGATTTGATTTAAATCACTAGTCAGGAAGACTCAATTTAATCATTGGTTTCTACATAAAAGTGCATTCTTGTTGGTTGTTATAACCTTAATACATATTCTTCACAGCTCAGAGATAGATGTGGGTTTCATTTTTAGAAGGTACACGCTGTACGTTTTTTAAGTGATTTATTTTGAAATTTATTTTCAGATTAGTTTTACAGCTATATCAGAAAATGAATGATTGTTTGGTTATTTCATTTACCAAAGGTAATTGAAGCAGATATTTATGAAGCCATTGGGAGGTAAACTATCTCCAATTCAACAGGTTAATCATTAATATTTGGAGGATTTTCTTGCCATGCTGTATTAGGAGAACATCACCAAACAGACATTTAAATTGTTTTATTTAACTATTTCTCACCTCTATATATTATTTATTTATTTAAAAACATTTTTGCTGTTAACAAGCATGTTATCTCTGGAGACACAAATCCACAGCTTGAGAACTGCAAAACTAAGTATCTCTGATGGTATCTTTTAGACTGAGCACTGAGTCCCATTGGGTAGATAGAAAGATTAACCTAAATATCTATACAGAAGCCCACTGGATTCGTTAGATGGGGGTCCTAATTTGACATCTGTTGGACTATTACAAACTATTTCTTAAACTTCATGATATATTGTCATACATAGAATAGTAGATTATATCCTATCCATGATGAAAGCGAGACTTGTGTGTGCACCTTATAGATCAACAGTGTTGTCTATCCACTCGCTGCTAGACAGGGCCTGCATCCTCCTGATTGAACTAACTCGATATCCTAGTTGGCTGCTAAGCTTATTATACCTCCCCTGGAAATTTGCCATACATGCATGACGAATTGGTATTACCCCCAAAAGCTCATGCTCCAAAACGTCTGTTAGTCTATAAGGTGCCACAGGATTCTCTGCTGCTTTTACAGATCCAGACTAACACGGCTACCCCTCTGATACTATTCCATGATGAGATTTCTTTGAGCTATAATCTTTCCTAATTAAAACTATCTTTAGATAGGTGTTTTCCTCAAAAAGCATTTTATCAAAAAAATCCAATTTAAATAAAAAAAAAATTATTATTATTATTTATCCACCTTGACTTGGAGGGTTGTTGGGTATGGATGGGAAAAGTATGGAACAGTTTTTTTGGGGGTGGGTGGGGAGGCAGCGCTAGGGAGCTTCCCCCATCCAGACCCTGGCTGACCCCTAGCCTTTCCTATTCAGTCAGGCATATCTGTCCTGGTCCACATATGTCTCTTCACCTGCACTCAGACACCCACTCCCCTCATCCTTATGTGGCCCTGCCACCCCCTCCTCCGTCACCATGTGCCCCTGCACCTCCCTTCCCCCTGTGGTCCTGCGCCTCCACTCCCATTCAGCCCCTGCCCCACTCTATCCTCCCACCTAGCCCTTATCAGCCTCTGTCTGACTCCCCAGCAGCCCCACGCTGTCTGTCTCCCCATAGCCCTTGTCTCCTGACCTGACCCGACAGGCACTGTGAAAAAGGCAGGCTCTTTCTCTTCCCTAGCTGGCCAGAAGCTGTTGCTCTGGTCTATCACCACAGCGTCCTCTGGTGGGCAAAAGGTGGAACTGCAGCAACTTTCCGGCAGAAGCTTTTTTCTGAGCAAAAAAATAAAAATATGCATGACTCATTTAATATAATGTATTAATATTTGGAGATATACCTATCTCATAGAACTGGAAGGGACCTTGAAATGTCATTGAGTCCAGTCCCCTGCCTTCATTAGCATGACCAAGTACTGTCCCTGACAGTTTTGGTTCCCCCCCCCCATCCCTAAATGGCCCCCTCAAGGACTGTACTCACAACTCTGGGTTTAGCAGGCCAATGCTCAAACCACTGAGCTATCCTTCCCTCCATTACTTATGCATGTGCACAGAGGTGCAGAATTCCCCCAGGAGTAACTATTTTTGCTTAATTTTTGTATGGTCTGATCCAAAGCCACTGGAGTCAGTTGAAAAAATCCCATTGACTTCAGTGGGCTTTGAATCAGGCCCTTGTTGCCAGTGTTAATGTTTTGCTATTTAGACTAGTTTTTCACAATATTTCCATGCAAGTTACTTTAAAATTGCCTTCAGACTGGGTAAATTTGTTTACAAATCAAGCTTTAATACAGAATAATTTGCAGATCCTGAAAGAAAAAGACATAGGAGGGCAGATTGGCAGGGAAAATTCTGTGCTCAGTTTTACCCTGTGCAACTTAATTGATTTGAGTGGAGTTGCGTTGGTGTAGAATTTTACTCATTATTTTTTTTTCATACTTTGGTTTTCATTTATAACAACCCAAAGTATATGAGAACAAGTCCTATATGTACAATTTATCTATGGGTGATAATACAATATTAATGCAATATTAAGGTTAATAATTTATCTGCAAAAAACTTACAAGAAGTGTTCTGCCTAATCTCCCATGTTCTTGACCTGTAAAAACATTTTCTTCTTGCAAGATTTCTATAAAATCAAGATAGTACTGCTTTGTGCAACCACCAAGTTTAGCCAACATTAAAGTTCACAGGGCCACATTAGTGATGTGAAAGACATTTTTGGAGCATCTGACAATCGTAGCCTTAGGATTTAAATTTGAAGAATATCCAGAAGTCAGAAATGACTAAATGTTTAGTCAGCATTGTAGCTATCTGTATCAGTACACTACAAGTGTATTAGCCCTAACATCTCTCTGAAACATAATTACTACTAATCTGAAATAAAATCTTCTAAGGGGAAAAAAAAGAGAGAATTTTGTTGATTCTTATCACTGTTTGACTAATACTTATGCATTTAAAGATGTGCTACAGGCTGTATCTTCAGCAGCTCTTGCAGAACTTGCTCGGGGGAATGAGACGATGCAGGATGCCATTGCAGATGCAGATGCAATTGGTCCTCTAGTTGAACTTCTCCGTGGAAGGAAAATCACTGTGCAAGTGAAAGGTGCTATGGCTATAGAAGCACTATCGGATAACAACACTCATATACAGAGACTATTTCTGGAAAAATCAGCAACAAAATATCTTTTAAAGCTCTTGAAGGCAAGAATTTATTTCGCATTTTTATTTTTCTAAAGTCTTAAATCAATTTGTTCATTAGAAAAAAGCGTAAAATAGGCTGAGTTACTTGAAATAATTGGAAAACCCTTAATATCATGGAATAAACAGTTTTTAAAATGTGTAAGACTTAAAATTCTGCTAGTGAAGGAAAAACTGCTTTTTTCAAACTTTCAGGCGTTTCACTTAACAGTTAAGGAACAAGGTGCTACAACTTTGTGGGCACTGGCAGGACAAACACTGAAGCAGCAAAAGCTTATGGCAGAACAGATTGGGTACAACTTTATTATTGATATGCTTTTGTCACCATCTGATAAAATGCAGTATGTTGGTAAGATGTTGTTTTGTTTTGCATAAATTTGCAAGATATTGGACAGTTTATTGGGAGGTTTTTAAACATACATTTTTGCTTTGTTTTGGAAGGAGGTGAAGCAGTCATAGCTCTTAGCAAAGATAGCAAACTTCATCAAAATCAAATATGTGAAGGAAATGGAATTGGTCCTTTGGTTCGATTGTTGAGAAGCACAAAGATAGCAGAGGGCACGCTCCTGAGTGTCATCAGAGCTCTAGGGACCATTTGTATTGGTTTGTAGAATTTCTTATGTTTTAAGTTGTTTTTTTAAAAAACCAACCAACCAACCAACCCTAAGTGGTTTTGAATGGGAAAAATGCAAACCAGTTTGAAACAATATCAGTGAAAGAATAAAATATTGTATTTAATATTAAATTCGGATAGAATTGAAATATAACTTTTCAATATGAGGAAATATCATTTGCCATGAACAAAATTTGTGCTTTGTGTACATTACATAATTTTGTCATGGTAATCGCTGTTTGGAGCCCCTAGCATACCTATGAAATGTAACACACAAAATTGCTTTCAGTGATGTGTAAGTGATTAAAATGCCACAGCTAAACACCAGGTGCTCCTTCCGCTTGCCAATTTCCACCACTTGAGTGCCAATGTAGAGAAATAGTTTTGGTGTAGCAGCCCAACAGTGAAAATAATCTTCTCATTCCAATCCCCCAGTGCCACTGCTTAGGTGTCCTTTCTGATCTACTGTCTGGGATAAAGGTTTCCAGTTGGCACTTTGCTATAGAAATTTCCCTGCATAAACCATTGTCTTAATCTGTGGTTATTTTGTCAGCGTCAGCTACTTTTCTAGCATTGTTGTTATCCCATAATTCAGTGGTGATCTCCCAAAATCCTAATAACCTGTTCCCTACTGGGTCCTTGACAGCACTTCGAGGGGGAGTCTTCACTCTTTCCGGGTTTTTGGCAGCATTTCGGCAGCATGTCCCCCCAGCCGCCGAAGTGCTGCCGAAGACCCAGTAGGGAACCACGCGGTGAGTACAAGCCCCAGGTGCCTATCTCCCCCACCATCCGACCCAACCCAACCCACGTCCTGCCCCGACTGTACCCCTCAGAACCTGCAACCCATCAAACGCCCCCCCCGCTCCTTGTCCCCTGACCATCCCCTCCCAAGACCAGGGGTGAAAGTAAGGCCAGCTCTGACCCCCAGAAGGGGCGGGGCCTAGGGCGGAAGGGGTGGGGCTGAGAGAGTCAGAGTCAGAGCCAGCCTCAGCCCACCCTGTAAGGTTAGTGTCTCCGCCACCACCGGTGTAGCAGCAGCAGCCCTGGGCTCTGGGGGCTACTCCTGGGCTCCAGGGACTATTTAAAGGGCCAGGGCAGTAGAAGCAGCTAGAGCCTTGGACTTTTTAAATAGCCCCCAGAGCCCTGCAGCCCTACCCCAGGGCTCCAGCAGTGGGGCTCTGGTGGCAATTTAAAGGGTCTGGGACAGGATGGCTCGTGGACTGGAGTTTGCCCACCTGCCAGCCCCTTTAATGGCTGGTTCTACACCGGTTTCTAAATTTAACAACCAGTTCTTGTGAACCGGCTCCAGCTCACCACTGCCATAATTGGCTTCTCTATCAGTATATTTCAGAAGAAGCTTCTTATGAGCCTGCTGCTTCCAGCTATCTTGGTCCTGGGGACATCTGGGGAGATAGTTAAGCTGAATTCTGTGTGATTTAGAGTACCTTGGTCTATGACTGGGTGATGGAATGACTTAACAAGTAGGCCATTGCTGAGTTTGGCAAGCAGTGCCATGACAAGACTTGGGGTACATCTGCATTGCAGTTTTTAAAATCCATGGCAGCGAGTCTCTGAGTCCACATCTAAAAACTCGGGCTTGTGCTACAGTGCTAAAAACAGCAGGGTAGACATTGTGGCATGGGCACTGAAACCTGCCCCCAGCTCCAGCCTGAGCCAGAATGTCTACACTTTTTTTTGTAGTAGCGTATCATGAGCATTGCGAGCCAGAGTCTATAGACCTGGGCTCCGAGACTTGTTGCTATGGGTTTTAAAATATAGTGTACCCAAACAGGCTGATCATGCACTAAAAAAGACACTGATAACAGCCAGCCCAGTGAAAGGGGAAAAAAAGTGTGTGCTGCATTGTCTCGTGAATTTCATGTAGAAAGGTTCTAGTACATGGATCTGATTACTCCTTGATGAATATGTACATGGACTTTGCAATATGAATCTTTTAGCTGTTGGTCTTGTTCTCTGGCTATCTGTGTGTTCCTATTTTTGTAGTTCCTGTCATATCCTGCCTGGCTGTTTTTTTATTACCCTTATTTGTTAAGCCACATCTAAAAATTAAGAATGTAAATTCTTTTGGCACTGCAATCTGTCTTGGGAGTATTATAAAAATCAAAATATAAATTTTGTGCCAACTTATTTCCTTATGGTGTATAAAAAAGGCCTGAAAGGTTTTTTTCTCCTTGTTTTCATCCTCAAAATATCAGAAATGTCAAGTCTTGTCATGCCTATTTTTGTTGAAGGCTTTGATGAACTAAATATGTGGATTGAGTGCTTTCACAGCCCTTAAATGAAGGTGTTGAATTCTTAATAAAGGCATATTTTCTTTCATATTTAAATTGGTGTTAACCAAAAAAAAAAAGCCCCAAGCCAAAAACCAGTATCTTTAAAAAGTTTAAATAAAAATCACTTCCTATTTCAGTTACTCAAGTTTTACTTGTACAATTGCTCTGATGTAAAAACCTACTAATTCTCCAACATCCCATAGAATTTTCCAAGGTGCACAAAACCTGAATTTCTAAGTAAAAAGCAAAAGGGGAAAAATACTTTTTTGCCACGGGAATTGCCTCCCTTTCGGGACTTTTTTGGTATATCATAAAGAAGAAAAAAGGCACAAAACCACTCTTGGGTTTTGTCCTTTTTGTGGCTGTTTTCTTTTAAAGCAAAATGTTTTTTACAGCAGTGTATTATATGTCCACCCAATTAATTGTCACGCTGGATGATTGACCTGACAACCATACAAAACCATGTCATTCACATTCTAATGCTATTTCTATGAGAGAGGCATGAGAAAGTGGATGCGACTAACAGGGGAAATGCTGGAAATGTGAATGTTGCATCTACTACTTGTTTGGAGAGTACCAGCATTCCTCTCCAACTTCAAACCCTGCCGAAGAGGACATTTTTGTTGTCGTTGTGTACAGCAGGGAAATTAACAAGCTCTCAAAACCTTCTTGTCTAAACTCTTTTTGGTATTTCATAAAAATAAGGTATTTTCAGTATTTTCATCCCAAATTCCTTACTATGATTTTCTTGAAATTTAATGTAAACCAGATCAGATCATTTCCTTTCCCCCAACCTACATTCATCCCAAGAATAACATGTTTTTAGAACAGATGTGAAATGAGTCTTCAGATTTGGCAAAATGTATTTGTCCTCTTAAAATAAGCTCTCTGTCCTGTCTCTTCTTGTCATATGAGGATAGATCAGCTGGATAAACCATACTAACTGAGAATCTGAAATAGTCAAATGCATTGTACCCAATTACAAGGAAGCAGAGCTACCCATTCTAGAAAATATTTATGTTCAATTGCTAAGAGTAAAAGTGACACTGAAGGCAGCTTATAGTCAAGTCTCTGGAATTTTAAATATCTGTGCATGTATTTGGAAATCATTACTTAGATTTAGTGAGCACTATTATTTAGGGTAGGATGGACTTTTTTGGCAAAGTGGTTCTCCAGTTTCTCTATAACTAGGAATACCCTCAGGCAGCAAACCTTTGGGATAATTAGTGCTTATTACAGTCTCCAAGACTTAATGTTTGGAAATATGTTAATGAAAATTCATCATCTGGTGGACATCTCTGAATTTACTCCAGATTTACCTTCCTTTCTTCCATATATCTTTTTCTAGGGAGCTGTCAGCAACAGAAGCCAGGCATACCTTTATGTACACATGGTCTTTGTACATAAAGATAAAACACCTGGATCGGCCCTAATACTTAGGTATTTCAAGGGAAAAGCATATAGTACTGTTATTTTTATGTAATCTGCCACAATTAGGTATAAACTGGACAATTTTTCTATATTCTTTCTGTTTTTCTCTTGCACAAATGTCTTACATGGGCTACATCTGACATGTGGACTTTTACAGGTGTGGCTCATACAAACAATCCAATCAGCCAGGAAAACATAGTGGATGAACAGGCCTTACCAGTACTGGTTCACCTGCTTAAAAATCATAATTCTCTTCAGATAAAGGTGTGGAATAATGGTGTGTGAGAGGGGGTGTGTATGTATGTGTGAACATGTTCTGTGGTTGAAAAATATTCAGAACTGAACTTTCTGAGAACACTTCTTGCCATCTTTTTGCAGCTTAGAGCATGAGAAAACAAAATTAAATAATATCCCTCCTTAACAAGACACTTCAAAAACCAGCTACTGAGGAATAATTGCAAACTATGCCTACAAAACTATTTACTTTTAACTGTATGAACGCAATCACAAAAGTAATTTAAAACTTCAAAGGATTCTGTTTTTCCCATGTGGATTTATCTTGAGTAAATTGTTTTTTCTAGATGAGCTAATTGCTTATGAATATTGGACTTCCATGTGCTAACTCATAACATCCCTTTTGAGTGTGTTTTTTATGCAGGGAATAACATATGACAGTTGGATACGCTGGCACATCTTCAGTGTGGGATATGGGACCAAACCTACCTGCTATATGCTGGTCATAGAATATCAGGGTTGGAAGGGACCTCAGGAGGTCATCTAGTCCAACCCTCTGCTCAAAGCAGGATCAATCCCCAGACATATTTTTCCCCCAGATCCCTAAATGGCCCCCTCAGGGATTGAGCTCGCAACCCTGGGTGTAGCAGGCCAATGCTCAAACCACTGAGCTAGGCATCCTCCTATGAGAGCATGTGAATACTTTGCTTCTCTAAAGGTGCAGTAAGCAGAAGTATAACATATCCACAATTCTGGAGTCTTCATTCCTTCAAATATGACACAGCTTGGAATGACCAGGCTCAGAATGCTTTAAAGCGGTTTTTTGAGACATTAAAACTGTGGTGAGGATTGGCTGAAAAACGTATATAAATCTTGTCATACAGAAGCATGGCTCTGCATGTGAGTGTTACTGCTATCTTCAAAGAACACAAATTACAAGTGGGTCATTTTGTCTCTCTAATCCTAAGGTATAGATATAATTTAAACTACATAAATAAACCAATTAAACAAAGACCTTGTAGTGTAATGGACAAAATACCACTTGTTTATGGTATATAAATTACAAGAGCAATCAGTTCTCACTTCAAGGCACAAGCTGATCATGATTTGAGATCAGGAACATAGGAATTCACAGATTGGTCCAGACCAGAGGTCAATCAGCAGACCAGTATGCTTTAAAGGAAGACACAAGAAACTCTGAAGAGGGCAATTAAGAAGTAACTTGACCATACAGGAAGTTTTTTCTTAACACCTTTAATTCAGTGCCTAGGTTTTGCCATGAAGCATGAAGATTTATATCCCTTAAAAATTATATATTTTGTAAATTTTGTCTAGTATAAATGTGGATGTTTCCATTATCCATATACATATTGAATTTTTTTTTTTAAACCTACTAAGTCTTGGCCTCAGTTATATTTTGTTGAAGTGAGTTTTCCTACATACTTAGTTTTCTAATATAAACTGATTTGTTGTTTATTAAATGAAATATGCCATCAATTTGCTCTGCAAAGTGTAAGTATATAATATCTGCTTTTTTCTTTAAAATATATATTTAGGTTGAAGTTGCATATTCTTTGGCTTGCATTGTTTTAAGGAACAGTAATTTACAGACTGTGTTACAAGAGGAGGAAGGTTTCAATTATAGTGATGTTCTTGAACTTCTTAATACACCTGATAAGGTAATGTACTTGATAAAGTAGCAGTATTAATTTAGGAAAAAGTATTCTATATTTGGCATACCAAATTTACTATACAATAGCTCCAAATGTTTACTGAATGAACTTCACATGTCAGACACACAAATCAAAAGTAACAAGAGTACTTGTGGCACCTTAGAGACTAACAAATTTATTTCAGCATGAGCTTTCGTGAGCTACAGCTCACTTCTTCAGATGCACAGAATGGAACACACAGACAGGAGATATTTATATATACATGTTCTCTGCATGTATAAATATCTCCTGTCTGTGTGTTCCATTCTGTGCATCTGAAGAAGTGAGCTGTAGCTCACGAAAGCTCATGCTGTAATAAATTTGTTAGTCTCTAAGGTGCCACAAGTACTCTTGTTCTTTTTGCGGATACAGACTAACACGGCTGCTACTCTGAAACAAATCAAAAGTGTGTCCTTTTAATATAACTATTTCTTAATACTCTTATGGGTTGGGTTAAACGTTACTGAAGCCGGTGGGTGTAACAGCTGCTCTTAATCTGATAGCTGTAAGAAACAGTTAAGCTCATTTATAGCAGTCCCAACCCAAAACAAAGGCATATGGAGAAGGAAGCTGCAGACGTAGCCTGGTCCAGCATGGTGTGTGTCCCTGACAGAATCCTAGAAAGAAGTCTTTTGGGCCTTGTGCTGGCTAAAAGAGGCTTTGAGCCTGTGAGTAAGGAAACAGTCTCATATTATTTGGGAAATAGTGCATTCTTTGTAAATAAACAAAATTGCATCAGAGAAAAACTCCAACTCCATCACAAATTTCTCCTCCCAGGATCGGGTCCCTAACATTAACACAGGACAAAAAGCAAGGTTAATTATATTGGTTGAGAGTTAGCAAGATTCAGAGTATGTGCATGGTCCTCTTGCCCCTATCACCAGAGAGAGGGATTTCTTTAGGCTGAGGGTCCTTACTTTACTCCCAGACTCACACTTCCATTTCAAAGCAGTGAGCTGCAAAATCACTGGTGGGCTTCATTGCTCCATCCATCCAGTCTTCTCAGCTGTCAGCCACAGAATATCAGTGTTCTGAAGTGGATTTGGGGAGGCTAAGCACATGCTCAGTACCTTTCCAACAGGGTCTTCCAGCTTCTGGTAGTTGGGGTGAGGGAGGCTAGACAGCCATATGGGTGCCTCTGCGTGTGTTCTTTCTCATTCTGGGGACAAACAGACCTCTGCAGCTGTAGAGTCTAGCTGAATCACACAGTTTGTGCTGTACAACATCTACCTTATGTTTTATACTGCTGCCCCACACCAGAGTGTCTGAAATACTTTAATGTAAAATCAAAAGCAATAGTGAAGTCCTTAGTGGACTGTATGGAGTCTGACACTTCAGGGACCTTCAGGAAAATCTGCAGGGATAGAATTTGTTTTTTAAATTTTTATTTATTTCCTTTTTTGTTCTGTCTGTTTCAGGAGGGATTTTTTTTCTTTGTTCTTGATAGGGGGTTTTTTTGGTTAAAGAGAAGTGTCAGTGTGGTGAGTGTTATTCTTATCATTATCTAGTCTCTGAGGGTTTGGCCTGCAGTATTTATATGAAAATCAAGAAAAACAAAGACAAAAATATGATGATAGGGGTTGGTAACTATTTTAACATATCAAAGAATACAGTATTTTATTCTTTAATTTTTAGATAGTATGAAAACTTCAGAGCTTGCATGTTTCTGTGGGGTTTTGTATTTTTTTTTTGGTTTGTTTTTTTTAAGGATATTTGTTTACGAGCTGGATATGCTTTAGCCCTTTTTGCATACAACAATCCTGTCCAACAGTTCCTGATATTGGAGACCGGTGCAATTATGATGTCTACATTTGAACCTTTTCTACGATCAGAAATTGAGACAGATAAAGCAATGGCTGCATTTCAGGTATAGGAATAGGGCTTTTACTCATAACACACAAAACAGATTACACATTTTGGGCCTATGTGTAATGTTATGGTTATTAGTATAACTGATAGAACTGATTTTTACACAAAATATTAATATAAAGTCCTTTTCAAAGAGCTTAAATGGCCAAATATAGTAACACTTATAAAATGTGTAGCTTACATTACAGATTCTAAAGATCCTAGTCTTCTCTGCAAGTCTCCATCATGAACTATTTCAAAAATAATCAGAACTTGGGACTGTTTTTGATGGTAGAAGAAAATGTTGGCTATAGACTTGATCCTGTATCTTTACTCAGACAAAAATCCATAGGAATTCTGTCTGATTAAGGAGTGCAGGTTTTTTCCCTATGTGTTTTTAATTTAGCATAAGAAAAGAGTAACCATCGTATCAAGATATTTTAACAAACCAACAAATGTATAGAGTAGTGGAAAAGTCTGTAAAACCTGAAGATGTATGAGTTATATGGATAAAATTGCTTGTATTGAACTGACATGTCTATACTAAGGTTGTGCCTTTTTCTGCCAATAGGCAAAGGTCCAAAGTGCAAGTGATAGGGTTGAAAGTGTCATGTAAATGTACAGCACTATACACAATAAGGAAAAAAGGAACTGGAAGAAACCTACTTAAATAATCTGTATCTTTTAAAGATTATCTGCCTTTGATTTCAGATTGTTGTTTTAGCCAGAGTCATAGTGGATGTGGACCAAGTTACTTTGTCTGCAAGAGGTGTTACTATTTTAGTTGAACTACTAAATTCTGAAAAGACAGCTACTCTTGTTCTAACAGGTAAGAATTATAGAAGATGAGCAAAAACTCATAGCAATGTAAAGTTAAGCATTTCCATAAAATACTGTTGTTTCTCCAAAATGAGATATTGAACAATAGGATAGTGAAACTTACTGTTTAATATTAGATGGTAGACTCAGGTCAGGAAATTGGCTCTTCCAAAATGCCTGCACAAAGGAGTAAGAGGACATAAGGCAGAGATGGGAAAACTATGGCCCGCGGGACCATCCTGCCTGGCCCCTGAGCTCCCAGTTGGGGAGGTTAGTTTCCGGCCCCTCCCCAGCTGCCTCAGAGCACCGCGCCACCAGCACTCTGGCCCGCTGCTCCTGTCAGGCAGTGTGGGCAGCCTGGCTGGCTCTGGCTGGGCGGCGAGCGCCTGCTGCTCTGAGCAGCATGGTAAGGGGTCAGGGGCTGGATAAGGGACAGTGGTCCCAGAGGCAGTCGGGACAGGGAGCAGGGGGGCGGTTGAATGGGCATGGGAGTCTGGGGGGGCTGTAAGGGGTTGGGGCAGTCGGGACAGGGAGCAGGGGGATTGGATAGGGGGTTGGGTCCCAGGGGGGCCATTAGGGGTGGGGGTCCTAGGAGGGGGCGGTCAGGGGACAAGGAGCAAGGGGGGATTGGATGGGTCGCAGGTTCTGAGGGGGACAGTCAGGGAGTGGGAAGTCGGAGGAGGTGGATAGGGGGGCAGCCACCAGGCTGTTTAGGGAGGTACAGCCTTCCCTACCCAGCCCTTCATACAGTTTCGCGACCCCGATGTGGCCCTGAGGCCAAAAAGTTTGCCCACCCCTGACATAAGACATCTCTTGGTCTGCTGCAATGGCTACCCACATCTTGAGTTACATCATGAGGGATGGAGGAGCAGCTGCCTCTGCAGGGCTTTTACTCCCACTCCCATGCCCCCCTATGGTCTGCCTAGCATAATTAAGCTAATGTAGAAGGGGAAGTAATCTGCATTAGGAAAAAAAGATTTAGTAGATTACTTTCCCCCCTAACAAGGTAGGACCCAGGGACTGAATCGTGACTGAGACACAATTCAGTCCCTCATCTGTTTCTGGGGCAGCACAGGTTACATGTTGCCCCTTACCCTGGGCAAACTGTAGATTTATAATCTGGCCCTCCATTTTTATTCAGTTCTTGCTCAGGCAAAATTCATATAGACATCAATGAGAGTTTTGCTTTGGTAATAAATGAGTAAAAACTGAAGAAGGATTTCAAGATTTTGCTCAAAGACAATAAAGGAGATGAATTTAATAAAATACTGCTACAGTATTTTAAAATGATTCCTCTTAGAAAAGCAAATTTCTTGGAGGCAGACATCAACATTTTAGCTGCAATAGATATAAAAACATATTGAGAATATCACAGTAGAAATAATGACAGAAGACAAAAGACTGTGGGTATGACAACTTCATTAATAATATTTAAACACATTTTGAAAAAACAAAGCATTTCATTAAGATTGTGCAGGAGACTAGAAGTGAGCAAACTGATAATATGTTTGACATTATATGATGTGTAATTCCAGTGTCTAATTAATTCGTAGGGAAGTTATTGGCTAGCCTGGCTCATACAAGAGCAGGTGTTCCAGAAGCAATTACTGAACTAGGAACTATCAAACGTCTTTGTTATCATTTGTACTCAGATAAAGAAGAGGTAAAATTTCTCCCGTCTCCTCAAAATAAAATGTTCATGTTGTGGTTTTTAATTTATTTTTCTTCTTTATTGATTAAATCTATTTGTTAGAAAAATTAGCTGATGAATGTATGCTTTATATGTAGTAATAGAAATATTTTATAAAACCTCACTAAACAACCAAAAACCATATTAAAATAAGATAACTGTGTAAGACAAAGATCCTGGCCCCATTGAAATCAATGGCAAAACTTCCACTGACTTCAGTGGGGCCAGGATTTCCCCCAAAGGTTTCAGTATATGTTTGTTAAATCTTGATCATGAATGGTAAATTTCTTACCTGATAATTTCCTTTATAATATTCTGAGATGTATGTGAAGTAGTGAGCAGTGAACAGAAGTCAGGAGAAATAAGAAACAAGATTGAGATAAGGATACACCCCCCTTAACCCCAAGTTAATTGCCCCAAATGGCAATGCTGTTACTAGATCACTGCTTGTACCATATCCCTGCCACAGGAGGCCTCCGTGAAGGACAGAAAGTCCACTTTATAAGATCTAATAAAGGTATTAACTTATGACCACGTAGCTGCCCTGCAGATTTCTGAAGTAGAAGCATAAGTCCTTTTTGCCTATACAGTCATCATAGCTCTTGTGGCATGTGCTTCATGCCTTCTGGACTGGGAGCACCTGGCATCTTCCATGCTTCCGTGATGCGTAGTTTAATCTGTATAGTTACTAATAGCTTGGCTACCCTAAGCCTTTGGTTCTTTGGATGAAAGGATACAAACAAGGAGCCCTAGCTTCTTGATGATTTGGGGCACATGTTACAGCTGATTAATACTTTTTGAACATCTAAAGTGTGCCATAGCTTTTTCTCAGATGCTGTGGCTTTGGACAGAATGAAGGAAGGAGTATCTCTTGTGAGGAATGGGAAAATGAATTCACCTTAGGCAAGAATGGTTCTGGTATTCTTCACACCAGCTTGTCATCATGAAACACGCAGTGAGATTCCTATGTGAATATAGCTACCAGTTCAAAAACTCATCTAGCAGACATGATGGTGACAAGAAAACAGATTTTGATAGATAGGTAAAATAGAGATATTGATGTCAATGGCTCAAAAGGATGTGGGGTTAGGACTTTTAATTCCTATGGGAGGTCCCATTTGGGAACAAATGGTTTAACCACAAGTTTAGCCAGTCTGATTGCGCTAAGAAATCTGGATTATTGAGGGTTTTCTGTTAGGGCACCAGAGGATCCAGAAAATAGGAGGCCACTTATTGCTGACACCTGGTGTGGTATGGAGCTGGGCTGAATTCCATTGTTTATCCCTTCCTGAAGAAAGTCCAGGATATCTGAGATATCAGGATCCTTGGGATTTTTGTTATGTTCTTCACACCATGAGCTGAACGTAGTCCAGATGGAGGAGCAGCCCTTTAGTGTTGAATCTTGCCTGGAGGAGAAGAGTTCTAATCGCTTTGGAAGATCACTTGCACAACTAAGGCTTCTCTCTTGATAGGCTATCAGTTCTAGATAATTGTAACCGTGCCTCAGTGGGTCACAATTGAGGATGCCAAATTCAGGACAAACTGCTCAGAAATAGGGCAGATACACCCCAAGACTGATGGCTAATCCCCCTTAGGATATACCAAACCAGCAAGAAAAGTAAACTTCTGTTTCACCACACTGGCTAACAAGAAGTAATAAAAGCAGTTTCCTCTGTCATTTCAGTCCTTGTATTACCACTGAAAACACTGGATTTAAAGGTGAGTAGTTCTTTATAACCAGTCTCATCAACTAAACGGTTCTTGTGATCCCAAAGGACCAGCCACACACCCATCTCAATGTACAAGTTATATCTTACCTCAAAATCATGCTGATGCCAATCCTTTAGTATCTAAAAACTAAAGGTTTATTCATAGAAAGAGAGAGAAAAAAGAAAGAAGTGAGAGTTAAAATTGGTTAAAGGAATCAAATACATACAATAAATGCAAAGTTCTCGGTTCTGGCTTGTAGCAGAGATGGAATAAACTGCTGGTTTAAGTCAAGTCTCTGGCTGCTTCCAAATCATTGGAAAGTCCTCAGTCCATTGGTTAGAATGCTTTAATCTGGGTGTTGATGGAGAAATGGGACTTGGTAAAGGATGTCTGGTCTCACTAAGAGCTGCACTGGTGGTTCCAATTTCAGTTCTATCAGATTGGAGAATCATGATCTCTTTGGCCAGCATGATGCTATCTTTGCTTCTTCTCGCCTTATCTTCTGGATCACCTTGCCTAGAAGTGGAAAGGGCAGAATTGCGTAAAACAGGCCTTGTGGCCATATGTGCGAAAAAGCAACTGTTCTCAAAGATCTGAGGTCTGCTTCACTGGCTAAGTACTAGAGTCACTTAGCGTCTTTATGATTGGTGAATAGATCAACTACCAGAAGGCTGAATTTCTGCAAAATCAGGCACCACTCTGAGTTTTGATTATGTGTCTGTTGAGTCAGTCTGCCTGTGGATTCAGCTCTCCTTTTATGTATATTGGCCTTATGGAAGGGAGCGTCCTCTCTACCCATTCCATTATCTCCATTACTTCTGTGCATAGTAACACGCCTTGTTCCTCATTGGTTGTTAATATATGCCACATTGGTTGTGTTCCCCAGGACATTTTTCTACCTCTAAGTAGTTCTGTAATCTCTGTAGGGCTAACTTGATGCTCTGGTTCCTTTCCCTGGAGTTCTGTGCTGTCCAACCCAGATGTGCTCTCCATCCTGAGAGGATGGCCTCACTTGTGAGCAGGAGTGGTGGAAGCTCCCTAAAAGTGTGGGGGGGGGGCACCGACTCCCAAACCATACCGCCCGTGTGCTGCCCCTTCTCCCTGAGGCTCTTCCTTCCACTTGCTCCTTTCCCCCATTCACCCGCTATCACTCGCCCTTACAGTTGGTAAAAAGTGATGGGGCCATGGCCCTCACCCTCCCCGTTCCGGTGCCCCTGCTTGTAAGTAACTGGGGGTCTGGAATGCATATGGGAAGACTCCTGCGGTGGTTCCGTCGGATTGCCCACCATCTTAGAGAGTTCAGCATCTGGTTGGGAACCTGTCCCTGATTTTGCATGCATTCTGGTGAATTGTTCCATACTTGCAGGAGAAACACCTAAAGGCACCTCACCCCTCGGGTGATATCTGTATTTGAAACCAGGAAGTCAAGTAGCTGTAGACACTGAGATAACTGTATGGCTGCAGGTCTGTTATTACTTGTTTTTAAAGTTGTTTTTAATATAGAATTGTAAATCTAGATGGAGTATTATTAAGAATTAGCCAAAATATTAAAATTAATAGTAATTTAATTTTTTTATTATTTCTAAACTGCCTAATCAGGCACGCTTATCAACATGGATTAAAACCAAATACTTTTGTTCATCTTCCCATGGCTATTCATCTTTTCCAACACGTGCCTCATTATAAGATGCTTAATTTTGCTCTCATTAAAGTCATTAGTAAAACTCCCTGTGATGTAGGATCAGGCCTGAAGAGTACATCAGGCTACCAGTGGTAGAGCCAAATTTATCTTCGTTTTACTGGTGAGGTTTTTTTCTGTTATTTTAAATTATTGACTATTATTCTGATCCTCATTTGGTGGTTTTGTCAGGTTGGGAGCTGTCAACATGCATCCTTGCTCTGTTATGATAATATAGTTGTTTTATTTAATGTGAAATCAAAATTATAATCAGAATTATAATTGGCCTCAAACCATTATCAGGGACAACATTTCTGTTTCTTCTAGGTTCGTATAGCCTCAGCTGGTGCTCTTGGATACTTAACATTTAACCGCACTGCTTATCGCCATCTATTAGTGGAATGCAGGAACAAACCCAAGCAATTCACACGTCTAATGAATAACCTCAGCAGGGATGCAAAAATAAGCCAGGACTTTGTAAAAGAATTCCAAAGGCAAAGACAAGTGGGGCTGCCTTCTTTAAGGTACCATATGCTGTACATTTATATGGGTGTATGTTTACTCAAGTTAAAAAATAGAAATAATTATACCTCTACCTCGATATAATGCTGTCCTTGGGAGCCAAAAAATCTTACCATGTTATAGGTGAAACCGCGTTATATCGAACTTGCTTGATCTACCGGAGTGTGCAGCCCCGCCCCCCCCCTCCCCCCCGGAGCACTGCTTTACCGTGTTATATCCAAAAATCGTGTTATACTGGGTCGCGTTATATCGGGGTAGAGGTGTATATGATTTTATATTTAAGAATAAATTTTCCAAATAGGGTAGCAGAGGTCTGTATGCAAAAAATGCACGTGCCTACAACTAAGCCATTGGTGCATGCAAAAAGATATTTGCTAATGCAAGTGCCTTGTGTGGGCACAGTTAGTCAATTTGCTTTGCCAGAGGTGGGTACATGTATATGTGAAAGTTGTCCTAGGTGATATACTTAGGAACCAGTAACACCAGTCCCAAAATATTAATGTAACATTTTCATTTGCAGATATCTTAGGCAAAATAGTCAACTGGACAAAATCCAAAGTAATAAGCTTGGGCAAGTTCTGTCACGACCCCATGCATTAGCATGAATCAGAATACTGTGCACAGCCCGGGGAGCACATAGCAGAAGTTTTGCATCCCTAACATGCTTCCCCAAAACGCACAGGTCCTCCAGAAATGGTGGTGGTTTGTTCTGGAATATGATTTACATATTTTTTGGAATAGATGCAAGTCACTTGGCATTGGCCCCCTTCACTGTCCACAGACTGGTCTATCTCCTGACAGGATTCATTCTTGGCCAAAATGGGTGTATGTTAATGTTGTTTTTTTAGCATACGTATTGGGTTGTGTTCATTGTGGGGCCATTCATAGAGGCAAAATTTAGCTCCTTGTCAAAAAGCTGTACATCAAGTTTAAATGCTCTGTTTATTATTTATAAAAATCCATTCAATACTCAGAGCTACTACAAAAATTAATGGTAAAATTTAGACTTAAGTTATGGGCATCTCCAATCCCATATAAAAAAACAAAACAAATTTATAATTAAAAAAAGACATTCATATTGAAATGAAAACATAAAAATAACTTATTTAGAAATTAAATGTATTTAATTTATTATTGGTATTACAGCAGCATATTGAAACTCAGTCAAAGGTAAGGTCCCCAATGTGCTAGGCTCTGTGTGACTAACAAAAAGATGGTCCCTGTCCCCAAAAGCTCACAATCTAGGTTTAAGACAGAAGAGGCAGAAGAAACAAACTGATGGGCAGGAAGAGAGTGGGAGGACAAGATAATAGTAAAATGAGCATATTTTGGATAGTAGGCAGTGAGTTTAGTCTGTCATCTGCCTACCATAAGCAGCTGGTAGTGCTTTTTGTGACGGAGGTACTTGGAGGACAAGGTGGTGGCTCTACAGATTATGACAGGTTTTCCCCCCATATATAAAGAGGTATAGAAGAAAATCTACAGGTGGTTGTAAGGGAGAAGAGGACCAATGGACAACTTTTGACAGTTCAGATTAAATGGTGTAGTTAAAGATAACTTTGGCTCCGTAATAATCCACCATAAGAACATGTTAAGAGTTAGACCCTCTCAACCATAGCCCTTTGGGAACAGTGCAAGAAAGATGACTGTTGCTAGAACAGAATTTCCCTGTAGATTCAGTCAGCCAGTAGTTGACAGCAGCTGCTAGCCTGCATACTCCCATCCTCCAGTTGTGAGGGTGGAACCTATCTCCCACCTCTACAACACGGGGTTGCAATGGGAGACTATCCCCACCTCCTTATGCCAATTCTGGGTATGGGATGGGTTATGGATATGAAAGACCCTACAACTTCTTTCTCTATTAATTCCTTACAATTTCATTTTGAGATCTGAGTGATACCTTAAAGCTAAAAGGAACATTTGAGTAAGAATGTGCTTAAATTTATGTCTCAATAATAAAATAAAAGCATACTTCCAGACTGGAATCAGAAAATACCATCCATTGTTCAAGGACAGTGTGACATAAATGGAAAATGGATTGAATGAGACTCTAACATTAGACTTATAAGACAACATACATGGAAACAATTTGTAGATGACATCCGCTAAGATTCTGATAGCATCCCCCTCCTTTCCTTTAAATTAATATGTAACAAATATAAATTAAATATTATTCCCACACAAAACCCTCATATGTGGTGGTGATGAGATTTCAGACATATATCAGTACTTTAAATTTCAAGAACTTTTTAAATTAAAAAAAGAAATTTTTAAGGTTAAATTTACAACACCAAATTTTGAAAGCCTTGAAATTCAAAGTTAAGATAGTTAAACTAGCTAAGTGTTCTGTAATTAGTGTCAATTTTGTATCTTTCTGATACTAAATGTGATGACTTGTCATCACACTAGCTTTTGTTTTTAATGTAAAAGGTTTAAAATAATGATCTGTGTCTAAAGAGACAGATTAATAGCTGCCAAACAGAGTCAGAGGCCTGATGCTATGAGGTTCTCAGTGCCTTCTGTACTTTGAAGTATTGCAACCTGAAGAACAAGTGGGGAAATATTGCCTTCAGCATTCTATTTATCTAATGAGGAATTTGTAAAATTATTTTGTGTGTATTATGTATAACACTTAAGGTGGTAAAGTGGCACAACCACCATGGGCTGGGCTGTAACTACAGTCTGGCCTGAGAAAGAGACAGTGTGTAGTTGCACTGCCCCAGGAGCAAAGCAGGAATGGGACCCAGATCAACAAAGGACTTAGGCACCTAAACTGGGGTTTAGGTGCCACTGCAATCCACAAAACCCCAGCTTAGCTGCCACGTAACTCCGTAAGTGCCTAAACTCACTCAGTGCCTAAATTTCAGCTGTAAGTTTCCTAAGCATCTAAGAGGCTGCCTTTGGGCATGTGCACTGTTGCTTCAGGCAGGCATTCAGGCATCTATCTCATAAGCCACAGCGCAAACATCAGAGCAGGTGAAGACAGGTATTGCCCTGCTTATCTGGCCTGTGGGGCTCAGTCTAATAAGACTTGCCCTGAGCATTCCCACAAAATAGGTGGAGATGGGTGGGATGGGGAGAGGAGGCCTCCCTTATAACGTTTAGACCAGCAATTGGGAAACTCACCTGGAAGTGGGAGACCTCAGTTTAATCCCCCCCTTTGCCTGTTGAGAGAGATCTACCTCTGAATACGTCTCCTCAATTTCATATTGAAGCATTTCCACCTTGTAGAATTAAATATTAATTGGATCAGAGAGTGAATGGCTCTATAGTGCAGTGGTTAAGGCACGTACCTGAGAGGTGGGAAACCCCTTTTCAAATCCCTTCTCATCAGGCAGAGAAGGGGAATGAAATCATGATCTCCCATTGGGCTAAGCATTTTAAGGGTGTACTCCTCCTTTCCCTGATGGTTTTCTGTGGATTTAAGTGTTTGCTGCTCCCTATCTTGGAAGAAACAGCTTAGGTGCCTGACTCGAGGAGAGGGGTTCCCGGCTGTGGATTGCAAGCAGAGATGCCTTCCTGCAATACAGACTGAGGCACCCAACTCCATGAGAGGGACAGGATTTAGGGACACATACCTCTTGTTAGCATTTTCCAATGGCTAGCTTAGATGGCTCTCCACCTACCAAGCAGGCTTTTGTGGATCCCATTCTCTGGCATCTTTCTACAGGTATTGTATAGCTTAGGCACTTAACCCAGGGTTTATGGAGTCAAGAGTTTTACTAGTTTGGTCAGCATTGCAAAACCTATGCAATAATAAAAGTCTGCTCGTGGATCTGGGTGCAGACTATTATTTGGAGAGCTGACTCCCCCTTTGCTCCAGGGGAGAATTAATTTGCATCAGCCCTTTTGTTTGCACAGTATATTCCCTGGTCTGTGCTAGCTCTGTTGTGCTGGCTGGATGACAGATTGGGGTGTGCAGAGCCAAAGCTTTGTGCACTTTTGGACTCTGCCTGGCAGCAGCTACCACCTCATTCCCGCATAGGCTATGGCAATGCAGATAACCCACGCAGTTGAGTAAGGTGACAGCTTATGCAACAATAAGGACAAGCATCAATAAGCCAAGAAAGACTTAAGATGATTGTTACATTTTCCCATATGTATAAGACTCTTTTGCTTCAAGATAAATGACAGATATCATGATAAACATGAGCATGTCCAGAAGTACTCTACAAAATTTCTTCTCCAAACTCACCTATTATAGTTTTAATATCCTTGAAAAGTTATTGAATTGTTTTGCAATATATCCCTGCATCCCTGTAGCCACAAATTCAGTATATTAATGTGTGTTTAAGGTTCCCAATATATTATTCCAGTTCACATGTAATTTCTGCACATCAGTTGCAAGTGAAATTGTCCAGACCTGGTTTTCATCTACAGAAGTATAGGAAAGAATGACTTTAGCTAGGAGGGTAAAACAGAGCCTGAAAGTTTCATTTAGAGGTGTGGCGATGAAATGGGGGTTAATAGTGAGCCATAGATTTTACAACTTCCAAGGTATATCTTTGAGCAGTAGTAGTATTTACAATAATTTATCTTTATTCTCAAAAAACCCCTGAAATTTCAAAGATCTTGTACACAAATTCCAAAAATGTATCCAGATGACACAGGCACAGATCTTAAAACAAACATGCATGCTTTTGTGTGCACCATGATATACATGCAATACATATCGTATATATACAAGTTGAGGTTGCAAGCATGCAAAGATGTGTAAGCAGAAATCTGTGACTGTATACAATGGGTATTTTTGCATGGGCACTTCTGCTCAACTTCTTTTCAAAATTTGTCCAGACTCTCTGTGAGACAACAGTAATACAGCCTGTTTAAAAGCATGCGTTTCAAGCTTCTCAGCCTTCAACTATGTTTACTAGTGATGCAAATGAGCTGGAGAGCAGACAGAAAAGAACCCTTGATGTCCTTACAAGTCCAGGCTCCATGTGAACTGGAGAGGTCAATCCTAAATATCTTCTCATCAAAAAGACATGAAAGCCTGCATTCTGCAGAATATTTTATCTCAATTGGAATGTACTCAATTAACTTTATAAATCGCTGTACTGAACACTGAAATGCAGCAACCTGCAGTTTTAAATCTACAAAGGACTTTTAATTAGACAGAATGTATTTGCTTTGCAATATCACAGGTCAGAGAGATGATCTAATGGTCCTTTCTGGCCTTGAAATCTGAATTGTGGAAGTACCAAAGCAATAAACACCTGACATATTTCAAACATGATATTCTCAAAAAATGCTCAAGTTGTCAACTTTGCACCTTTTGCTTGTTTGGCTACTGCAAAAAACTCCAACTTTTTTCTTTTGAAGCTGTTTTTCTGGGATGATTTTGTTTTAATCCAGAAAAATTGGTCTTCCGTTCAACATTGCTCAAAACCCTATATAGACTATTTACTACAGGGAAATTGACCTCCTCTCTAGGGGAAATTCTTCATCATTAAGTAAGAGCATCCACATTTCTTAAGGTACCTCAGCTGCCACACTAGTAAAACAGCATTAGCAGCCACAGTTAAATGTAATTGATCCACCTTTATTAAAATAAGGTGCAGCAACAAAAGGTTCTCTCAACCATTAGAGTCAATCTTCAACAATCATTAAGGTGAAGCAAAAGCTCAAACATTGATGCGGGGTGAGAAGCAAAAGAGGGAACTGAATGGCCAAAGAATAGCACAGGTCAGAAAGTCTCCCATGCTCCCACTAAACGTTGCTTCAAAGAGGGAGAGTGACTGTCTATTGCTTCTCTGGAATCTCTCTCAAAGCAAGACATGAAGGATACTTAACTTAGTGATGAGATTGTCAGGGACTCTAACCCAGACGGCAAAGTTTGTTGTCTGACCGCGAGACAGGCAATACCAGCAAGGTCCGATTAAAAGCTTTTTATTGACAAGTGCACACATTAATAGAGAGCAGCTCGTCTCCAGAGAGAACCAGCCTCCTTTTTACGTCTTAGTATAAGCCTATACAGACAGTTCCATCGCGTCATAAATTATTCACTGGAGCAACCCGCCCCCTTCTTCTAACAACTAGAAACTAGACACTTTTAGTATACATGTTTTACAGTATTAGGTGATTAACAATATTTTAGCAAGCACCAGAAGTTAGGAATGTAGGGGAGTTAAAACAGACAGAGAACCGAACCAAGGAGTGAAAACAGGGAGGCTGGGATTTCTTATCAGTTCTTTAAAGGAACTGTTCCTAACACAGCACAGTTGGTACTATACCAGGAATGCAGCCCCTCCCTTATTTCACTTTTTTCCAGCGCTTCATGAGACATGCTGCTTCTCAGTTCTTTTTTACTCAGGGATTACCCACAAACCTCTGTTAGCCTGACTTTGGTCAGGTTGGCATACCTGGTTTTGTCTGCTATATTTTTATTCAGGCCTAACAAGATCATATGGAATTGACTCAATATGTATGAAGTCCTTTTTCACTTACATTCTGGGTATGTCTACACAGTGATCACTCTATTGGGGGATCGATGTATCGCGTCTTGTCTAGACACATTACATCGATCCCCGAACGTGCTCCCCGTCGACTCCGGAACTCCGCCAGAATGAGAGGCGGAAGCAGAGTCAACGGGGGAGCGGCGGCCATCGATCCCGCGCCCCGAGGATGCAAAGTAAGTCAATCTAAGATACATCGACTTCAGCTACGCTATTCTCGTAGCTGAAGTTGCATATCTTAGATCAATCCCCTCCGCCCAGTGTAGACCAGGCCTCTGTGTTAAGTGGGATCACACACGGACATTTCCTTTTCTTGTCACAGTCTAGGATTTGTGTATGCTGAGGTAGTTTCACTGTAACTCCCCTTTCATCTTTGAGCATCTCTTAGCAGTGTTATTTGTTCATATTTTTATTAAGCACATCCCGTATTCTGTGCACAGTATAATTTTAAAAAAGATTTTAAGGCGTCCCAAATACCACTGACTTGTTTAAAGGACTAGAGAGGGCTATTGGTGCATTGTTCCAAATGCTTTTAATTGCCACCTTAAAAAGTCTGCAAGCCTCGACTATTTTTTTCCTGCTTGCTACTGCAAAATCTAAATCAAGATTGTAGAAGACTTACACATTTATCCTTATAGTTTTATAACATTACAGAGAGTAATTGTTTAGCCTTTTAGAATCAAATTCTCTGGTCCAGGCAAGAGCTGGGTATTGCCTTGAATATACTGGTACCAGTATAGTTCCAGTGCAGTTTTGAGATGTTGATGTAGAAAGCCAGCAATGGAAGTCTGCAGCCCCTCTTCCTTGCAGAGAACAGCTCTGCAGGGGTTTCCTCAGTCTCAACGTGGAGAAGGTTTTGGTGGCAGTGGTGTGCCCTGTGGATTGGCAACAACTCTGGACTACCAGGCAACCGCCCTGATGCAGAGTGAGGTACTGTAGCTACTGGAAGAACTGGGGCAAGTGTGGAAAGGTTCTGTACTCTGCCAATGAAACAGGTTTCTCTCCCCTGATTCTTCCACTTACTTCAACTGTTCACTTGGAGCAAGATTTCCCCTTTAATCTCAGAGAGCCCAGTCCTTCAGTTGCTTTATACACAGAACTCCCACTGAAATCAATGAGCTTTGCATGCAGTTAGACTGCAGGATTGGACCCTAAAAGAAAGTAATGTATACACACAGGATTCTTGCCTGTAATGGTAGTTCTTTCAATGTAGTATCCTTTGTGAATGTATGCTGATCATTTCACCTCTCCTTCAGAATTTTAATACTGTTGCAATACAGGACTGACCATTATGCTCTCTAATTCACACATGAAGCACCTGTAACAAGGATTTGTTAACCACATTCTAGACTAACCTTTTCATCTGATGTCAGGCATCTTAGTGCCACAACCAAAAGAAGTGAACTGGAGAGTGATATGGGTAAGCCACAATCCTTTCTTGTATTAAAAACTGAGATTTTTTAAATGTGTGTGTATATTTTGAGATATAAATAGTATGGCTGGGATTAAAAAAAACAACAACACTCATTACTGGCCTAATTCTGCTCCCACTGATGTCAATGGGACTTTTGCCACCTTATGCATATATTTGTGGCGGTGGAGCTATAAAGTGTGTATCTGTAAGTTTTAGATCTTATTAGTGAGTGATAGAACGGTAGTTGAATCACACCGATCTTTCTTTAAAAGTGGCCATAAAACTCTGTAACACTCCTAATGTCATACTTTGAGAGAGCAGGAGAAAGCAAACCTTGTTTAAAACTTTATTTTTTATTGTAAATCAGTTCCATCTGGGAAGCTTTAATGTAATCTTTTGTGTATGACTTATAACCTAGTAGATAAAGATTGCTAAATTGTCATTTTCAAACATTAAAAAAAGGGCATCTAGTCATAAGATGTCCACATTTATTTTTAATGTTGTTGAATGCTGATGGATACATGCTGAATGGCTTCTGTGTTTGCTAGGGTCTTTGCAATCAGTTATCTATAAGGCCCACTTTCTGTATGTTGATGCCAGCGTAAGACCTTTTCAGCAGAGGAACGTTAACATCCTCTGAAGTGGTCTTGGGTCTCTTCTTTATATATGTATTTTAGAGTATCATGGACTCACAGTGCACGTGGTACACCACAACTAATATTTTTTTTTAAAAAAAGAACAGCTTGGTTCAGCAGGACCTTTACAAGCTGATGTTAGGCTAAATATTACCTAACTCTGACCTAATTAGACCATGCTGTCAGAATCCAAGGTATATTTTATACCTGATATGCCTGAAGATCTCCAAGGAAGTTGCTGTAAGGTGGGTGTGGCAATGTGGGACTCATCCCTGAAGTGCCTCCTGTTGGTCATCTCAGGGAATTAGCTCACCAGCCTCCGGAGCACCCTCTGCAGGCCAGTGTCCCGCTTGCCACCACACTCTGCCTCTAGGTCTCCCTTCTCTGAGGAACCCCCAACCCTCTAATCCCCACCTTGCCTCACTCTGAGCTACTGCCAGTCATCATCAAGCCCCCAGTCCCTGTGGCAGGCTGCAATGTAAAAGCCACTCATCATAGGCAAGGTTGGGTCTGGACCTGCTGCCTCTTTCTGCAACCCAGTGCCTCTGTGGGCCTTGGACAAGGCCCTGCAGCCTGGGGAGTTGCCAGCCTAGAACTTCTTAGCCCCTCTAGCCGCTCCCCAACCCTCACTCACTCATTCACTCGCTCGCTCGCTCGCTCGCTCACTCACTCACTCTAGGCACCCTGAGCCTCCTAGCAGCTCAGCCAGCTACTCACTCCCTCCCTCTCTGAAGGCAGAAATTGTCTGTCTGCTCCCAGTCCACTGCCCTCTTATAAGGTCCAGCTGCAGCCTGATTGGGGTGTGGCCCAGCTGTGGCTACTTCCCCAATCAGCCCACATTTCAGAGCTGCAGCTCTCTCCAGGGCTGCTTTCAAGCCCTTTCAGGGCAGGAGTGAGTGACCTTCCCACTACAGTAGGGTAAGTAAAAATCAACTGTAAGGCCAAGGGCCTTTGCTCCTTTTAGGTCAACAGGCTATCTGAGGGAAGACTGATGTTCCAGAACTCCAAGATTTCACCTCTGAGGAAGGAAATCACATCATCAACTAACAGGGTTATACCAGCCTTTGACAAGTCTTCCTGTACCTGAAAGTCTACTGGTACTGTCCCATCTCTGGGGGCAGTACCATCTGGCTTCTCATCTGCAATTCTAGAATCTATGTCAGAAAAATCCAGCAGATTGTGAGATCTAAAGAGTTCACAAACACCATTCTCTTAAGTATCTAATATTTTTTCTCCCTTTTTGTTTTTATTTGCTGGGGAAAGTTCCAGCCTTTTATTTTTTTTAATTTTAGAAAGTGGCAGTGTGGGTGTGTGCACCAGCACCTGTAAAATCCACACAGAGAAAGCACCAGAAAGAAAGCTCTTTGAGTTTAAAGAACTCTAAACTTTGCCTCATAAAAATATGTATGTTCTGTATTCTGTGTAAGTGTCCTAAGAATCTTAACATGCCAGTTGTAAACTGTTAATCAGAAGTTTGACAACTCCTACTTATCAGAATGTTCTATTAAGGCCTGTTATCTGTTGTTGGAGGTGGGAAGTAAGGGGTTATCCACCACATAAGAATTGAAACATAAATTTTAATTGGTTTTGAGATTGTGGAGTAGATGTTAAACAATAATTTGGTTTCAGTATAAAATATTCATCCAAGTCTAAATTCATATTTCATTGCCTCTGGTAAAACTCTTTAGTTGGGAATTTATAACTAAATAGACAGCTAACCTCCTTAGAATACTTCTTAGGATTTATGAGGTTTGGTTTTTTGTTGTATCAATCTGATAATTTGATTTTAATCAAATATTAATTTATTTATTTGATCTTGATTTGATAATAGTATTGCTTAGTTTATTTTAGTAATATTGATGGGAGTTTAGTTTTATTGATATTCTTCCTTGATTTTATTTTTTTGTTAAACTTACAAAGATGTATAAAAAGGATACTGGATCATATTTCTTTCAATAAGTGACATGGGCCAGAAGTATCGAGAATCTGTATAAATATCAGCATGTCCACGTAGGAGTTTAACGAGCACCCTCTTAATTATCTGGGTTTAATTTTTTTTTTAATTCTTGCAACAGTTAATAAGCAGCTTTAGTTAGAGAATCTCAAACCACTTTGCAAACAATAGGTAAGTCTCTCAACATCTCTTGTGAGATGATTATTGATTTTATAGACAAACTGAGGTATTAAATTAGTAATTAAGAAGTATTTGTAACTTTTTTTGACGCTGGGATTTTAAAAATGCTTATATGCCTAGATATAAAGGTATTAACTGCAAAGAGACTACTCGTGCTTAAAGAGAATCATGTCTTTGTTTATAGGCCAAAAATCAAATAAATTTATCAATGCAGATTAGTTTAAAAATCAAACTCATTTGAGTTCTGTGAGTTCATAAGAAATGCTGAAAATATATTAAAAAAATAAAAATACGCAGAGCCTTCATGTTATTAGGCCAAGGAAAAACCGGAGTGCTTTAATGATCATGAATTCCTAAGCTGTTAATATTTTATTTACAGTTTGGTGATAAATGGAGGACCCCCTGCAGTTCCAACTTATACTAAAGGTATAGAATGTATTTAACTTACTTTGAAGTTCACAGATGAATTTATTAATTGGCTATCAACACATCCCAAGAATGAGGATCTGCAGAAACACTCCTCAAAAGGCAATTTTTTCTTAGTCATACATTTAACTTATTTTAGAAATTACCTCAATAATGAGGCTACATGTACTACATGCCACTTCCTAACTTTTGAAACTGTGGGCAGGTGACTTTAGTTAGAATTCTCAGTTTTTAAAATTTAGCTAATTAGTTAGTATAGGTAAATGTAAGGAGCATATAAAAGTTTCTGGTACAAATGTAAAATACTTACTATTTGTCATAGTTGGCCTCAACTTTACTGTCTTCTCTTTTTTAAAAAGCCACAAATCTGCTAGGTCACAGTGTTCAGGGACATATACTCAATATTCTGCTGCTGATATAAATGTAAAATAAATTACACTATTTTTATTTTGCAGAGAGATCACGAAGTAGTAATAATAGAAGACAATTCAAAGCTAAATTTCATCCAAAGGACTCTCTTCTTTTAATGCCTATATCTGCTCACTTAATGGGAAAACTCAGAACTACAGACAAACCCCGTAGCCGAACCACTGGACTTCATTCATTTGCACATGCAACTTCCGACATCACAAAAGTTTCAAGACTAAGAATTTTTAATGTCAGCAAGATCCGGCTTAATTCACCAGGAAAGAAAGCTTGAGTCCAGTGCCAACAGTGTAGCAGATAAGTATTTGTATCCATGCAATATCTTGTAGGTTTGGGAATAGTCTTTCGAAACAGAATTTCTTGATGGAAGTTGCTAATACACAGATGCCTAATTTTGGAAACCTAAACTCTTTTCACAAGAGAGTTGTGTGTAGGATGGAAGGAGGCAGTCTGTCTGTGAAGAATTAAATTTGCTGCAGTAGTAAAGAATAATAAATGCATTGAAAATAATTTCAAATTCATCACTCACAGCCATCAGTGAAGGCTATTGTGTGCAGGTTGTTTTATATTTTGGTGAATTTAAGCTTCTATTTCTCATCATACAATGCCTTCTGTTACTAGATACAAGAGCTGCAAAACAGCTGCTACGCATACTTGCATCTTCTATCTTCAGATAGGCACTCTCAAACTAATCTGTATCCACTCTTATGGGTACATTTTAAAAATGTGCAGTTTCAAGATCAATGGACTCATGTAGCCAAGATCTTGAAGTGCTATGAAAATTGGCCTCTATAAAAAGTTCTGTGTTACAAAAGGATATTTGAGTATGTAGTTAAAGTTCTCTAGATAAGTGAAAAGTATCAGCCTTAACTGAGTGCTTTCCAGCGGTAATTATTGCACTATTAACTTATTCCTATTTTACACGTGGGGAAAAATAAAAGACATAAGTCAAAGGTCATGCAGGGAGTCAATGGGATATGAGAATACAATAACTCTCCTGACTTCCAAACCCTGTTTTAATTACTAAATAGCACAGCAGCCCATAAGGGTGCTTACATTGGTCAGATATGTCTTAGTAAGAGGAGACTAGGAAACAAACATTTTAATAACAGCCATGAACAATAATTCCCAAACTGGATGTGTTATAAGTTGATAGTTGAAAGTTCATTTAGGGAGACTTCTAGACTTGGTACCTTGATGGCAACTTGTCCAACTTGTTCTGAGATATCAATTCCAAGAGAAGCTCTATAATATAACAAGAACTGTATTATTTTTAACAAGCAATTTTTTATAATTATGGTTATAAAGTTACACCTACTCAATTATGAAGCTACCTGTTTAAAGTATTCAGCATTATGAGAGAATATTTGGTGCTTGACTCTTGTGAGCTTTATACAGGCAATGAAGATTTGTAAATCTATACAGCACCTTCTATATTTTTTGTCCAACTTCCCTTTTATGAAAGAGTTTCGTTGTTCATAGCATAATGATGTACCTGAGTTCCACCTAACCCATAATGTTTTTATAGCATTCCCCTTCACCAGTGACAATGAGCAAAGTATTGCAGGTTCTTTCCTTCCATATAAATAACTCAGTACTGTCTACTAAATGTCCCAACACAAATGATCTGCCCAGAACAAGAAATGTTCTCTCCAGCCCAGAAATGTAATCTCTATGCATCTTGGCTTTTCCCTCTCATCTCATATTTGAAACATGAAATGTGAGTCCTTTCAAAAATCAGGTTTTTTATTAGCAAAATGAACCAAAACTCAGCCCGAGCAATTAAAAGGGCAGCACTGTTACTGAAGTCAATGAGAATTGTCCCAGGTTATGTCAGGGGTAAGTGTGACACCGGGGTGAAATCCTGGTTCCGCTGAAGACAATGGCAGAACTTCCACAGACATCAATGGGCTCAGAATTAACCCACATATGTTCTGCAAATAATAAAGCTGTCCTGTCCAGTCACAGGAGGACTACCCCAGGGTAGAGGGATCCCACAGTTGTGTAGAGCTGGCATGAAAGTTCCTCTACCAACTCCTTCCTGCAGCCAGCACAGGAAAAAAGGAACATGGGCTTTCCTTATACCCTGAGTATCCGTGACTGCTGAAGTGGCCCCAGTGTGCTCGAATGGGGGAGAAAAGCAAATTCCTTCTAAAGGAGAAATATTTTCTCAGCTTCCCCCCCCAAGTGTATCTCCTCTGAGGTGACGAATTGTGAATGTAAAACACTGCAAACATCTTAAACAAGAAGCGTTTCAACTAGTTTCAATTTAAAATTTCTGACTGAATGAGATTTAAGAAAAAAAGCAAGTGGCATAATAATAGCTCCTGCCAGACAAGTAAATTTTCAAGATATGGTTAATCTCATTTAAAATAGGCTGAATATACAGTTGGAAGGGAAATAAGCAACTGGCCAAAGGTATCTGACAGCTAGCCAGAGAATAATCAAGGTCAAAAGAAATCAGCAACACAGCAACTTGTGAACAAATGGCTATAAGCATGGGTGAAGGTCTACTAAAGAGACTGAATATCCAATATAAAGGGGAACAGCAGCTGGAGAAAAACACAAATTCATAGTGTTAAGAAAGGGAAAAAACAGGCCAGGTCAAATCAAATTTATTAGCATTACTGAACCAGAAGCTTGTCTGCACTGACTTTCTGGAGAGAGAAAACAGGTACTGAGGCAAACTAGAAGGGCTCAAGTTACTTACAGCCACTTCCAAGAGTTTGCTGTTTCTATCCCTACGTCCTAGTTGAAGAGATTATCCTACGGTCTGAACTGGAACATAGCAGAAGAAATCAATTCTGCTATGGTGGTGGTTGTTTTCCCCCTAGAAAGTCGCTTTTCTTTTTCACTTTGATGCTAGGTGAAATTTTGCAGTTTGCATCCCGTTGCTAACACTTGTGAATGCAAGATATAGCAGAAGTTCACAAGAGTATTTTCCTGTGCAATTTATCTATTCTGTGGGATTGCAGCAAAATAAGGTAACCTTATTTTTTAATGAATGAAGCCTTACATAAGTACTCTCTGAAGCATGACATTCCAACATTTTTGTTCTATCGGAAAACTGCAAATCTGTGTTTCCTGTGAAGTTTCCAAAATGTCTGTTTTTATTGAGGAAAGGGGAAAAGATGAAAACCTATTTCATAATAATACAGATCACAATTAGTATTTTTAAAATAGGGAACCTCCAAAGTTTCCCAAACACTCTGCTTCAATTCAACCCCACTTCCACTCCTTCCAAAATCTACATAACCTCATAAAACAGGCCATGCCATGGATACTAATATCTAAAGTGCAGTAGAGGTATTTTATATTATTAGATTGTTCTACATCAAATGTTATTTTATTAAAGATATTCTGGTTAAAAAGCAGTATCTTAACTTTGTCTAAAGACTTGGGGCCAGACTGATGCACAGTGTGGCTTTGCTGAGAGAGTGTCTACTGCTGCCATCCCTCAGGGTTCCCATCAGGATGCTGGGGAGTAGCTTTTTTTTTTTTTTTTTTAAATGGCTCAGGTTTGTCAGCATCCCAGCTGGAAGAGGCAGCTGAGAAGTCAACATATCCTTCACATGCCTTCTGTCCAATTTTGGAAAAGTGCTAGCCTGTCTCCAGCTCCTTAGAGCAAAATAGGTTGGGGACTGCTGTGTGCCACTGCAGCCTCCACCAACAGATATTCCATCTCAGGAATGTAAACCCAATTTTAACTTAGCACTGGATGACTGATCATGAACAGGCAGCAGGGTTCAATGCATAGGACAGTGAGCTCAGAGACAGAATGCTTGAGTTCTAGTTCTATTTCTGGCTGTGCCACTAATTAATTGAATGACCATGAGCAAGTTGAGTAACCTCTTCATGTCTCAGTTTCCCCATATTACAGTAGAAATAATGATATTTATCCAACTTCATAAAGTGCTTTGAGATCTATGCCCCAAAAGGGGTAAATAAGTGTTAAGTATTATTTGTATCTTATATAATTGGAGTGAAAAGTTACTGATATTTAAAAAGCACAACTGCATCACAAGACGTTTCACATAATAAAATCTGATTGTGTAACTGAAAGAGGCTTAAATTAAAATGACTGTAGGAAGTTCAAGTTCAATATGACCATCCGAGAAAATGGATTCGTAGGAGCTGTGCCACTTACTTTGGTTCATAGCGTATGCCATCTGTGCTATGTAACACACCTAAACCTGCACGCATCCTTTCAATGCCATTCCTAAATAGAGAAGAACATAAATTTAAAATGCAGATCATACTTAATGTACAAATGTGTCTTTTTGTCTGGATTACACGTGGCTTAACTACAATGAGCAGAAATTCTTACACAATTACATCAACTGGTTTTTTCGCGTTGTACCACTGCTATATAGAATATTGAAAAAACAGCAACATAGAAACACAGTCTTTGCTCACCAGGCAATCATAACACCATTGTCAGTACAGAGTCTGGGAGGAGGACACAGCAAATTGAAGTTAGTTGCATCTGTTACAATTTGCAGAGCTCTTTGGATATACTGATTACTTGCAACTCCTCCTGATACAACCTGACAACAATTTTAAAAAGACAGGCAAAAGTCATTCAAAAGTAAACAAATAAGGAACAGCTAATAGTGCACTAGTTCAACAAAAAAGCTTGATGAAGATATTGAAGAAAATGTATAAGAGAGGCCATACTGGGTCAGACCAATGATCCATCTAGCCCACTATCCTATCTTCGGACAGTGGACAATGTCAGATGCTGCAGAGGGAATTAACAGAATGGGTAATCATCAAGTGATCGTCATTTACTCCTAGCTTCTGGCAGTCAGAGGCTAGGTACACCCAGAGCATGGGGTTGCATCCCTGCCCATCCTGGCTAATAACCATTGATGGATCTATCCTCTATGAACTTATTTAATTTTTTTTTAACCCTGTTATGGTTGTAGCCTTTACAGCATCCCCTGGCAAAGAGTTCCACAGGTTGACTGTGTGTTGTGTGAAGTAGTACTTCCTTTTGTTCATTTTAAACTTGCTGCCTATTAATTTCAGTGGGTGGTCCCTAGTTCTTGTGCTATGTGAAGAAGTAAGTAACATTTCCTTATTCATTTTCTCCACACCAATCAAGATCGTATAGATCTTTATCATATTCCCCCTTAGTCCAAGGTAAAATCTCCTAGGGGGAAGCTGTTCCATACCCCTAATTTCAAAGAGAATAAATAGGGAAATCAAGACCTAATAGAAAAGGATAAGAGAATTGTGTGTCTGTAGTCTTAGTAAGGGCTTGTCTCCACTGGCAGGCTAAATTGATGCCACTGCAATTGATGCAGTGGCATCAATTTATTGGGTCTGGTGAAGATGTGATAAGTTCATGGCAGAGTGCTCTCCCGTTGCCTTCAGTGTTCCACCTCCCCAAGAGGCGGAAGCTAAGCTGCTGACATAGTGCAGTGTAGATACATTAGGTCGATGTAAGCTACGTCACTCAAGGGGGTGACTTAGAAGCGGCAGTGTAGACCAGGCCTAAAAGATTACTGAACAGATACTACTATCTACAAATACAGCATGTAAAGGATGTGTAAGTAGGGCAGCTATCAAAAATCAGGCATTAGGGCCTCTGTTATGCAGGAGGTCAGACTAGATGATCATAAGGGTCCCAGCTGGCCTTAATCACGTTTTTCAAGTAGGACAGAACAAAAGTAGTGGGTGTAAATTGCAGCATGGCACATTTAAGCTATTAGAGGGAAATGCTAAAAAGGTAAGAATAGCAAGCCATGTAATCATCACTATATATTCAAGACTAGACTTAATACCCATGTATTAGGGATGATTTAGGAATGGATTAGTTTATCCACATCCAATGATTATTTGTATTAAATAGTGCACAGAGCTCTCAGCCAGGATCAGTGCTCCTGTGTGCTGGGAATCTAATTCAAATGAGTCTATGAAATTATTTAATTTTATATATATATATTTTAAGTGTCTTGTAAAAATGCTAGCTGTTAAAGATGACTTTCTGGTCCTGTGTAGCAGGCAAAGACACCATCCTTTAAAAAAAAAAAAAAAAAAAAAAATCACGTAATTCTAGCATCACAGATCCAGAGTCAATTAAAAGTTGTCATCTTTTTATGCATCCAATAGTAGAAGTCCTTGAAAATTCTGCTTTCTGGGACAGGTATATCCTTGTAGGGTGGAGAATATTATTGGAAGTTTTATTGAATCTGGCATATAACAATTTTTATGCTTAATTTAGACATTTTTTCACTTACAATTAAGTTGCTATAACACATAAAAAGGTAAGTAATCTCCAAGGTTTTATAGCAACTACACTTTTTACCTTTAGAATTAGTCCAAAAATTTCAAGTTTTTGAAATATTTCAAGAAAAAGGCCAGTGCGGGGGAGAGGGGAGCAGAAGAGAACTTTCATGAAAGTGTCCTATTTTCTAGCAAGCTCTAGTTATATTATTGAAGAGAGGTTAGTGAAACTGAATAATACGAAAAAATTTGAACACAGTTTACAAGTTATAAAATTAAGTTCATTAACAGACATTCATATGTTCACAAAAGTCTAATTTTTTCACCATATTTCATAAAGCTTTAATCATTGACAAATTACAAGAACAGAAGTGCATGGCCTAGTAGCATTAAAAGTGTGATGATTAAGAAAATACTATTTTTTTCTCAATTTATTAAGACAAAATGTGAGAGAGTAACTATAAATGAAGAATTCTGAATCAGCAAAACCCTGCAGCCAGACCACATTGGGCTGTCAGATTTCACAAATTTAGTAGAGTTGAATTATGTCAAGACTGGGCTAGGAAAGCTACAAGGAAAAGCAAAGTACTAAAGGAAGTAGTGTTGGCAATTCAATAGGCACCACTCTCCCCAATAAGTCAATGCTTATTAAATGTCCCAGCATAGGAAGTGGGGGGACGGGACAGAAAGGGTGCTGTTCTGCTGGAGGTACTCTCTTTTGGATGAGACAGAGAACTATGGTCATGATCACTTTTGGTAATTAACTCTCACAGTGCACAAGATGAGGTGTTAATCCTAGTGTCCTGGGCAAATTTAAACTTGGTTAATCATATTCTGTTTACCTATAAATTCCCCTCGAAATTTCAGCTTGATATATTATTCTCACTTCCTCTCCTAAACTGCTTTCTAGTATTGCTCTGTACAGCTGAAACAAATGTGTTTCACCTGATGGTTGCATTTCAGTGGAGAATGATGCCATGTAGTTTTCATATCAGTTAGTTAACTTTATACAATGCTTGAGATTGTTTGGAGTACAAGATGTTAAAGTTGTGGATAGATGTTTCTAATACATCTAAATATGTACAAGAAAAATAGACATGTAAAATCTTTAAAATTACTTTACTTTTAACAACGCAGCACTTTGCAATCCTCTATACAGCTGTACACTCTGTTGCAGCAGGTTTTATTTATTTTATGTGTTCAACTAAATGTATCACATGCATTTATTTTAATGCTGGAGCTGTGTTATCAGTGGAAATGTCAAGGAGGTGCTGATGCCTTACTGCACTTTCTCCTGGTGCTGTTACATATATTCAAATGTATGACAGCATGTACCCCGTGACATGCATAGTAAAGTTATATGTACTTACCAAAGTTGCATTTGTTTGTGATAGGATGCCACTTCTTATGCAGAATAGAATGGCCCGGTGTGTTCGCTGGGCAATATGAAGTGCTACTGCATGCTGTACTGCAGCAGCAATGTCTGTAACACAGGACAGGAGGTGTCCCTCCTGTAAACCTAAAGAGATTGTGAGCAAAAGGGGTTTTTGCAAATATAACCACAGGTCAGGTGATAGGATTTGTATATATCTTACTTTGAAAAATACCTTCTTCCTTTTCTTTTTGCATAATTATTCTAGTGGCATTGGAGCGAAGTCCAGAAAAGGAAAAATTGCAGTTAGGATGATGTCGCATGGGAGCTCCGAGTTCATAATGCAGCCTGTTTCCCTGTTGGGCCAAGTGCTCTATAGCTTTCCCACCACTCATTCTGCAGCACTCTGGGTGCTTTGTTAGAGATAGTCTTCTTGCTACCTAGAAAAATGGAAAAGAATCTAACTATGCTAACAATAGACTTGGAAAGAAGAACTGGGGAAAAATAGGGCCAAATTAATCCCTGATGTAACTGCACTGCTCCATTATAACTCCAGTCAATTGAGTTACACTAAGGATGAATTTGGCCCAGAGTTTACATATTGTGAACTAGGTCCTATGAGGAAAAGACCAATGATAGATGCTCAGGCTAACGTTAGAGGGGCATTTAACATCAAATCCAATTTTATAGTAAACTAGGTGACTATGAGGATCCTCAAACTTTGCAAGAAACATGAGGAATCTAATTCTTATTCTGTCTGAAATGGACGCTCACGGGTATATTAGACCGCCAAGTGAACACTAATAGAAAGGATTTCAAACTTTTTTAAAATTTTTGTTTTGTTTAAAAAATTTCCTTGCAAACCTGTGCTAGTGCTTGAGAATAAGAAACAGAAACTGGCCAGCTTAAGTTTATTTATTCAGTGACCAACACAATCTAACTTGTGAAATATAAACTAGACTTTTCAAACTCTCTCAGGCACAATTAGTAACATAAGTAAGGACATTTAAAAAAAAATCAAACACGATTTTAAACAGCAGCATCCTTTTAAATATCACTGTTAGTCAGATTCATTTGTACTGCATATATTGTTGAACTTTCTATGTCCAGCCTCAGTGTAGGCTGGCCATCCAGGCTATGGCTAGCTGCCTGCTGAATACAACTAGTGCCAACTAAAGAAATATAATGAATAGATCTTAGTAGCCTCTAAGCCTACAACATCTCTAGTATTTCAAATTGGAGGAAAAAATTAAAGTTTATAGTGTATTGTACTGTTTTCTTTATGCTGACTGTAGGTGATACTCTAGAAAGCATACTGGCTAACTTGTTCCAACCTCTGTGGTTACAATGAAAAGTCCCAGAGTTTAAATATACACCTGCCAAATCAGATCCTTCCCTTAACAATGCCCATTTTATAAGCAGGGAATATTTAAAAATTAATTTATTCAGATTTATTTAAAGGTATCCATCTAAGGTCTGGGAACAAATATAAAAAATTGCTAATAAAACACAGAGAGTAGGACTGGTCTACACAAGTGATTAACTTTACTTGTTACTGGATTCCACTCTTTTTCCACTGCTGGAAAAAACATTAGCTGCTCTAAAGCTTACACAAATTCTTACCCAAGGCAATGCCAGAATCCCAGTTTTCTAAAGAATACATACCGCTACTTTTGCTACTGTAAGAAACAGACAAATTATTATGTAAATAATACAACAAATGTAAGTACTTGTATAAGATGCATAAATGAATCCCTACTCAAATGTCACCTTGTCAAGCATGTCTCCTGGTGCTACATCCACTGACTGTCCAAGCAGAAGAAAATCTGAAACTCCTTGTGCTACTACCAGGATACAGTGGCCTCCAGAGATTAAAAGAACTAAGAAAGGGAATTCCACTTGGTTTATCAGCCTAATTGTAAGTGCATGTGCCTCCATGTGGTGGATAGGGATGAAAGGTTTTTTATACTTGTCCACCAATTTTAAACTATATTCTAATCCCACGCCGAGACTTAAAGCGAGTCCTGGCTTTACAGTAGTTGCAACAGCAGAGAGATCATCAAGAGAGATTCCACTGACGCAGAGTGTTTCTTTTACTATTCGCTCAATATTTTCCCTGTGAAGTTGCTGTGCCACTGGAGGAATAATCCCACCTGTTCTAATTAGAAACAAAGAATTATAAAGTGTCCCTATTTTATGACAGAAACAGAATCATAGAAATGAGAGATGGAAAAGACTTGGTAGTCCTTCCACTTCATGACAGTTCTCTACAATTTATTCTGAAATGCTTTGTCTAGTCCTATTTAAAATGCTCCATGCAGTGAAGATTACCATCACTTCCAATGGAAGACCATACAAGGATTCAACTTGCTCTTGCTTAGTTTATGCCCCATTTGAATTTAGCCCTGGGCTGTTCCAAGACAATTTATAGGAGTTGGTGTCTACACCCTTCTCTGTCATCATGAATTTGGCAAGGAATGTCCATCTTCTGATTTACCTTTGTCCAAAATTGGAGACAGGTAAATAACATACTCTTCAGGATTGGTGGGTGTGGGGAATTTTATGAAATTTGATCATCAGAACCAATTCATATTTCTTAAGACTTAAGAACCTGCCCCTTGATGGAATATGACAAGTATAAATGACAATCACATTAGCAGTCATATTAAACTACAAGTGCAGTTTAGAAAATAAAGCACCCATGATAATGTCTACTTACTTTAAATGGACTTCATTTTGAGAATGTAGAGCTTCTCCTAAGATTTTGCCAGTATCATCCACCACAGCAGCTGCTGTATCATCACAACTGGTTTCAATTCCCAGAACTAATTTAGTGGGATAGTATTTGACAGAGTTAAAGAAAATGCTTCTTAACCACATAGACCGGCCATGTTTAACTGATTTTGAAGTGCATCTGGTTACACTGCTTATTGCTAAAATCTTCTGCACAGAGGCATGCCTAGAAAAGAACTGTACAGATACCATCCTCAGAATTCAAATTCCACAACAGTCATTTAGTCAGGCCAAGTCATCTTAGTAACAAGTAATTTTAAAAGCAGTGGCCAAATTCATGCAAACTGTCACTTCAAAATTAATGCAGATACACCAATAACGACTTTAATCTAATGGGCCCGTGATTAGGAAAATGGGAAGAGACTAAAAATTCTGTTATTTCATTGTTTATTATACCCACCAGAGGTCTGCGTGAACAGGCTTAGCTGATACCAGAATATCTTTTCCCTTATATTAAGCAGAGGTTCTTAAAATGAGATCTAACAATTAGTCATCATATATGGGGCCTAATTCTCTTTTCAGCCAGGTTTCACCCCAGAGTACTTCTATTGACTCATGATTTACACTGGTATAAATCCCAAGGAGAAGCAGACCATTCTCCTGCTCCCTTCAGTGAGCTCCACCATTCATGAATAATAAGAACGTATATTTGTGGCAATAAAAACTTCATTGTGCCTGAGAACCATTATATATATTTTCTCTCCCCGTTTGCATATCTATAGCGAGATACATAGCAACATGCTGGGCTAGATCCTTGGAGCTAGTAGCAAAACACTCCTTTTACACTGACCAATCTTATTTTATGATAGCAAACTTGTATTTTTTTTCCACACGATCTTCCTAATTCAAACCAACTCAGCTGTTTCTGTGCAGACTTTCCCAAAATATTCACTATTGGGTTTAGAACAAATGTGCCAAATTTCAGCCCTAAAGATATGTTTTGATAGGCCTCTGAAAATGACCCTTTAGGATGAAAATCCCTGTGCCACCTTAACTTTAGGCAGTACTCTATCAAAAGTATATTTTGGAGCATGCCTTAGGTACCTAGGCCTGATCCTCCAAGGTATTTCAGAGCTTAATACACATTGATTTCAACAGGAATACAACTTTTAAACACCTTTTAAGATCTGGGCCACAGTCCTCCTCTGACTCAATTTTTCTCCCAGTACTAGGACAGTTGCTGATCATGATGTAGTATTTCAACAAGGATTAATATTAGCACCAATAGCATTAAGTGCCCAGTGCTCATGGTATTTTTAGTAATAGAGCTTAGAACTGCTGCTACATCTAACACTAGAAATCCTGTGGGGTGAAGGACATGGGGGGAATTCCTGGTCGGGAAGGAAAGTGATGGTGGAGAAAAAGAAAAAGAAGAGAAAACGAAAGGAATTTTATAAAAAGGAAAAAAAAAGAAAATGCGTCCCATTAGAGGGATTACATAGACAAGAAGCACTGTCCTCCAACTCAGGACCCAAGAAGAGGTAGAAACAATAGGAGGACCTAATCACCTAAAGTAAGACAAAAAATGTTTTGGGGTTTAATATGTTTCTAAAATGCTCTCCTATTTTCTCAGTAGTAAGACATCGTCCAATTCTGGCAAATTTGTGAGATGAACACTATGTAAGTACAATACCTGTGTTTTAACAACCTAATCTGAGTTACATTACAAAACACAAATGGTTTGTACAGTAGATTACAGTAAGTGACTAACCAAATGGAGATTTCTTAAACTGAACTGAAATCACTCTTCCCCTCTTTCTATATATGAAAAGTTAATTGAAAAAAAAAAAGCCAGTGCCAAAATATTTTTAGCAATTTAAAAAATGATTTCTTTTCCTCACTCTTTAAAAAGTAACCCTTTGACGCTTGAAAGTGATACCTGTTCCCTTTCCCAGTTTTGTTTCTCCTTTGTGCATGCCTACTGGTTTATTATTGGAGGGTTTCTCGAGAGTGCTTTCTTATTATTCTACATTACACTGACATAAAAAATTGCAAGAAATTAAGCAGATCAAGTTTCAGGTCAAACAAAAATATAACTTTCATTTTCTAAAACAGTCATTATTTTAGTGCTCAAGAAATTGACCTGAATAGTGTATCCCTTACTTTTTTACTATTACAAACTACTGAGCTAAAACATGTTTTCTAAGAAAAGGAAATGTTTTCTTAATACTTAACATTTTGAGAAGGGTTAGGAGGTCTGTGGTTACCTGCACCCAAAACATGTTTCAGAACGGATTTTGTTCAGTGTTTCCAACTGTTGGTACCTTGTTTTACGCTTTTCTGTGGGAGAGACACAGAACACAGAGTAAATCTCAGAAAACTCTGCAATGCATAGACAGGCAGATGTGCTTGGTTACACTCCTAAATTCTGAACTCTATAAATAACACCCTACCGTTTATATGCCTGAATACTCCATTATTAGAAGGCACAAGACTTACCATAAGTCACTGCCATTGTAAAAAGTATGCAAGCTTTCAGAAAGGTATTACTCCAGACAGCTGAGCAACATCATACTAGCAAGCCAGTTACAAGAAGAGGAACTACGAAGTGGGAGAATGCATTTGTTTTATTTATTTAAAGTAGTCTCACCACAAACATTAAAGAATAAACATAGTATAATTTGTTTATAATTCATAAATATTTGTTTTGTAAATTAGGAGATATGTGGCTACAGCATCTGTGATTATATGGAATCAGGGGCCATGAATCCACAGAGGGTACAAAGGTGCAGTGGCTCCTTCTTCAGTCACAGGACTGGAATAGTGGCTGTGGTGCTTTCCTCCACTCTGTCAATAAATGGGGGAGAGGGTGAGAAAGAGGGAGTTGTTCCTTCTCCATCACCCACACAGAACTGGTTCCTGTGCGATTCCCTGTGGTCCTGCTATCACTGAAATCAACGGATAAACACCCAGTGATTTCACCATGAGTGGGATCAAAACACATTTGTTACAGCACGTCACAATGTAAAAACATTCCTTCTAAAATAACCATTTTTTCCTACACACCACTCCAGCCAATATTTTTAATCAGTCCAACTCTTATTACACATGCTGTGAGAAATGCCCTTGTGGATACTAATTTAAATCCAAACTAAACTGGTTAGATCCTGAGCCTTTTAAAAAACAGGACAGTGACCCCTGATAACATAATTATCTGTGCTACTTTCAAGAGCATCCACTAACTATTCAAGGATACTGATTTTATTTTTGACATGATATGTCAAGTACCCAGGCAGGGAAAATGAAGCATGGCAGTAAAAAGAAAAGGGAAGCAATTGAGTTAAGATAGCTGTACCAAAATAATCAATAGTATATTTTCATCCACAGATCTTGAAGTACTTCACTCACTATCCTTATTTTATAGATGAGGAATCTGAGAAAGAAAGATATTAAGTGACTTGCCTAGTCACGGCACAACCAGAAACAAAATCCAGATTTCTCAAGTCACAATCCCCTCCACTAGCTACGGGATCACACTGCTTCCCATTAAGTGAAAGAGTGGGGATCCTCTAGACCCTATCTGCACAAGGGCCTTGGTTAGACAACTACATAGAAAAACCCACCTTAAGACATCATGTGAGGAAAAACAGCAGAAAAGAGGAGAACATGCTAAGCAACATTTTCTCCTTTCTGACTTCTTATCATGTGTAATTTATGTAACACCACATCTGACCCTGGTACTTTACAGACAAATAAAATGACATATGCCTGCCCTGAAGAGATTACAATTAGATTTAATGCAACAAGATACGACTAACAAACAAGGGGAGGAGAAAATCGGTATGAAAGGATGTGAGTTACCACAGAAAAATATCACAAGATATGCTTAATGTTACGCACACATCCTGTTAATTATCTCCGGGTATCTTAAAATTAATTTTTTCAATATATTACATCTTGTGGTTAAAGTCCAGAATGAAGGGGAACTAAAGCCTGAACAAAAGGAAGAGTTTTTTGATCGCTTCCCACTACTCTACTACAAGGTGTATTTCTGTGCTTTTTCTTATTCTTGTTATGGAAATTGCTACTGTTGAGACAATATTTGTTGCAACATCAAGCAGTTGCTTTGTGTTATGTCACTAAATACTGAAGACATAACCTTTCCAGTACTAGATAAGAAATTTTTTTGAAAATCTACATCTATTTTGTTGGTAACTGGTTGGGTCTAGTATTTCAGTCCTGTTCCATCTTTAATTTCAATGAACAGGGCTATTCTGGGATTGAAAGTGGTTGCTTATTAAACTTTTGCTTCAGGGTTAAATTGTATCTTAACTATCTTCAATAACAGAGCTTCTTTAGTCTGGCAGTGAGGCTATTGAACTGGAGGTAGTGGCTATACAACATTTTTTAGTATGGGGCTATTGAAAAAATGTGGCCCTGCCTTCCTCTAATCTACGGAGATAACAAATAGGTTTGGGGAACTGATGGCCAATGTTACTGCTAACACAGCTGTACACAGACATACCTGGAGAATGATCCTTCTTTGCTGGGAGCACATTTCTAATGATGTTCTGACTGGGAGGAGTTTTGTTTATTAGCTCTTTTAACATTCCTAGAGTTCTATGCTTAAGTGCACCTACTATGGTAGCAATCATATTGTGTGCAATAGCATGTTTATATGTAGAAGGTTATTACACAGAGTTGGGAAAAAAAAAACCCAGACTGCATGTAAACAAGTGTCATGGTTCTTTTCTACACTCTTGACTGTTTCAACTCCCCAAATGAAACAATGACTGGATAGATACAATCAGGTGAGTCCGTTTTGAATTAATAATGCAGAGCTCTAGGGCTTCTCTATTGCTTTTCTCTCTCAGTCCCTTTCTGGCTATTGCCTGACAGGGATAATGTGGCTCAGAAATATTTTTGAAAGGAAATCTGTTTTGCCATTGGAGGGGGCCAGGATGAATTAAATGGCATAATTTTATAATGGAAGGGAAAAAACAAAGCTCTACAAGTGTTATATCTCCTCTGTTCTGCAAATTATTTAAATCAAACCTTGACTGGGGCACTAGAAGAGGAAGGTTGGTGTAACTGGTGAGAGACATGGGACTGTTTCGTGGCTGCATTCTTGGGAGAATAAACGGATAGAGGAGTTTGTAAGTCATAACCCGGTAGAGAGGAGAGCGGCACGGCAGTCGGGACAGGTGCAATGCTACGGTTACTTCACCAGCAATTTCAATGAGATGCTCCTCAGAGAGAACTAACTATAAAGGGTGGGCAGGTCACGTAACCTCCGACGGCGAGGATGCAACGAGAGGGGGGCAGCCCTTCCCCTACCGCCCCAGAGCAGAGCAGGGGCTGTTGTGCTGACCCCAGGGCGCGGAGATGGAGCAACGTCACCCAGCGCCGGGGGGAGGCCGCTGAGGGAATCAGACAAGCGGGTCCGACACACCCGGCCTCTCCCCCTCCAGCAACCGAGACCCGGGAGGACCTGTCACACACCCCGCGACCAGCGCCAGAGACGCCCCGTCAGTCTTGGGCTAGATGAAGGTTCCGCTTCACTTGGCCTCGGTTTCATCCGTCTTCACCCTCCCGCCCCGACACAGAGACACCCTCCTCCCCTTTACTTTGTGCTTCTTGTCCCGCTTCTGCGGCAAGATCCAGCGGCTTCTGTCCCGCAAGGGTTAAAACCGGCCTCCCCGTAAGAGCAAGCGGCCCAGGCCTGGTCACATGGTAAAGCTGGGCCAATGGAAAGGAGAGGCAGGGAACCGCTCGCTGGCGCCATCTTTGGTCCAGGCAACTAGAAGGAAAGACCAGGAGGTAAGTAGCCACGGGCGCCATCTTTGTTAATCCCCGGGCGTCAGCTGGCGCGCCAGAGCAGGCGTCGGGGCGGGCGCAGCGGCGTAACGCCGCCCGTAGCGATGGCGGGGGTACTGGGCTGCCCCACCGGGCGGCCCGGGCCGGAACAGACACAGATGCCAGGCCCTGGGGGTAGGGCTCAGCCTCTTCCCCCGCCCCGCCGGCACCTCTGCCGCCCGCCTCTCCACCTGCGCTCCACGGTGCTGCAGAGGGGCGGCGAGAGGCCAGCACAGGACCCAGCGCCATACCAGTGCGGGGCCTAAGGAGGAATATAATGGGCTCCCTTGAGCTGCTCGAGGCCTTAAGCAATTGCTTAGGCTGCTTCTAGCGCGCGCTGGCTCTGCTGGGCCTGTGTAGTGGCGCTCACCGCTGCACCAGGGACGGATCCCGGTTCCGTTAGGCTTGGCGCCGCACTCACACGAGCACGCTCATCCTCTGCTTTTCCAGAGGCCGACGCCATTCAGTGCAGCTTTCAATGCCACTTCTGTAGCTGTGCTCTCCGTGCACAGCCCCCTCGGACTGAGGCTGCTGTAGTGCAGCAGGCTATGCAGCACTGATAACAGACCACCGCCTCAGAGCCTAGGTGAGCACTGGCTGCCTGCCTCCAACCACCCAAAGGGCACATCAGCGATGGTCCAGATTTATTCTGCCCCTGCTGAGGCTGTTAATCGTGTCCATTGCTCCAAAATGCGCAGCAGCAGCAGCAAGCAGTTGAAAGCAATGATGTTTGGCTGACTGTTCAAAGCTGGTTCCCTTTTAAGTTCTTTTGAATATTAATGTCTCATTTCAAAAACTTACAGTACTTCATACCAACTCACTGTCCTGTGTCTTGGTTTCAGTTTCTGGATTTTATATTCAACATAAAGGAGGATATACTCCTTGCCTCAAGAACTTGCACTTTAAACAAGATATAGAATATCATGTACTGTGTGATCAAGATTATGGTTTCAAGTTACAGCTTTTTATGTAAACTTAAAATTTGTTAGGTTACTGTTCTAGTATTAGGCTACGTCTACACTGCACGATTAATTCGAAGTAGTTTAAACCGATATTACAAAACCGATGTTATAAAATCGGGTTTGCGCATCCACAGTGCAATCACAAAATCGATTGCTTGCGTCCCTGGTCCAAGGCTACCATCGATTTAAGGAGCGGTGCACTGTGGGTAGCTGTTCCTCAGCTATCCCATAGTTCCCACTTCCGTGTTGAGAGCACAGTGCCTGATGGGGCAGAAAACATTGCCCCGAGTGGTGCTGGGTACAGCCTCACCCCTCCCTTTGTGAAGGCAGCAGACAACCCTTTGGCGCCTTTTTCGTAGAGTGCATTGAGCAAACGCCATAGCACAGCAATCTTTCCCTTTTTTTTCACTTGGTGGGGGGGGGGAATAAACTGAGGAGCTGTTCCCTGAACCACGCCAGACACTGTGTTTGAACCTACAGACATTTGGAGCTCAGCCAAGAATGGAAATAATTTTCAGAGACTGCTGTGGACTGTGGGATAGCGGGAGTCCTCAGTACCCCCTCCCTCCCTTCATGAGCGTCCATTTGAGTCTCTGGCTTCCCGTTACGCTTGTCACACAGCGCTGTGTATCCTGGAGTTTTTTATTCAAACGCTTTGGCATTTCGTGTTCTGTAACGGAGCTGGATACAACAGATTTGTCTCCCCATACAGCGATCAGACCTAGTATCTCCCGTACGGTCTATGCTGGAGCTCTTTTTCGATTTCAAACTGCATCGCCAGCCGTGCTGATCAGAGCTCCACGCTGGGCAAGCAGGAAATGTAATTCAAAAGTTCGCGGGGCTTTTCCTGTTTACCTGCCCGCTGCATCCGAGTTCAGATTGCTGTCCAGAGCGGTCAGTGGTGCACTCTGGGATACCGCCCGGAGGCCAATAACGTCGATTTCCGTCCACACGAACCCTAATCCGAGTTATCACTATCGAATTTAGCGCTACTCCTCTCGTTTGGGAGGAGTTCCGAAATCGATTTAAGGAGGCGGTAAAATCGATATTAATGACGACGTCATGTGAACGGATATAGCGGTAAATCGGTATATCGGCCATTAAACCGATTTAAAGTCGCAGTGTAGACCTGGCCTTAGTCATGGGCTTTATGGCAGGAACGATTGAAGGAGGAATAGCTCAGTGGTTTGCGCATTGGCCTGCTAACTCCAGGGTTATGAGCTCAATCCTTGAAGGGGCCATTTAGGGAACTGGGGTAAAAATGTCTGGGGATTGGTCCTGCTTTGAGCAGGGGGTTGGACTAGATGACCTCCTGAGATCTCTTCCAAGCCTGATATTCTGTGATGCTTAGAATTTTGCATAGAGAAGATAACTATGAAGAAAGTTGAATTTACAAAGGCTGTGAGAATTTACATTAGTTAAGTTAGTGTACATTGTATTTATGCATTTACTGTATTTTAAAAATACATTAAAAGAAAGTTAATGTTGCAAAGTCAAGCACTCAGAAGTTAGGAAATATCAGAGTTAAAGTTTCATGTGCAATCATAGTTTCCCCCCTTATGCATATCCATTATGATACAGTCCTCAGTACATCACCACATCCTATTTATCCCACAAGGCCTCTGCCTCATTCAATGCATAGGATGGAGAGCGTACAAAGAATCATGTGTGAGTAGTGAATGAGGATAGTTTCTGTAAAGCCCTGCCTCATTTGTTGCAGAAGTTGTCAAGCTTCAACCATTCAGGCTGAAGCACAGGATTTTATAAAGGAAAGACCTATACCTGCAATAAGAATCTTAAAACAGTGCAGGGTAACCTTAACCATAGGTACTAGCTCTCCCTATTGTATATTGATATGCCAAAAGCTTCCAGATGAGTTCCATCCATGTAATCAGTATTATACTTGTCCCTTACTTTCATGTTTGTTTGGTTTTTTGCATAGATATGGAAAGACTGAGAGTTGAGATGGCACTTGAATTAAAAAGGCTCCCACGTAAGCTTTTTAATCCTTGACAACTCTGCCCCATTAAAGTGTGTTTAATAACTTGGAAGTAGACTCAATACTAGTTTTATTTTCTTCATGTGCTTATATAATCATTCAGTTGTACCGTACAATGTATGTGATGCAAAGAGACAAGACCCTTAACTGCTATCTGTAGAAATTACACAGGTAGAAGTAGAGTGTGTGTGTTAATGCTTCCTCATCAACTGAACAGTTGGCTGGAGTAAAATGTACCATGTAACAGTGTTATGTTCTTACAGAGGAGATAATAAAGGCAGATGTGTATTTTGAACAACTTGTTTTATACTACAAAGAAATAAAACCATCATAGGGCAAGTTATTTTAAATTCTGTAAACCATGTAAGCCATTGGGGGAAAAAAGTATCTGAGGAGAAAAGGAAAAAGCTTACTACAGTGATGTCTTGCACAATTATTGAAAAGGTTTTCCTATTCAATTCTAGGGAAGTTTTACATAGTGTTTCAAACACTAGTCCTACGTTACTATCAACGATCTATTTACAAAAGCACATCACCAGTTGTAAATTTTTTGCTAAAATGAACAAAAGTACAAAGTACAATGCTGATATGATTCCCAGTCTCAAAGTCATTATCACTTATCCTTTACATAAAACATTATTTTCAAAAACAAGACACTTTCAGAGAGCTAGCATAGCCCTATGAAGCAAACTTGATTTTTTTAAAGTAGCCAGTTATCACTTTATGTTCATAATTATTAGTTTAACTTGAAGATTCGTCTGTTCATATGAGCCATTCAGTTGCTATGAAGTTTCATAGCTCATTGCTGACAAACTACAGCCAATCTTCCATCAGCCAAAGTAGCCAGAAAAATTCTCCTAATAAGGGAGACAAATACACCCACCAGTGGCTAAACACTTGATTGAATTTTGCAAGGCAAGTCTTTATATAGGTGTTGATTTTACTGCATGAACACATCCTGTACAATCCCTGTAGCCAAGGCTTAAACTAGGGCCATGCTCTTAAAGGACAGTTCTTATGGTAACCCAAAGAAGTTCCTGCCCCCCCGCATCCAAGCCAGTTCAAAATGTGGTAAGCTGCTTTCACTTGGCAATTACTGCGCATATCTTACAGGATCTCTCTTTTTCAAGACACAAAACTAAATGCTGAGGCCTCAACATAAACATCCATCACTCTAATCACAGAGCTGATTATCCACAAGGGTGGTACAGTACTATACAGTAGTGGAGTCAACCTTGAAATGCAGATTTCTTGAACTTCTTGTCAAGGTGTTCCAGGAAAGGCAAACATCTACATTTTCTTCTGCTGGACCATACAGGTAAGATCTATAGCTTGGCTGTTTACCCACCACCAGTTTGGGCTTTTACTTGGCGATTTAACTAGCTAGAGAAAGTGGTTTCTGTGGGATATTCCAGCAACCTGAAAAACTGGACTGCCTCTCCTCTAAAAAAAAAAAAAAAGGCCATTACAGACCTCTTAACCACTAAAACATGGCCTACCAGTCAAATAAAGAAGACTGCTCATATCTACACCATGAGAAGTTTTCTGTTTTTAGAAATTTTGTGCTTTAGTTTCTCAAAACAGATTGCCCTGTCTGGAAAGTAAAAAATAAAACAATGTTGACACATTTCATTAATATATGAAAAGTAGGCTAGCAAGCTGATGCAGAAATCCCCTGAGTTGACATATACGACTGGAGATGTCTTTGTAACTAAGGAACAGATAGACATAAAAGTATTCCATTAGATCACAGCAGCTGCCAGATTAAAAAAAAAAAAAACTATGTTGGCAACACCTAGAGGTAGACAGACAACCCTTAAACTGGCAAAAGTGAACCATTTATACGTAATCCAAAAGCAGTAACTGGCTACTTTCACATAATCTAAGCATGAGGCCTCACCAGTTCTTCAACAGAGGATTCTGGGTTTACATATTAACTTGCTTTGCTTTTACTATGGCTATCTGGATGATTTGTGAAAATTGCCCCTACATTTCAACTAAGTTATTCACACCTTCTTTGCAAGTCACTTATGTCGGCTGGGCATATGTATTCTCTTAGTGCCGATTAAGTTTTAGAGCTGGGCCTGCCCAGTTCCTCACGGAAAATCTCTCTCTGAAAGATTTACCATTCACATTAAATACTTAGAAGCATCTTCCTGTAAAAGTCTACTGGTCTTCCAAATAGCATCCCAAGTAGTAGCAATTAGATCTCAGGTGTGAAAGTATCTCATTGTATGTTACTAGATAAATGGCACAGCAGACTACCCATTCCTTCACCTGAAAAAAAGCAGTAGCCATGGCAGGTTTTGGTCAGAATGCTTCAGTTTCACGTCTCCCGATTAGTATTTGTTGATGCCAAAGATTCTTACACCATGAAGCTGTGGCAACTTGGGGATAAGCACACTCAGGAGAGAAGCTGTGTTTAGGATGAAGTGTGCTGGATCATACTTGGTATAGAAGCTTGCCAGGAAATACCTGCAGAAACAAAGGGAGTAAAGAGAGCTGACAAATCTTGGTTTTTGTTAAATGAAGAGAATTTTAAAAAATTGTAAAGTCATCACGGGACTAAGAATGGATTCCAAGGATTTGGGGAGTGGGGTAAGGACAGAACAGAAACATTTCTCCCGCTTTAAGATGCTTTTATACTTTCACCAAATTATGGCCCCAGTATCTTTCTCCCACAACCCTAGGGTCAGGGTTTAGAAAAGCAAAAGCTAGATTTTCCCTCCCCTACCCTTTCAACCTGAGGTTCTGAAACTCAAAAGTTATAAGGCCAGCTGAGAACTCAGGTTTTAAGTGGCACAAGGTGGTGGCAGTTTTATATTTTAACCTAAATAAATTTCTCATAAATATTAATTAAACTCAGTGACCAGGCATTTGAAGTCCTTTAAGGCAGGGGTTTCAAACTGGGGATTGGGACCCCTCAGGGGGTCATGGGGTTATTACATGGGGGGTCGTGAGCTGTCAGCCTTCCCCCAAATCCCACTTTACCTCCAGCATTTATAATGGCGTTAAGTATATAAACAAGTGTTTTTAATGTACAAGGGGGGGGTCGCACTCAGAAGCTTGTTGTGTGAAAGGGGTCACTGTACAAAAGTCTGAGAACCCCTACTCTAAAGCAGAGAGGACACTGAAGTTGAGTATACTGGTGATCAGTCAGCAAAGTATTAAAAAAAAGCCTGCAACCCTTTTGATGTTTCCATTGCAAGTTTGCTATTGTAATTTAGCTAGCTGACAACCAGTTCAACTGGAAAAGTTAGAGAGCATGCCATAGATTCCAGCTTTTTGCCAGCTATCTCACACTTTTATTGAACCTGTATTCTCACCCCTTTTTCTGTTGTTACAGTCTACTTCTTTGCTAAAAAGAGCCACAAAACAAAGTGATATTGTGAGTTTCCTTTTGGGGAGGGGAGGAGGGTATTCTTTGCCTAAAGGGGTGTAATAGGATGTTTTTACATATTGTGCAAGCCAGGGCTCGAAAAATGCTCTTGCATTCTTGCCATGTCTTGCAAGTGGTAGGCTTTCCCTGAAAAAATAGAGAAGACTCTGACATCTGTTTCTGTGTAGTAGTGTTAAAAATTTAAGAAGTTTCTTGCCCAGATGATTTTGAAATAGCCTTCTAAATATGAACCAATGTAGAGTTCTCGTTCCAAGTCTGCCGGCAGCGCAGTGCTGCTGCTGCTGCTGCTGCTGCTAACACCTTTTACAAGCTGTAGAAGAGGACAACTATAGCAAGACTTTGAGATGTTTTATTGCTGCAACTTAGCATCCTGAGGATAGAATCGGGTCGATTTCATTCAGCTGATGCTTAGAAAGTCTATGAACAACCAGAGGCAGGTATTGGACTAATATGAGGTAGGGAGGAGGGGGCAGAAAAAAACAGTCTCTAGGATGGGGCAGATTGGCACAGACTTTGTTCCCCTAGAAGGCTAGGGAGGAAATGGGCAGTGTGCATCCTATCCCCCAGGAGGATCTAAGGTGGAGAACAGCAAGAAAGACCTTTTCCCCCCCCAAGAGCCAGAAAAGCAGAAGGAACCTTCAAGTTTTATCAAAAACAACTAGCCATCTTCCTTATAAGCCTCTGGAGGCCCTGAGCAGCTAGGAATCCTGGCATGCTCCTTGGTTCTCAGCAGCTGGGGACAAAGATAGGTCTCTCATCAGCACACTGTCCTGGGATCTTGCTGCTGGCAACTTATCACTAAATCTGGCTGCTTACTAGTAAATTCAGTCCTTGGGCTACTAGGTGTCTGATTACTTTTTCAAATGTGGTGTAGGACATGATCCTGCAAGTGTGGCTTAGCACTTTGTAGGACTGGTCCCTTAGTACTTAACTGACTTTCCTTCTATTTGCATATTTGTTGCAGTTACAATTCCACCAACACTGGCTGGGGTGTGTGAAGTTTCTAATCAATTGTATTTACACTGTTACATAACTTGTGTAAATAGAAACAGTCCTACTAGCAGAATGGAAAACTGACATGAAGTGCTATGGATCTGACTCATTAAGAGTATGGCAAAGTTCATAGAAAATGTGAGCTAGGCACTTTGGATGCTTACAAAAGATAAAATCACAAATGCTGAGACTCGAGTTACTGTTTTCAGCATGCACATGGTACTCTGAGGAAAATGTACTGTTAAGCTTCATAAAGAGCCCAATTCTACAGACCCTTTTGCTTTTTAATATTTGCTAAATTGGGCCTCTATTTCAATAACGGGGTTCAAAACTGCATGGAAAAGAATGACTGTAAACTAATTTAATCTCCAAACACACGCTCTCTAAATCTATCAAATAGAAACAAAAATAAATTAGGAAAAAGATTTAACAGATGTAAAGTACCACTAATTGATTAATTGAAGGTTTTTATTCCAAATATACATATATAATATTAAATTTCAAGTACACACATGAGACAGAATCATTCTAATAGTTCAGAACTCACAGAATTATTGGAGAGATTGTGAAGAATTTTCGTGAGGATGTAAATTGTACTCCATAGTCCAGTTGCTCCCAGTGTGTTAGCAGCCTGGCTTTCCCCTGGTCAGGTGTTTCAAAAGGAGTTCCCTTTACTGCATGTAAGAATACATACATTCCCTGGCAAAAGAAATTTTTGTAAAAAGTGGCATTATTATTATTATTATTATTATTTAATGTTTTGCATTACTGTAGCCTCTTCAGGGCCCCAATCAGAGCTATATTGTGCTAGGTACAGGTATAGGCACATAGTAAGAGAGTTCGTGCCATGAAGAGCTTGCAACCTGGACACACAAAGCATAGAAACAGGGCGAAGGGGCCATGAGGGCTGAAGGAGAAAGACACACAAAGAAGTGAAGTGACTTGCTCAAGGTCGGCAGGTCACTTGCAAAGCCAGGATTAGAACCAAAGATTCCTGGTTCCCAATCTCATGGCCTATCCACTAGATCAGTGCTTCTCAAAGTCAGGCTGCCGCTTGTGCCTGGAAAGCCCCTGGCGGTCTGGGCCAGTTTGTTTACCTGCCGCATCGGCAGGTTCAGCCAATCGTGCTCCCAAGGGCCACAGTTCGCCGCTCCAGCCCAATGGGGTCTGTGGGAAGTGGCACGGGCTGAGGGATGCGCTGGCCGCCCTTTCTGCGGCCCTCATTGGCCTGGAGCTGAAAACCGCAGCCAGTGGGGGCCGCGATCAGCCGAACCTGCGGACGTGGTTGGTAAACAAACCAGCCCGGACCGCCAGGGGCTTTCCCTGCACAAGCAACGGACCGGCTTTGAGAAGCACTGCAGTAGATTACACAGCAAAAATTAGATGATGGAACAGACTGTAAGTAAGAGCTCTAACAAGTTCAGGGCTGCTAATCAGTAGTCATAAAACACAATATTAAAGTCAGTTGTGAAGAAGAGAATGTGATGAAGCCCCCCTGGTAACTTTTAGACTAGTCCAGGGATCAGCAACCTTTGGCATGCAGCCTGCCAGTGTAAGTCCCCTGCCGGGCCGAAACGGTTTACCTGCTGTGTCCGCGGCTTTCACTGGCCACGGTTCGCCATCCCAGGCCAACGGGGGCTGTTGGAAGCAGCGGCCAGCACATCCCTTTGCCCGCACCGCTTCCCACAGCCCCCATTGGCCTGGAACGGCCAACTGTGGACGCAGCAGGTAAATAAACCGCCCTGGCCCACTAGGGGGCTTACTGTGGCAGGCCGTGTGCCAAAGGTTGCCGATCCTGGTCGAGTTAGTAAAATGAGCCCTTGAATAGAACTATGCTCACGCTGCATTTTTAGGATAGCAATCTTTACATGATTTGCCACTATCTAGGGAAAAGTCTTAGGCCATATCTACACTACAGCTTATGTTGGCATAACTTATGTCATTCAAGCGTGTGAATAAATCACCCCCCTGAGCGAAGTAAGTTACACCAACTCCCACTGACACAGCTACCACTGCTCACTAAGGTGGTTATATTACACCAACAGGAGTGCTGTATGTATAGACATGCCCCTATTGTTGATAGTGGGTTGTTGCTGGTCTCAGAATGCTAGATAAATGAATCTCAATTATGCCACAAGCTGATGGACTGTGGCTCCTGGTTCTCTAACCCTGACATAACATTTATACTCACATCTATAAATTTTAAATGATCACTGCAAAATTATGGCATCCTAAGGCAGAAAAGGCAGTTTGAGTAAAAAGAAAAGGCATTTTTTTCATGTCAGGTTGGCAGTGACTTTGGGGGTTTTTGCCTTCCCTGTAGCATGTGGGTGTGAGTCAGTTGCCCAGATTATCTGGGTATATCTCACTTAATAATTTCCCTGCCATTGTGGAGGCCTTGAGCACTGGTGCACCTCAGTCCCTCTTACTCTCTGCCTGTGGCACATAACAGTCTAGTCTCCTATGGGCTGTCATACTTTGGTCTAATTTTGGTTATTGGGTTTAGTGCACAGATGCTGAATGATGGTGGTGGTTTGTGATATCCAGGAGGTCAGACTCGGGACCACTAGATCATCTTCCATCTTTAAATTCTATGACTCTACGAGAATTATTTTTCAAGGCTCTCAGTGGGCAAACACTTATGCACGAGAGTAATTTTATACAAATCAGTAGTACCACTGAATTACTGCTTAAGTGTTTTCAGGATCTGGGTCAAATAGTTTAATTATAATCATGAATGAAAGTCCACTGAAGTCAGTTACCTTTCTTTTGCTTTCAGTGAAGGTTGGATCAGGCCCTGTGTGAAGATAGGGGTTTCTTTTTAAATTATGGAGAACTAATATAATCCCTTCTTCCAAAGTGTAAACAAGAAGCATAAAGCCCAGCAGATGTTTCCATCCTAATAATGTATAAAATGCTGTATTTTTTTTTCTGTTGCGTCAGAGTTCTTCTGCTAGATTAATAGCAAATACCAGGGGGTTACACACAGAGTATGTTCTCCTCAATGTGTGTGCTACTCACACTAATATTTAAGGCTTATCTACTTACAAATAGAACAGAGTGCATAGTTATTATCATAAATGCCAATTGGCTTGCTTTGTAACATTCTGGTTAATTTTCTAAAAGCTTTTAAAAACATTTTAAACGGTTTCCCTGATTCAAAGGCATTTGGTTGAACACTAAAATCAATAATTCCATCTTTTACCTTCTCTGTTTTTTTGCCCTTGTTAAAAACAGTAACCTATTGTTCCTTCCACTGTAAATGCCTAACACTCTGGATTGTGAATAAGTTTACTGCAGAAGATAAGACAGTTTGGCCACTTAGGATTTCACTGTCTATACCACCAAGAGTTGATTGTATCTTTTTCATCTTCTACATCACACAAACATATATACGTACATACATAAATGCCAGCTAATTTCTTAATGTATGTTACAAGACAGAGCTCTGTACTCACCAGATTGTGAATCACATTTGTTAAAGTCCATGCAACAGGAACACTGAAGAAGGGAATGCTGAGCAAAACAATATGAAGCATACCAACTCCAAGTGCATATGTCAGCCACATTCCACGACTGTTCATCACCCTAGTGTTTGGATTTACCTCACTATGGGCAACTCCTACGTTCATTTTGCTCTATAAAAATAAAATTGCATGAAGACTGATATCACAGGATTCATATATTAGAGATATTCAGTATATCCCACATCTAATTTTAAGACCAGGAGAGAGACTATTATTATAAATAATCTATAATGGGGTAACATAGCTAGAAAGAGCACATGTATTGGGTAGAACACAGGACTTTGAAGTCAAGAGTTCTGTCTTCTGGCATTGACTCAGTTTGATCTTGAATATCTATACAACAAGATTTGAGGACTATCATTCTGAAGCCGAGAATGTCCAAAGAGTCAGTATGTAGTGATGGAAACAGTTACAACCACGGCTGAAGTTCATAATATTCCCTGGTTGAGTCATCGCTGGGATTCATGGTCTGTTACTGTCCAATTCTTAAGTTCTCACCCATTTTAACTTTACGAATTACACCTATGTGGTGTACAGCTACAGTATGACTTGTATGTATGTTATGCCAAGTGCCCTAGAGACTATTGTTACATCATAGGTAATTCAACTGGTCACCACCCTTACTATACAGAAAATTTGCATATGACAATTTCATTAGGTTGTATGAGGGAGACTGCATGCATGGTAGAATATTTGTCCCAACTGCAACACCTATGCATCCAACTGCCACCCACACAAATCAACACATATCTTCCAGCACCACTCCCTAGACACAAACACCCAACACATGCAGCACAAACCCCTCATTCTCCACCCGCACAAATCTATACAACTCTCTCAGTGCAACATAACCCACACACAAATCAACAGTCATCCACACCACACCCTCCAAACATCACTCTGAAGAGTGCAATGTCAGCTGAATCAGTGTGAAGTGATGGAAATAGTCTAAACAAAAAGACCTCTCAGCCATGCTTGTAGCTATAACCAGGTTCAACTACCACTGGGATTTGCAATTTGTTACTTAAAAAAACAAAACTAAACTAAAAACACCCAACCACAACTTCATGATTCAGCTATTAGAATAACTCAAGCATTCTGCACCTCAGTTTTCCTAACTGACTGGGTTTTGTTTGGCTTAATATTTGCAAAGTGATTTGAGATCTCTAAGTGAAAAGTCCTTCACAATAATTTTAATATTTAAGTTTTAATTATTTGCCTGTGAGGCACCTGAGGTGTAGCAGATTGTATTTATTGGAGAAGTCCCTGCCCTCCTCTGCCCAACACCATTGGTCCTGGGTACTAAAATGACTTCTTCCATTTTTATCCACCACTTGTTTACAAAAATGCTGCCATGGCCTGCAAGGCTAGAACTACTTCTATTCATTTCCAAGAAAAATATATTTCTTTCCACCTAAAACAGGCTAACTGAAGTTATCAGCCTAGCAAGATTATAGATAGATAGATCAATCGATCTTGCAAACCACAGATTCATCTGGGGTGATGCTGTTTGCAGTGCATTCTTACACAAACCTATTTCCAAATCTGCACATGCAAAGGATGAATTACAACGCTCAAATCAGAAACACTCTCTGCCTACAAATGTGATAGTGGTCCCCACCATCAACAACACAGTTTAAGAGGAGAATCCAGATTGTTCTAGTACTGTATATAAATTGTAGAAATCACCCAGGTCTTTGCCTCTGCAATGTCTTCTTATTTCAGCTTGCTAAGAGACACACACTCTCACCCACAAAGATGAGCTCTGGTATATCACATCTGGTATACCTCCTGGTTCTGGCCAGAATCCAAGCCATATTTTGGCACATTGAAACTTTTTAAGGGGAATGAAACACAATGGATAAACTATTCTTTATAAACTATTAATGGATATAAAATAGTATAATTTTTCATATCAATGCACTTTAAAGTTCTACATGCCGCACCACAGAAAGGCAGCCACCTCTAGAGTGGAAGGCAGTAGCCAAATGGCAACCAGCACATTTCAGAAAAAGGTGTATGAGATGCGCATATGAGAGGTGACCATCCTTGGGGAACTGAGGGGAAAGAGGATATATTAGGCAGTGAAAATAGTGCAATCCGTACTCTTATGAAAAGCCTCATGTTTTTCATTGTCAATGCAAGCTGGTGAGAGCTCAGTTCCAAGGAGTCAGCCGAAAGATGCATATGGTAAACTTGAATTCCATGCAGTTTACTGGCTCAGAATGAAAAAGGAATTAGTTGGTCCTCTGATTTCAGGGACTCTAGGTCCCATCCCCTCAGTATGACAAGTAGGACTATAGTTCCTTTTCTTTTACAGATGACCCCTGACCAAGAGACCTCCTAGTCAAACTCTAATTGTTAGCTCTATTTTCAGCATATATTTAAGGCAAATTGTGTTTCTAGTCCACATGCTGATGCTGCCTCTCCCATGTTGGGTGTTGAGGCTGGGCAGGGATAAATGGGGCAGAAGTGATTTAGTGCTATTGACTTTTTTTTTTTTTAACCCCTTTTGGTACCATGCTGCAGCAAGGGCTTTTCCAAGCCAGCCAGAAACTTAGGGAACAGTACAGCACAACTGTAAAACAGAAACTTCACATTAAGATCCGATTAATGAAAAAACAATTACAGAATGTTTAAAAGCAAAACAATTCCCACCGTCCTTAAGAAAGGGATAAATAATAAATCAGACAATATCATATTGCCTCTATATAAATCCATGGCACGCCCACATCTTGAATGTTGCACGCAGATGTGGTCGCCCCATCTCAAAAAAGATATATGGGACTTGGAAAAGGTTCAGAAAAGGGCAACTAAAATTATTAGGGTGTGGAACGGCTGCCGTATGAGGAGAGATTAATAAGACTGGGACTTTTCAGCTTGGAAGAGACGACTAACGGGGGATATGATGGAGGTCTATAAAATCATGACTGGTGTGGAGAAAGTGGATAAGGAAGTGTTATTTATTCCTTCTCATAACACAAGAACTAGGGGCCACCAAATGAAATTAATAGGCAACAGGTTTAAAACAAATGAAACGATGTATTTTTTCACACAACGCACAATCAACCTGTGGAACTCCTTGCCAGAGGATGTTGTGAAGGCCAAGACTATAACAGGGTTCAAAAAAGAACTAGATAAATTCATGGAGGATAGATCCATCAATGGCTATTAGCGAGGATGAGCAGGGATGATGTCCCTAGCCTCTGTTTGCCAGAAGATGCATCACTTGATGATTACCTGTTCTGTTCATTCCCTCTGGGGCACCTGGCATTGGACACTGTCAGAAGACAGGATTCTGGGCTAGATGGACCTTTGATCTGACCCAGTATGGCCGTTCTTATGTTCTTCTCACATATCCATACACACATATAGTGATCACTGCTACAGTTAATCTGCTTGAAAAGCCATTTACCAGGTTAAGTGTTGCTCAATTCTTTTTGCCCCTTCCAACTTCATCGTCACAATTTACCAAAGAGAGATCGGATTCTAATGTCACACCTGCCTGAATCCAGAGCAAACCCAGTGAAGCCAATGGAATTAACTCCAGATACAGTCTTCAGGGTACTAGAGGTTAGAATCTGGCCACGGAATTTTAAAACGTTTCAGAACACAGTAAGTGTCCCCAGGCCTGTAAAATGCTTTAGTTCTTGACCACGTGAATACAGAGTTTTTAAGACAGGCTCCAATCGTTGAAAAGAGGGCTATCTATCCTTCCATCATATAATCGCAATGAGTTCCCTGTTAAAACAAGAGGCCAGCTACTCTATATCCCAACTGAGAGGCAGATACGGGTAAAACCCTTTACTTCCCCCGCCCCCCCAAAACAAACAAAAAAATCCAACGTATCATGCATGCATCGTCGCTATTTTGCTGATTGCGGCATGGCAGATTACACACACTCTCTCTACAAAGCAGCTTCACTCACAAACAATAGCCACTCTAGCTATTTGCATTCAGTGTGAATCGGAAAACGTCACCTTCGTTTCGTTTTCTGGTCCATCGTGGCCAATCTGACATACAATCAAGGAAAAGGCAGACGTCGAAGCCCGCAAGCAAGCTAGATCCATTTGCTGCAGAGCAGAGATCCTATGCACTGAAAAGTAGGAGCCTTGATAGAAAAACAGGGGTAGGCCCCTATCCAAGCCCCAGTGCAAGCGATTGTGTGTGTGCAGGGGCCTGCTGCTGCTTTGTTACCCGAGCAGTGCAGCCCTCTTTGTGGGGCCCTCTGGATCTAGGATGTACACAAACCAGCTCGCACAACTACGGCAGCCCCCTTTCCCCTGGGCACAACCCTCCTCCCCACTGCTCCGTCCGACCCACAGTAAGAGGGGACCTACCGCCTGGGCTCGCTTCCCCTCCGCGGCGCCGAACCGAACCGAACCGAACCGATCTCCCCGCTGCCCAGCGCGCTTCTCCCGACCAGCTCTCCGGCGGGCTGCCCGCTGCGGAGCGCGGCGCTGCTGCAGTACACGCCAGCCGCCCAGTGGTGCAGGCTGGGGGAGGCGGGGCCAGCAGCGAGGCAGGGCGGCCGCTCCGCCCTGGGGCCTTCCGAGCTGCAGAGCACTCCGGGGCCGGGACGCGGGAGCCGGGAGCGGCAGGTAATGGAGCGGCGCTAGCTTGTAGGCGCGGGTGGCCCGGAAGCAGGCGGCAGTGGGTTGATCTTTGGGCCGGAAGGCGGCTCTAGCGCTGCACGTGCAGCAGGGTTTTGTCTGGGGTCGCTGTTTGCCTCCGCCAGGCCACAGGTAACAGCGGGAAGGGGAGAGACAAGTGCTTGGCCTGGCACCGGGGGAAGGGCCGGCAGCGAGACTTCAGGAGTCTGACGTTCAGAAACGCCGAGCAGCCTCCGCCGAATGTAGCGGGTGTTGTGGGTCTTCCCCCAGCTCCTCTGGAAACGAGGCCTGAGGTGAACAACTGGGTGATGCTGTCACATCCCTCAACCTCAGCAAGGCCTAGGGGGTGGAGAGGGGAGCACAGGCTGAAGGGGGCACGTTTCATTTGCTAGTGCAGGGAGTTTAAAATGACACTGGTATTCGCTGTCACTTCATTTGTGTCGTTCCACATTTGGATCTGAATAAGGTACCACAGTACAAGTGAAATGATGCTAGATTGTGAGATAAGCAGGTAAATGTGGGTTTAAAAGAGGGAAGGGAGGGGAGGGGGCAGACAATGCAGTAAACAGAGTTTTTTCAGGGCAGTCTGAGACCATAGGAATGAATGCTTCCAAGAACTAAGGATCATTACAAACCTTCACCAACTTTTTCTCCAGGTAATAGGTGCACTTCTTTGACCTGCCCTCTCTAACGAACACATAGCAGCATCTATATTTAAAAAACACACCACTGGAAGGCACTCGGACACTATGGTGATGGGTGAGGTATAATAATCTATAGAGAATAGAACAGGCTAGAGATTTGAGAGTGGCCTGTGTGTATGGTTAGTTTTTGCAACGGTTTTTCCAAAGCATGAAGTTCTCACAGCTGTAGTGATTATCTTAGAAGTAGATATATGCTGTATTATCAGCTAATGGGGTAACAACTCCTTTCCCCTTTCCCATACACATACTGTTAAAGTAACATTATGGTTGAAATTTTCCATGAACAGAAATCCAGAGATTCAAATTTATGACCCTCACAACAACAATTGTAATTCAACCAGTTTCTACAGATGTCCTGCTTTGGTTGAGTGTATATGGTTTAACCATCAGAGTCCAGCTCTGCCACCTTTTGATCTTTGCCCTTGTCCTATGAGATAAATTATCTTGTCTTTTTTATTTAAAGACGGTCTGCTCGTAATGAACAGGCAGAAGGATGCCCAGGTTGAAGGGATGTGTCTGTGACTGATACATAGAAACCACTCCTCTTTCCACAGCCCAGTCCAAATGCCCTTTTCTCTATAAGGGTATTCATATGGAGGAAAGAAACCCTTCATCTATGGCAGAGGTGGGCAAACTATGGCCTGCGGGACCCTCCTGCCTGGCCCCTGAGCTCCTGTCCCAGGAGGCTACCCCCAACCTCGGGTCCCTCCCCTGCTGTTTCCCCTCCCCCGCAGCGTCAGCTCACTCTGCCACCCGTGCAATGCTCTGAGCGGCGGGGCTGCGAGCTCCTGGGGTAGTGGAGCTGCAGAGCCCAGCCTGACCTGGTACTCTGTGCTGCGTGGTGGCGTGGCTGGCTCCAGCCGGGCGGCATGGCTGCCTGTCCTGGTGCTCTGGGAGGTGCGACTGTAGCGCTGCCAGCCACCTGTGCTCCAGGCACAGTAAGGGAGCAGGGAGGGGTTGGATAGAGGGCAGGGAAGTTCGGGGTGGTGGTCAGGGGTGTGTGTCGACAGGGGTCGGGGTGGTCAGAGGGTGGGGAACAGGGGTTGAATGGGGGCAGTCGGGAAGGAGGGTGGGTAGATGGGGCGGCAGGGGGCAGGCAAGGGCAGGGGTTCTGGGGATGGTCAGGGAGAAGGGGTGGTTGATGGGGCTGGGGTCTCAGGGGGGCAGTCAGGAATGAGAGGAGAGGTTGGATGGAGTGGCAGGGGGCAGTCAAGGGCAGGGATTCCGAGGGCTGTCAGGGGCAGGGAACAGGATGAGTTGGATGGGACAGGAGTCCGGGGGAGGCTGGCAGGGGGCAAGAAGCAGGAGGGTCAGATATGGGGCAGGGCCGGGCCACACTTGGCTGTCGGGGAGGCAGAGCCTCCGCTGACCAGCCCTCCATACAATTTTGGAAACCCAGTGTGGCCCTCAGGCCAAAAAGTTTGCCCGCCTCTGATCTAGCAGCTCAGAGCCACATCAGAACTGCTCCCATGTCCAGGGCCGGATTAACTTTTTGTGGGCCCGGCGCCAAACATATTTGTGGGCTCCCCTGGAGAATGATTGTAAAAGGGGCTGGAGGTAAAAGCACAGTGGGGCAGGAGCTAGGGTTGGTCTCTGGAGCAAGGGAGGGGTCGTGGTAAAGTGCAAGCACGGCAGGGCTGGGGAGGGGGTAAACAGGATCCCCCCTGCCCCTGCCCACATAGAACGGGTACCTACACGGTTTTAGCCCATTCTCTTTGTCTCTCTCTGGACTGAGCTGCCCTTCCTCCCACAGCAGCAGGACAGGTTCTTTTCCAGCCCTTTGGGGTGGGTGTTGGGAGTGGGAGGAGTGGAGGCTAATGTGGTTACTTCTATAACTGGACATTTAGTTTCCAGTCAGCACTGCTAACTGGACACTCAGGTCTCATTTTCTACTGGAGTTTCCAGTTTAAAACTGGATACCTGGCAACAGGGCTGGAAAAGCCTGAGGGGGGGGAGAGGGGCAAGCAATCATTTTTAAAAGTAAGAGGGCTAAGCCTTGGGGGGTGAGGGGGAGGAAGTGGTGGGTGGGCGAGGGAGTGGAGAGGAGCTAGTGGGCAGGGCCATGTCTGCTGTACTGCCCTGGTAGGTCGGAGACTGTGGGGATCAGCTGACACAGTATCCAGGGCGGGTGCAAGGATATTTTGCACCCTAGGCAAAACTTCCACCTTGCGCCCCCCTCCACACCTCTTCTGCCGCCAGAGCAACGCTTATAAATTTTCAAAAATAAATACAGTGGAGTCACATCTTACATGGGGGTTAGGTTCACCCAGGCCTGCAGGAGGCTGAGCGGGGCCAGTGGCCAAGACCCTGGCTGGCAGGAGCCGGCCCACGGCTGGCCCTGCTCAGCCCGCTGCTGGCTGAGTGAGCAGAACCTCAGGTCGGCAGCAGGCTCAACGGTGGCCAGGATGCGCAGCCTGCCATTAAAAAAAATTGCCTTGCTTGCCACCTTTGGCATGCCTGCCGTAGGTTGAAGACCCCTGTTCTAATGTATACTGTGTATACCGTTCTTTATGGTAATTTTCACTATATGTGATTTTCCTCTTATGCAGTGACTTTAGAACCTAACCCCTGTGTAAGATGTGACTTCATTATAGTGTAAAAAAAAAATTTGGGGGCACCGTTTTTTGGCACCCTCAAATCTTGGCGCCCTAGGCAGTCGCCTAGTTCGCCTAGTGGTTACACTGGCCCTGACAGTATCCCCAGCCCAGGTGATGTAACAGCCAGTGGTGGATTTAGAGTTAGTGGGGCCCCCCAGCCCTGTGCTCAGCTTCATTTTTGGGGCTCCTCCTTGGGACCCAGCAGAGGAAAAGAACATTCTCCCTTATCTCCCCCTGCCCCTTTTTTTCATCCTTTTTTTTTCCATCCTCCTCCTATAAGAAATAGCAAGTAAATGAAAATAAAGTGAGGTACATTGATTGTTCTTGTAGTCTAACTTATTTTTCCACAGACCACTTGAAAATCACGGAGGGTCTCGATGGACCGCTTAATGATCTTTCCAAATATTGTAAAAAAATGTTCGGATGTGGGGTCTAGCCAGGAGCTAGGGCAAGGGTGGGGGCTAAGGGTTGGGGCAGGAGGTTGGGGTGTGGAGCATTTACATGGGGCAGCTCCTGTTTGGTTCTCAGGATGGGGCTGGGGATGTGAGGGGGTGCAGAAGTCAGGGCAGGGGAGGTGTGAGGGGTGCAGGGGTCAGGGCTGGAAAGGTGTGAGAGGAGTGCAGGGGTCAGGACAGGGGGCTGGATGTGTGTGAGGGGGTGCAGGGGGCTGGGTGGGGAGGAGCAGGAGTCAGGGCAGGGGGGTGTGAGCAGGGTGTAGCGATCGGGGGGGCAGGGGGCTGGGGGCGTGGGCTGGGGTCTTGGGGGTGCTCACGCAGGGTGCTGAAGCGGGTATGGCCCATTCCAGCCCCTTCCCCAAGGCCTCACCCCTCCCTTCTCCTCCTCCTCCCCGGAACTGCGAGTGTGCTGAGGCTCCCTCCTCCTCCCCTACTCCTGCTGGCAAGCAGCAGATCCAGCTGATCGGCAGCGGGTGGGGGGGAGGGGAGGAAGGAACGCAGCATGCTGGGGAAAGAGGCAGGGGAGGAGTCAGGCTGCTGCCAGCAGAGGCAGCTACGGAGCCCCAGCAGCCCCCAGGGTCAAGGTTCTCCGACGCCACAGGAGAGATTCGGGGGCAGAGAAGAGCAGGCCGTGGCCCCTTTCGACTGCTGTGGGCCCAGCGCCAGTGGCGCCATTGTAAATCCAATATTGTTCCATGTCCTTATGGAGCAGTCTATGTAGCCGCCCTCCTCTCTTCCTCTGAAGTCAGTTTCAGGTAGGCCATGTGGAGCTGGACTCCATAGTGTGCAGGAAGTGTGCACCTTATGTTAGATTGTGAGTTTTACCACTGTCCTGTGACATGTCCTCTGCATAGAGTCATCTGCTCTCACAGAGGAAGGGGGCAAGATGTGGGGCTGTTGTGCATGAATAGGTATGGCTGAGATCCCTTCTATAGCTCCTCCGCTTCTTCTGTCAACGTATACTGTCCCCAGACCTTAGTGCCAGTGATACTCACGGTCAAATAAAGACATTCAGCAAGCTGAAGTTGGGGTTTTTTGCTTTGTTTTTACACAATCAGCCATGCTAATTTCAATTTAAAACACAGTGGGGAAATATCAATACTTGCCAACTGATCAAGGGTAAACTTGGCAGAGGAAATGCTCAAGCATCTGAGAGGACACTATAAAATCAGTAGTTAAAAATTATTTGAAATACTTATTGAAATTCTCTGACACTGTCCTTTTTAAAGACAAAGCCAATAATATTATAGTTTGCAAGTATATAACAACATAAATCTTTAAAGAACTGTATAAACATTAAGTCGTGGTAGTCCATTGATCCGATGATGACAAATCTGTGCAGATCATCTATTGTTGGTCTCATGGTGTGCCCTCTGATGACTATAGAAGCCAATTCTAGAGGTGCACATTTTGCTGCAGATGGTACATGGGAAGTTCGCGGTCAGTGGGTTGTGCGCTGCTGGTGCTCTGTGACGTTGTTTGCGTGCCTCTTGTAGACACCGGCAGTGTCTTCCTCAAAGGTGATGCAGGTATTTCTGACTGTTGCACGCCACTGTGTTCTGTCGCTGGCGGCATCCTCAAGGTCCCTAAGTTTGATACTGCTGTTCTGCAGGTTGGCTTTGATGGTGTTCTTGTAACGTTTCCATGGACAACCTATATGCCGGATGCCCTGGGAGAGCTCACCATACAGAAGCTGGCGGGGGATTCTATTGGCATCCATGCGGCTGACATGACCAGTCCAACGTAGCTGTGACTTCATGATCATCATTTCGATGCTTGTCATCTGGGCTCTCTCGAGGACCTCAAGATTGGGCACTTTGTCTTGCCAGCGGATTTTCATGATGTTGCGGAGGCAGCGGATGTGGAATGCTTCGAGCTGCTTGATGTGACGCCTATATAGTGTCCATGTTTCCCACCCGTACAAAAGAGATGAAGGAACAACAGCTCTGTACACCAGCAGTTTTGTTGACATCTGGATGTTGTGGTGGTTTAAAACTTTGACACGCAGACAGCCAAGTGCCTGGCTTGCTTTGGATATTCGTGCGTTGATCTCAATTATCCAGTGATCCATCACTGGATATGACACTACCCAGGTATTTAAAGTTCTCCACTACTTTAAGCTGAGTGCCGTCAATGGAGATACTCGGGACAGAAGCATTTGATCCAGGTGCAGTTGATGAGAAACTTCTGTCTTTCCGAGGCTGATAGTTAGTCCAAAGAGTTGCGAGGCCTCAGGCAAACTTGTTGACAATGTGCTGAAGATCATTTTCAGTGTGAGCCATGATGGGGCACAGTCTCGGCAAAGAGTGCCTCAAAGAAGGAGTTTCTGCACTGTCTTAGTCTTTGCATTCAGGTGACGGAGGTCAAAAAGTGAACCATCGTGCCGGTATTTCAAGTATCATACCTCGATCCAGATCTTTCATTGCATGGTTAAGGATGCATGCAAAAGAACAGGTTAAATAGGAACAGGAGCGAGAACACATCCTTGTTTCACGCCATTGGTGATGTTGAAGGGGGCTGATGTGGCTCCATCAGACAATACTTCGCCTGTCATGCTGTCATGAAAAAGGCGTATAATCTGGACAAATTTCTTGGGCAGCCAAGTCGTGTTAGAATGGTCCAAGGGCTTCCCTGTTGACAGTATCAAATGCCTTTGTCAGATCTATGAAGACAGCATACAGGTACATGTTCTGTTCAATGCACTTCTCTTGTATTTGTCTGACAGCAAACACCATGTCGACTGTGCTCCAGCCACGTCAAAAACCACACTGACTTTCAGGTAGATTTTCCTCAGAAATACTGGCTATTAGGTGGTTCAAGATGATGCGGACGATGATCTTCCCTCCAACGGAGAGGAGGGATATGCCTCTGTAATTTCCACATTCTGCTTTGCTGCCTTTGTTCTTGAAAAGAGAGACAGTAGTCAGCGTCGCGGACGTCCTGTGATATGTTTTCATCCTCCCAGATGCTGATGATCACGCTGTGGAACGGTGCTAGTGCTGCTTGACCTGCTGCTTTGTATATCTCTGCAGGTATCCCATCTTTTCCAGGAGCTTTTCCTGAACTCATCTGGCTAACAGCTTTCTTAATCTCATCTATAGTGGGCGGAGAGTCAAGATCTGTCAGAGCAGGTTGTTGTGGAATTTCATTGAGGATATTATTATTCATGGTTGATGGTCTGTTGAGAAAGTTGCTAAAGTGTTCTCACCATCTTTCGTTGATGCCTTCTTTATCTTTAATCAGCGTTGTGTTGTCTGATGAGAGCAATGGGGTGGTCCTTAGTTTAGAAGGTCCATAGACAGTCTTAATAGCGCTGAAGAACATCTTTGAGTTGTGGTTATCAGCATAGTGCTCAATTTCTTTGGCTTTGCTCTCCCACCAATTGTCTTGTATCTGATGGAGGTCTTTCTGTGTTTTGCTCTGAAGGTACTTGAAATGGTTCTGTTTAGAGACTGAGGAGGGATCATTCTGCCATTTGATAAAGGCTTTTCTCTTTACTTCCAGTGCTAAGCATATTTCGTCTTGGTTCTCATCAAACCAGTCCTGATGTGTTCTTTTCTTTGGTCCAAGAGATGTTATTGCTGTGTCAGTCACTATCTGCTTGAACTGGTCCCACTCTTCGGTTACAGTACCGATCAGTTGTCCATAGGATGTCAGTTTGTCATCAGGACTCTTCTGGAAATTATTGAAACATTGAGCATCCTTCAGTTTGGCTATGTTGAAAGCAGGTTGCACATGCTTAGGGCGTTTGTGCCGAGAGGGAGCGATGTAAAGTTGAAAAGACGTCCTGACTAATCTGTGGTGTGTCCAGCACTCTGTGCCTCACATTACTCTGGTGATCAGTACATCTCGGATGTCTCACCTTCTGACAATGGCGTAATCTACCAGATGCCACTGTTTGGACCTAAGGTGCATCCACGTCGTTTTGTATTTGTCCGCTTGTCAGAACAGAGTGTTGGTAATGATCAGGTCATTTTCAGAACAAAGGCTCAAAAGGAGTAGTCCATTGCTGTTCATTTTGCCTACACCATGTGGCCCGGTTACTCCTTTCCAGTTCTCGCTGTGAGCCCCGACTTGGGCACTGAAATCTCCAAGTAGGAGTAGTTTGTCTGTTACAGGTGTGGCCTTGATCAGTCTGTCAAGATCTTCATAGAATTGTTCCTTTGAGTTGTCAGAGCATGTTAGAGTGGGTGCATATGCACTAATGATGGTGGCATGACATTTGGCATTTAGTGGGAGCATAGTTCCAGCAATCTTTCATTGATACCTGCTGGAAGGTCTGGGAGTTGATGCATCAGTGAGGTTTTTATTGCTGACCAACTCCATGTATTCTGTCCTCTATCTCAGTCTTACCCTTCCAGAAGAAGGTGTAACCACTTCCTGGTTCGCTCAAGAAACCTTCCCCCGGCAATCTTGTTTCACTTAATGCCGCTATATCAGTGTTGTAGCGGGCTAGTTCTCGAGCAAAGAGAGCTGTTCTTCTCTCAGGTCTTACAACAGCTTCTCGATCCACGAGGGTTTGAATATTCCATACACCAATGGTGAGTTTCCTCAAATTTTTCTTTTGGTTTCGGCCGCAGATAGGGTTGAATTGCCAGCCACGGCTTGCTGGCCAGTTGTTGTAGGGCAGGCAATTTTTAGGCCACCTTTTCTAGGCCCCTTCCTTACTAGGGTGAGCAGTGCTGTCCTAAAGAGGGCGGCTCAGACGCCTGGGATGCTGCCAGGCAACTCTACTGCCTCGAGTACAGAGCTGGACGACCACCTATCCACAGGCCACCTGTGTGCAAGATTGGGACTACAACTCCCAGTGGTATCCTCCACCTGTCGCCTTGCCCCTCCCCCGTCGCCACAGGACTTGGATGGTATGATGATGATGTTTGATGATTTTCACTGGACCTGTGCATGAAAGCTTTTTAAGTGGTAGAGCCATTGCACGGGAGTAATCCCAGTCTCTCGACCTTAGAAGCCAGACACCAATGGTACGAAAAATCGTCACGACTGGTAACTTCTTTGGTTGCGGTGGATGGCCTTGATGTCTTTCGTGCCTCATCAAGCCCTTTGCTTTCCACAAAGCATTGCAGAACCGCCTTCTTGGCCGTTGGATCTTAGTGATCTCTTTCACCCAGTCCACCGGAGCTGACGTCGCATGTGAGGAGGCATATCCCTAATTCACTGAGGGTTTGAGTCCCATCAGTTGCTCTCACCTGGTTTGGCCGGCCTGTCGAGGCCATTGCCTGGAGTGTGGCCACTGCGCATGCTGCAGCTACTTGGAGCCACAGGTGAGAGCTGAGTGACACGTGGGGACCAAAGTGAACGGACCACCCCCGAAGGGTACAACAAGTCCCCCCATCAGAGGTACTACCCCTCCCTGGACACCCCATACACCCCAAACATTAACTAATATCCACTTTATTGCCCCAATTCTGCCATTATGCATTTACTTTACACGTGAGTATAATTAGTTTCAGGGTGTATAAAGGTAAGTACATGCATAAGTGTTTGCAGGATCAGGATGTCAGACTGTGAACTCTTCAGTGCAGGGAATATGTCTTTATCTTTATTTGTGAAGCACCATGTATGTTTTATGGCTGTGTGTAAGTGTTTTATAAGTAATAATAGCACCCCTTTGTGACAGGTATGGTAAGTATTATTCCCATATTACTGATAAAGGATATTGAGAGACAGAGAAATTAATGACCTGCTTGAGGCATGTGGTGAGTCTATAGAAGAGTCAGGATTAGAGTTTTGGAGTCCTTGGCTTCTATTCTCATGCTTCTGCCCTAGTCACACTATCACTGAATATGACCATTTCTAACAGACCAAAACCCAACCCTCTGTGGGCCATATTCTGCTTTTAGATTGTACATAACTCCAGTTAAGTCAGTATGTGTTACACCGGCATAGCTGAGCACAGAATTTGGCTCAGTAATTTTAGGTAGATTTTAAAAAGCCTGATCTCAGAAGGGTTAGAAAAAAGAGGGGTTTGTGACTTTCAGATTTTGGTACCAGTCTTGGGCTCCTCATGGTCAAGAGGGGTCCACCTATACAGATATGATTGCATGATCAGGACCATATACTGTAATCATTTAGTCAAGGAACATGCAAGTGCTCACATTAGTATTGAACAGAAAACAAATGTAGCTGAAAAGATAACCATGGGACTATGTACTGTTTTGCCCATTGCTTAGTATTACTCTGAATCCTTGCGTTGTCTAACGTAGAAGTTCTCTACTGTCAAACTAATGTTTTCTGATATAGGACCTGACGCTACTCAAGATCTCTCCTTGTGAATGTATAGTTGGTACTGTTTCCCTAATTGCATGTTTCACCTAACTAAATGTAGTCACACTGATCATTGAAAAGTGATTGAATAGAAATGTCATCATGTTTGTAATGCAGTCTTTAAATTCTTGTTCTATTATATTTCCATCCAGCTCCTCTGATTCTAAAAGCCCAGGGATGAAGCAGTTGTCAGCAGAAACTGTCCGTCTCCTTTCAAGTTCTCAAGTGATCACGTCAGTTGTCAGTGTAGTGAAGGAGCTGATAGAGAATTCCTTGGATGCCAATGCCACAAGTATTGATGTTAAACTGGTAAGTCTTCTCTGGTACTAAGTTAGACTTAAGATGGAAAATTGGATGGTAACATACTGGGGAAATTTCTGCTATGTTGCGTAAGGGTGTAAAAGTCTCCTTTTAAAATATGTATATCATTTATAAATGTGCATATTTTAATGCTAAAGTTAATGGGCAAAACTCTGCCAGGAGTTACATATGTGCATCTCACTTAATGTCGCTGGCCATGTAGGGGTGTAACTGAGGACATAATTTGGGCCAATGAGCAGACCTAATGAATCATTGTAGACTTGCTTTAATATGTCAGTCTTTATAAAAACACCAGAAATGACTCTGACTGAACAGTTGCTTGTTTAGAGATTGTTGGCCATACTAGTTTAGTTTTCACAGTTATGGGCACAAATGTGCAAACACCTAAACCCAGTTCTTGCAAAGAAAACCACCTGGTGGACCTCCAGGCCCATTTAGAGCCCCACTGAAGTCAATGGAATTTTACACAGTTGTCACATTTCACATTTGATTAATAGTATGCAATCTTGGCATGCAGTAGAAAAACAAGTATACAAAATGTTGTCACTGGCCAGGTCAGAGGCTGTTTTTCAGGCTTTTCTAACAAGAACATTTAACTTCTTATTTTTTCAAAGTCTTCAGCTAGTACTAGTCAGAACAATGTATCAGTACCTTTTGTAATATTTTTTAACAAGATATTTTAAAAGTTAGCATGTTACCTAGAAGAAAACAATGCGTTCTTTCCCAGACAAAAAAAACTTGGCAAATAGATCAGTTTCTCTTGATGCAGGAAATTTTTCTATTCTTGAAATATTTCAGCTAATGAAAAATAACACTGTTTATTTGCTAAGTACAAAAGATCACTGATACATGTTGTAAGAACTGGTTTGTTCACAATGTAGAAATCCCAATGTCCTTTCCTAAAAAATATAGTAGCTATTTGAGTTATTCCCAAATTGTAAACTCAGATACCACCTGGCAGACATGAGTGCCATATAATTTCCACCAACTTCTTGGATTGCTTCCCCTAAGCTACAAATATCACTGTGTTATCTGAATAGGATTTCAAGCATCTCCTGTCTGTGCTCCACCCTCCCTCAAACACTGAACAAAGTGCTCATTTGCACTGTCTGCATCACTTGAGATGGAGACGCATTATTTTCTTATGATTAGTTTATTGAAGGTACTGTTGTCATTCTTGCCTCCTGACTACTCATGTTTAGTAGTATCTTACTGCATTGGGAATGCTCATGGAGTACAATAGTATTTCACTTTTGAGTAAGGGTATCAGAATCTGGAACTGTCAAAACTCATGGAAGACCACAGAAAGTCAATAGGAATTTTCTGTGGTCATTGTGTATGACCCCATCTCTCGTAGTGAAATCAAGTGTTCTTCTAACAAGAGGGGTAAAATGAGGAACCCCACAGCAGCAATAAGAAAGAACCCTCAGGATCTCTCAGCTAGGAAAGAATAGACCCACTCAAGAACAAGCCCAGCCACTTCTGCTCATGATCCATGGTGTTGAAGGCAGTTGATAGATGTCAAACATCCATACTGGTGGTATTATTATTACCAATTGCAAGAAGGAGATCAAATAAAGCAACAAGGGCTATTTCTGTGTCATACCCCATCTGTAACTAGTGTGACAAGGTTCAAGGAGATATGATATGTCTAGATATGTATGAGTTCTCTTGCCACAACCTAGTTAATACTGATCTTAATCAAAAGAGGAAGATTCAAAACTTCTTGATAGTGAGCTAAATTGCCAGCATCTTCTTGAGGGGAGTATAGGCTGACATCTGATTTTTAGGAAGCTTGTATATAACTTTTGCTTTAATAAACAATCTGTAGACTTTGGCAGTCTCCACCAGCAATTGACCCAGTATACCTTTCCTTCATCCCTAGCCTCTCATGCTGTTTCTCACTAGCCCCTGGCAAGATGGGTCTGAATTTCAGGTTGTGGTTTATAGTTCACCCATTACCCCAGTACCCTCAGAGAGTCATATGGGACAAAACTTAAAAAAACTAACTTTGTAACCTCAAGATATTGCTCTGCTACCATAGATGCAGACAGCTCAGCCCAAATCCAAAGAAATTGTACTGCAAAATACCTAGTTTCTTCACAACTGGAAGCATTTGAATCAACAATCCAGTGGAGATGCCCTAAATTAATCTGGATTTTAATAACTTAAAACAAATTTGCTGATCAAGATTTTGTGAAGGCTCTGGAGGTTCTTTGTACAGCCAAACATTATTTTGTTTGAATTTTGTGAAATAAGAGTACTTTATATTGACATACTATTTTTATTTGCCATAATTTAAATAAGATTGAAAACATAATGCATGTCCACAATTACACTAACACTGCATGGGTTCCAGAGTGCAGCAGAGAACATGAAACTTTTACAAAACTACTGTTCAATCCTTTCCTCTTCCAAAGAATATTAAAGGCCCACTTCCTCATTTATAGGAGTAATCCTTACAAGAGGAGTTCATTACCCTCCCCTCCGAAGAAAATTAATGGCGTAGCACTGCAAGCCTTGTTCATAGGAGTAATCTGTACTTGTTTCAAGGAGATTAATTTATCTGAGTAAGGATTCCAGTGTAAGGAGGACTAGGTGACTCAGATGACAGATACAGTTTAACTCTGATTATCCAAAATTTGGAAATGTCCTAAAATTTGTGTTTTTATGAGCTCTGACTTTTCTGAAATTCCATGTCCTATACTGATGGTGTTTGTCTGAAATATACCACCCTGTTAACAGGGATTGGTCCTGCTGGGAAAGCTGTGGGTGGGTTCTTCAGACTCACTGAGATAGATGGCTTGTTAGTCCAACCAGATACAATGGAGGTGGGAGTGGCTCTTGGGATAGAGTGTGTGTAGGGCAGTGTTTCTCAAATGCGGCCACCAAGGGGTTTTCCTGCGGCCATGACAGCCTCCTGGCTAGAGATGGGGGAAGGGGCAAAACCAAGGGACTCCAAGGATGAACTTCAGCCCCTTCTCACCTGTCTCTAGCCATGGGGCTCTGGTTCTGGGCTTCCAGAGTGCAGGGCCAGTCTTACTAGGAGCCATTTTCAAGAGGCAAGGAGTGGGGTGAGCCTGGGATGTGAGGCCATAGAAATGAGCTGAGGGCAGTGCGGGGAGGAAGTAGTGGGCCCTGTGGGGGTGATGGGGAGGCTAGGGGAGTGGGTGAAGACAGCAGAGGTCAGGGGGATCTGTGGAGGACAGGGAAAGGCGGCAGGGTTGGGGCACCAACATACAACTGTACATTATTATTGAGTGTGCAAAAAACTCCAACATAAATAAATTACAATTTGGACATATATATGTGCATATTTATTTGTTTTTTCCTAAAGTTAATGAAGTATTTTAGGAAAATTTGTCAAAGCGTCCACCAGCAAGAGTTGGTAGCTGCATTCTCAGGCCACCAAAAATTTTGTTGTGAGAACCCCTCTGGGGTGTGGATTGAACAGTCTCCTGATGTAAGAACCTTTAGCTCAACCAAGCCTGGCAAGAAAGCTTGAGCGACTGTTATTTTATTAAAAGCAACAAAGAATCCTGTGGCACCTTATAGACTAACAGATGTTTTGGAGCATGAGCTTTCGTGAGTGAATACCCACTTCGTCAGATGCATGCATGAAGTGAATATTCACTCACGAAAGCTCATGCTCCAAAACGTCTGTTAGTCTATAAGGTGCCACAGGATTCTTTGCTGCTTTTACAGATCCAAACTAACACGGCTACCCCTCTGATACTTGTCATTTTATTGTTAGTTTCTTCATTAATAAAGCTAAACCTCAGGGAGTGGAGAATTAGTTTTGATTACAATGTGTTCAGACTTTCTTTTACAGAAGGTTGGGAAAGGTATCTGCTCACACTGGAGTTCTGCATAAGTTCCCAGAGCAATTTGGATAATCTGGTTTGTGTCTACATTTTTGCTAGGTCACTTGTTGGAATTTAACCAAAGGAATTTCTGAAAGTTGCCACCTGATTTCTGTTTATTGATGCAAAATGAGTTGATGGTATCAGTCCAGTTCCTAATGGACAAGTGTACACATCAGAGTTGGCTTCCTTGTTGACTATCACTGTCTCAGCAGCTTGCCCAGGATTCAGTCTCTGCTACTATCTTGATTTGTTTGCTCCAGGTCAGGTTTGAAGCATGTTAGTTCATTGGTGGGGCAGTGTTGGAAAGTTTACATTGCCACTGCATGTGCTATACCTCTGAATAACGAGGAGACATGGGCCTTATCTACACTACCAATTTTGTCAGTAAAACTTACATCGCTCACGGGTGTGAAAAAAGTACCCCCTGAGCAACATAAATTATACCACAGAAGCACCAGTGTGGACAGTGTTATGTCAACAGGAGAAGCTTCTTCCACTGACATAGCCACCACTGCTCGTGGAGGTGCTCTTCTGTCAACAAGAGAGCTCTACCGGCAGCATAGAGCGGCTACACCAGCAATCTTACAGTAGTGCAACTGCAGTGGTACAGCTGTGCCATTGTAAGCTCATTGTACACGTGGCCTTAGCTTTCAGAGCTGTCTGTATGTCACTTTTTTGAATAATATCTTAAACATGAGAAAAAAGAAACAATTTTGCAATAATAATGGAAGTCTGACTTCAACCCACAAAGAAAAATACTATAATTAAAATAAAACTGTAATGTCAAATAAAAGGTGAAGTAAAATATTCTTGTGATTAGAGCCTGGAGATGGAACTTAGGAGATGTGGCTCTTATTTGCGGCTCTGCTGCTGATTTGCTGAATGACTTTGAACAAATCACCGAGGCCTCTCCTTGCTTCGATTTCTCCAGCTCTAAAGTGGTAGTATTAAAAGTTAGCTACTTCAGGAGGAGATTTAAGAAATTAATGCTTGTGCAGCTCTTTGATGTCTTCTAATGAAGGTGCTATAGAACTATAAAGTAGTAGTGTTTATTATTCTAATTATAAAGAAATGGAAACCAGGTTAAACAGATTACGGTGTGTCCAATACAACAAAAAAGAATGAATGTAAATCAGACAGATAATGTTGCTCACAATGGGGAAGCATGGGAATGATATGGAATTACAGTTATAGTAAGGTAATGGCTGTCTTAAAAACTGTTTAATTTTAAAGTGATTAAGCCACCATTATTAAATTAGCCACATATGTGTTTAAAGAATAGCACTTGGATTAAAGCAACTTTGAAGCTTTGGCACTCTCTCTTTCCCATTCTTTCCAGTGGTGCATTGCATTTCATGTTTCTCAGTTAGCTTTGTAGTAGGAGATCCAGACTAACTGAATTATTGGGAAAAATATCAGTTCTCACGAGGAGAAAGCACCAGCACCATTTGGAAACAGGGGTTCTAAAACCTGATATGCCCATTTGTTTTTATAGATATAATAAGCTTAGTTTAATTCAGAGGTTCTTAAATTGTTCCATAGTGCAGACATATCTGAATAAAGAGATTGTTTTTGGACACCTTCCCTCCCATTTTAAGATTACATAACATCCCAGTGGCACTTATGGCAATTGTTTACATGGAAAAGTAGTGCTAGAAATGTCTGCAGTGCATTTTAGCACCTGGAAACAAGGGAAAAAGTCAGTATTGTTCAGCCAGTTAGCTTTCACAGACCACAGACAATTGTTCTGTGGACCAGTATGGGAACTGCTGATCCAAGATATTGTAGCTTATCAGTGCTGATTTCTTTTAAAGTTATCACACTAGTTTTAACTCACCCTGTTGTGCTGTGTACTGCACCACATATTGTATGTTAGATCATTATCTGTTCAGAGAGCCATTCACTAAATGGAAGAAACGGGTTGATTTAGAAATCCTGTAGTTCTGTGACTGTGAATCTCCTTGCTTGTGGTTTGCGTAACCTGCATTATATTGTTTTGATATATCCAAATTACAGTACAGCAAACAGCAAAACTTTGTTATAACTCCCCTGAGTTGTGTGGTTTCTCTCATTTAAGTTCTTTCTATAATTTAGTCTTCTTGGTTTAGTTATTTATGATTTGAGACCTGCATCTTTTAGTATTAATTTTTGTTAGGTGTTAACATTTGTCATCTCAAAAGTAAAATAGTGGAAAAACTTCTCTCAGCTAGAAAACTATATATAATGTATCAGTAAGATGAATCATGATGTTCAGTCCTGTTTGTTTGAAAGGCCATCTGCCTTTTAGAGGGATAATTAACAAGTCTTTTGGATCTATCACAGTAGACTTGTTTGAGTGTTTGAGGCATCATTTTGACAAAAAATTGTACAGCACGATCCACTGTTCATTCTTTTTTAATTTTTTTTTTTTTTTTACTTTAAAGGTAACTTATAAAGGGGGGGAAAAGTTTGCTTCTTTCTGATCTATAAAGAAAGCCTGAAATTTTAAGTCCCCACCCCCACTCCTCTGGTCACTTACACAGAACACCAGCTTTAGTGTAAAATGGACTACTCTGTGATGACTGGAGAACTAGTGAAATGGTAATCTCATAAAAGCAAACAGTGTGACAGTTGAACAATCAGAGGAGTATGGATTTGTAGTCAGATTGTTAGTGTTTTGTTTTTATTAACAACAATTTAAATCCCATGATTAATATTGTAAATAAAGTAAGCTTTTGTTCAAAGATTCAGCATCCTTGCCCCTTTCAACTAAGGTTGCCAGAGGTTATAGTAAATATCACAGATACCTCTCATAAGTCCTCCATTAAAAGCAGAGGGAGAGCTGACTTCATATCCTTGAGATCTCTAAGGTGAAGAAATGAGCAAAACAAAAACTTAACCCCTTTGCTTTCCATACCCACCCCACCCCAACATCCAGACCTTCTCTATATCCCATAGAGAACCAAAAAAGTACACAGATGTCATTTAACATGGTAACATGGTCCCAGTTACTTTAGTATGTGCAGAATCTAGCCTGTGATGATTAGATAAAGTAGAATACATTAACAAAACATGCATTTCTCTTTGTAAAAGGGAGGGAAGATGAAACAAGAATGAACCATCTTTAACATTCCAGCTACTGATCTTTTTCTCAGTTTATATTTTTTAGTCATTTTAAGTCATGAGCTAGATTTTGAAATAACTTTTAGTGTGTTAGCCCATACTGTAACAGTAATGGTTCCTCAGAACTACATAGTTTAATACATTACTTGATTTGGAACAGCATAAAATTACTTAACTGTTTCATTTTTGCTCTATACATGTTTCTGTAGACAAGTTATGTGCACATATGTGCTGCAGTCTTTCCACATGGAAATGTCAGAATTTTGCCTATTTTGAAGACTAAAGGACTGGACCCTTAACTACTTCAATACATGTGGAGTAACCATTGTATATAGTATCTAATTTTGCATTTGAGATGTATTTTTGTGATTGATGATATTATTACTCTTTTCAGGAGAATTATGGGTTTGATAAGATAGAGGTGCGAGACAATGGTGATGGCATCAAAGCTGCTGATGTTCCAGTTATGGCAGTTAAGCATTATACCTCAAAAATAAGCTGTCCTGAGGATCTTGAAAGCTTGACAACCTATGGCTTTCGTGGTGAAGCCTTGGGATCAATTTGCTGCATATCTGAGGTGAGAGGTGTCAGACTTTCTTGCTCTCTTAATTACAAAATAGAAATGTGAGGACTTAAGATTGTGCCCACAACCTCACAGTAAAATGCTGGCTTTTATCTTTAAATGTAGAATTTGGAAAGTTTGATATCTCTCTGATGGTTTTTCCGCTCCAGTGAAGCCACAGAGCTGCAAAGCTTGCTCGTTTTGAATTCACTTCAGGATCAGTCATTGACTCCTTATCGGATCAGTTTAGTAGTTGGTTTAGTGTTTCACTTTCTTCCTTCAATTGGGGAGGCAACTGTTTGCACTGTGCCCTGATCCTTTCCTTTGACTCCAATGTACTGAGGCTCTCCAGAATTCTCTGACTCATCATTCAATCTTGCAGTTCTTACATCAGTTGCCTTTAAATTATCAGTGTGATCTGCAGTTGTGGGGCTGCTTGGACTCTTCATTGTTCCTGGCTATTCAAATATCTATGGCTGCAAAAATACCCTGTTTCCCCTTTGAGTAGCCAGGAACCTACACTCTCACCTGGTCACAGTGATCCATGTATTTGTGGCCAGTACAACTGCACTACTATCTAGGAATGAAACTGCTTACTACAAAAAAGCATTGTTTTCAAAATACAACAACCAGTCTACTAAGCAGTACAAAGCCTTGAGAGCACGTTGTCCCATTGCTCTTCTGTGCACTTTCTTCCCACCTGAATACTGAGTCAAGTTCAAGTTTTCTATCACTAACTTCAAAAGTCTCTGTGGGGATAGGCCCAAACTAGCTACAAGACAATCATGACCTCCCATGACAGTTACTTTTCACTGAAACAATGGAATATAAGAGTGAGGTTTGAGTGTGAGAGGTATGCGCCCATGGAGCCTTGGCCTTGATCACACTGGAAACTAGGTAGACTTAGGTCCAGAATTTGGATGGAAAATTCCCAAAGAAAGCCCAGGTGCTTCAGAAAGTGCTGCTGTTTGTCTGAATTATTGTCCCCTTCTGAGTAGACACTGAACCAATGATCTAGCCTGGTGATGCGGCGCATTATGCTGCTGTAAGTGCTGTCTTTCAAATGAGATGTCAAACCAAGATGTCATCTGCTTTGGGCATTAAAAAGCCCCATTGTACATTTCACAAGAGAGCAGAGTTGACACTAGTGTCTTAAGTACTGGTCTCAGCATCAGTAATTACAGTACTTAAATACTAGTGATGTTTGTAATTGCAGTCTGCCTACCTAATTTGCTGCCTGTAGTTAACCACTAGCAATTATCTTTGAGAACTCATGGAGGACGTGTGAAGTCCCAGAGGACAGAAGAAGGGCAAACCTAAGTGGGGAAAAAGGAGGATCCAGGAATATAGGCCAGTCAGCCTAACTTTGATACTCAAAAAGATATTGGAACAAATTATTAAACGTAGAAGATAATAAGGTGATAAATCATAGCCAGCATGGATTTTTCAAGAACAGATCATGTGAAACCAATCTAATTTCCTCTTTTGACAGGGTAAACAACCTAATGAATGGGGGGAAGGAGGAGATATGATATATCTAGACTTTGGTAAGGCTTTTGACATAGTCCCACATGACATTCTCATAAACAAATAAAGGAAATATAGTCTAGACTAAATGACTATAGAGTGGGTGCATAACTGATTGAAAGACTGTACTCAAAGAGTGGTTATCAATGTTTCGCTATGAAGCTCAGAGGACATATCAAGGGGGGTCCCCACAGGGGTCTGTCCCTTGTTTGATTCTATTCAGAATTTTCACTAATAAGTTGGATGATGGAGACTATGTTTATCAGATTTGTGGATGACACTGTGAGGGATTGCAAGATCTTTGAAGAACAGGATTAGAACTCAAAATTACCTCTATACATTGGAGAATTGGTCTTGAAAACAACAAGATGAAATTTATGTGCAAAGCACTACACTTAGGAGGAAAAAACAAATGCACAACTATAAAAAGGGGAATAAGTGGCTAGGCAGTATTACTGCAGAAGAGGATCAGGGGTGTATAATGAATGACAAATTGAACATGAGCCAACAATGTGATGCGGTTGTGAAAAAGGCAGATGTCCTTCTGGGATGTATGACCAGGAGTGTCGTGTGTAAGTGTGGTAGAGTACACCAGCTCCTCACTAAGACAGAAAGGGTTAATGAGCTGCTATCGGCTTGCCCAACCCTGGCCCACTACTCTTGCACTCCCTGTAAGGAAATGAATGGGCCGTTAAACTGGAAGAGGATAGCTCAGTAGTGGGCTGATGAGGGAGGAGAACAGACCTCCCATCCTTTGCTCCCTGAGGAAAGGACTTACCTAGAACCTCTGTAGAGACTGCAGACTGCCAGAGCCCTCCAGAGGAAGGTAGGCCTGGCACAGGAATATAGAGTTTATTTTTAGGATTATTTCTTTGTTTTACTACAAAAAGGACTTTTGGACTGTCTATACTGTTTTGGACAGGCCTATAGCGCTTAAGGAGACTGTTATGGGGAACCCCTGCCTAGGATGGTGTGGGGAACTACTTCAGTAAGGACTTTTGCACCCTACTCAAGTCTGCCCTGTAGTTTGTCTTTGACCTAAAGAACATGGTCACATATGGTGGAGAATGTGGGCATGATCTAACCTTGCAGAAGGGGGAGATTTGAGTGACCTGGATTGTCAAGTATACCAAGGTGGGAAGCAGGAGTTTGTCTTGCTGGGGACAACATGTACCTGGAGTGATTGTTGAAATAGATGGCTGAGAACTAACAGCAACAGTTCCCGCAAGAGATGACAGCTGAACTGCAGCAACTGGTCCATGAGCAAGGTGGTCAGGAGGAAGAGCAACAGTTGGTTCAATGAGTTGTGACCCCAATGCAACAGCCAGGGTGGGGAAGGGAATGTAGTATTCCTCTCTGGGGCTCATGGGAACAACAGCCGTGCTGGTGCAGCTCACTCAGATGGGCCCAGAGGATGATCCAGAGGGCTTCCTTGTGACCTTCAAATGAGTGGCAATGGTGGTGCACAGACCAGTGGAGGAGAGCATCTGACCTGTAGTTCTGGAAGGTAAAGTATCTGCCAAGAGCCTGACCTTGTGTGATTGCTCCGTAATTGAGGATGTTATGCTGGAGGTGGCTGAAGCTGGAAACCTGGACCAACATTCAGATTACTGAACGTACACTGGTAGAACAGTTTGTGCAGATACTCCTGGTTGCAGGAAGAGATGTCTCAGTGCCTCAGTATGCCAAGACACTCGCCGGGACAGTTCAGCTCATGAAGAATTATATGGCTTCTGAGGCTGCCTCAAGGGCACATAGAGTGAAGCAGCTTGTGGGTCAGGAGGCCTAACAGGGAGGATTAACATCAGAGTGGCCAAACTTTGGGTATGAACCAGCCACCCTTGAAAGGTCTTGGAAAGTTTCAGGGGTCATGGCTGGGCTGGACAGGAAAACCTGGACAACATAGGTTGAAGGCTGGAAAAGAAATCTTGGGAAGAATCCTGGGGATACCCATAGTCCCCCAGCTGATATGATGTTCATGGAAGAAAAAACAGACTTTTAGCAAATTATTTTTGTTCTTTTTTGTTAAAGTAATTTGATGCTGAGAATCATCTCTGAACATACATAATGTCTTCAGACTCCTTTGAACTTTTGAAATCCTTGATTGACTTGAGATTCTTTATTTCCAGGTTTTGATCACAACAAAGACAGCTGCTGATGATTTTAGCACCCAATACGTCTTGGACAGCAGTGGACATGTAACTTCTCAGAAGCCTTCTCATCTTGGGCAAGGTAAGGTATGCTTATTGTGATGTTTTGTGTTTCTCCTTATAAGAACAATTGGTCAGATTTGAAAGTTTTTAGCCCCTATATCGTACTCTGAAACCTACCCCTGAACAACCAAATTGAGCAGTTGTGCAAAAGAGAAACTAAAGTAAAATACTTACAGGTGTCTCACTTCTAAATGATAAACTCTAGGGGCCATAGTGCTGCTTTCTGTGCAAAAACCAATAGAAGGGAAAACCTGGGGACTTGAGAAGATCGATAGGGTTCTGAGAGCTGAAAAGCAAATCAGTGGGGCTGGGAGGATTGTCGTATAAAAAGAGGATAGGAGCACTTAGATACCACAGTGAATAGAGACTGAAAGACCTAAATAGAATAGAGGTGCATGGCCTTCAAGTGTACACATAGACCAGTAAAATCTTTCTGTAGATGTCTCAGCATGCCTAATCACTGGTAAAATGGTAGGCTCACATTCCATGTTGCCAGTGACTTTCAACACAGCCATGGTATGGAGGTGGCAGTGGTTAAACTGTGATGAGGCTTGCCGTGTCAGTTATGAAAGTAGAAGAATTGCTTGAGCCCCGGCACCTCATTCATTACAAATTAAGCACTGGGAGGTGATCTCTTTACTGTTGTGTTGCACAGTGAGAGGTAATGTTGACGTACTCAATATTAACTTGCCTATAGATTTGTTATGAACATTACACGTTTTTCCCTGTTACCATACTGTGCAGAGTGGCTGATATGACTCTGTGCCTCTGATTTTCATGGGCTGTTCAAATGGCATGTTTTCAGCATAGAGTGGTTGCCAGCTATGCAATGGAGGAAGGGGGAGAACATGGTGCATAGCTGCTTTCCCTCTCTGCACAGCTTTGTGGTCTCATTTCCACACCAGTAGCATGTGTTTGCTCTCTTTTCTACCATATAGCAGAGGGTAACAGATAGCATCAATAAGAAGTAACATTTGACACTAATTTCTGAGATGTTCACAAGAACGGAGTCAACAATTCATAAATCTCCTTTAAAAATGCTGTTTTGCAGTGAGAATTTCAGACTAAGCATAATCCTTAAGAAGTATAAGCCATAGAGGAGTAGTATTGACCCGTCCTCCAGTACCAATGCCCTGTTCTGACACCAACACTGCCAGTCTACCAAGCAATATCAGATGTCCAGGGCCTTGCAAGTTGGCATCTTAGTGGTGGTGGTGGAAAATCTGTGACAAGGAGTCCGACTATATGCTAAGTGTAGTTTGTTTTATTCATGCACATACACCCCTCTGGTAGCAGAAGTGGTCAAATGGTATGCAGGGAAATCCTTATTTCAGGAACCTTAGCCCAACACCAAATGACAGGCTCAGAGAGAGCAATTCTGCCTTAAGAACTGGTTCTAATATGAGACCCAGGCACAGAACAAACTCTGATTGCTCGCACAGTTTTCTCTCCAACCACCACTTCCTCTACACACAGCTTTCTTTTAGTTCTTCATTGTTAGTCCTGCTGGGGCCAGAGTACTTGGCTGAGATGTGAGCAACTGTATCTCTGTGTAATAATGACTGAGATGAAGGTCAGATTCTGATCTCTGTTATGTTGGTGTAAAACAGAGTAACAGAGATTAGAGTCCGGTGCTTGGTTTTAAGAAGTGACTCACTGAAATCTCAAACAGCAGTTACCATCTTTAACTTTCCAGGTTCCTTCTTATGTTCCTGTTGTTATGGCAGTTGTCACCAAGTGGTGCTGTTGCATATACCTAGTCTTCCAAGTGCTTTTTCTTCGTGTGTGGGAAAATGTTCAGTCTTGTGAAGACATGCTGTGTTGTTAGTTCACAATGTATTGTGCATGCTTGAACCACAGATTTCCTTTATTTCTTAGCCTTGTAACGTTTTTAAACATAAGGAATGAAAGCTTTGAACCCCAGATCTCTCTTTTACAACATTAATAGCCATCAACACTGTATTTGGGAAATTCTGTTAAGGTAATCCTGTGAAGGGTCTCTGGTAGATGATGCTACTGGGCACAAGACAGAATTCCCACAAGTTTCTTTCCTGCCATGGCTAAATTGTTCTTTTTAAAAAAGCTTTTAATGGTCTGAATGATGTAGCAGCAAGCCAGAGTCTATCCCACTACTCCAGCAGTGGAAAGCTTTGGAACAAATACAGGGTTGTGAGTCAGAAGAACAGGGTGACTTCAGTCACTTATGTCTACATTTTTTTTAAAGTCCAGTAATTTTAGGCGTCTAGAACACTGGGTGTCTATTTTGAAACAACGTGGGCCTGCTTTTCAGAATAGCGGAGCGTCCATAACTACAACTGAAGTCAGTGGGGACCAGCTGCTTCTCGGAACCTCTGGAGATCAGGCCCTAGGTGACTTGAGATAAATTCCCAAAAGCATGGACATTTTTGCAAAGTTGTACCTTAAGTTTTCCCCACCTGTAAAATATGTAATAATATCCACCTTTTGTATAGAGCCTTGAGATCTAAGAATGAAAAGTGCTATATATGTGGAAAATATTATTGTATAGGGAGGGAAGTCTCTCACAACCTCAGAACATATATAATTCTCAAAAGGAGAGCAGACAAACTTAGTAAATCTCACAGAAGTCCTGCAACAATCAAATCAATGAGTTTCCTACAGCCTCAGCATATAAACAAACAGACAAATCTCTGAGGACTCCAGTAATGAGAACAGAAAAGTCTCCCACAGCCCCACACAAGGAACAAACAAACAAATCTCATGAACAAGAGATTTCCCCCCATCTCCAGCAGGAAAAAATCCAGTTGCACCTGGAAAAGAAAAGAGGTCTTTTACAGAGCCAACAAGTTATCACAGAAACGTCTCTGCATTGTTAAGCAGTTCAGTTCAGCTGAATGTCTAGCCCATGTCTTTCCTGTGTTTGCTGTGCTAAATTGTTTATGATTTGAAAAGCTACATAACGTACTCACAGGCACAATCACAGTTAACTTCCAAAACTTTGGGATTTAGAAAATTTCAGGGCACTGGAGAGCTTCTGATCGCCTCTTGGCCATACACAGGTGTTCACACATGGCTGAGATTGAGGCCAATGGGTGAGTTATATATTGTCTGAATACAGAAAAGGTGCATTCAGTAGTACAAGAGTCATGTTTTTCTATCTCACATTCTTTCTTCTTGAGTAGTAAAACACACACAAGCATAAATTATCTGATGCATTGACAGCACCTTCCACTAGCAACCTCCTTTCTCCCTTCTTTTTCACAGTAGAGCTTTGTCCTTGTTTTGTACAGAATATGTAGATTATCTTGCACATCAATTCCAGCCTAAATTATATTGCACTCCAGAGAGAACTTGGGAGGAGCAAGGTAAAAGGGTAACTTTCCTAGCAGTAAATGTATATTTTGGGGCCACTTTTCAATTTTTAGGCACACAGAAGTGCACTTTTTAAAATGAACTCCCATGTCTGTCCTGTGTATTGTGTCCTAACTTGACTATGGTAGGCTCTTCTGTCCTGATCTTCCTCCCTGTCTCCCTGCAAGTCCATTCAGAACACTTCTGCTAAGATTATCTTACTGCCTGTCATTCTTAGTCTTATCATGCAATTTGAAGTTCCTCCCTTGGCATCCCTTTCTCTACTGGGTCAAAATACGAGCTTGTGATTCTTGCCTTGGAAGCCTGCCACAACTTCTCCTCCTTACTTATTTGCTCTTGTATCTTATCGTTTTGCCTCCTTCCCTCCATCAACAATACCAGCCTCCACCACTGTTTCTGTCAGCTTCTCCAGCAGGATTTTCAATCTTGTTTTACGCATAAAGATGACTGGGGAAGAATGTTCTCTAATTAATCTGTTTATCGGTTACCCTGTACTCTTGTCTTCTCAAGACCTACTTCTCCTGTGATGCCTTTAGAGGAAATTACCAACAGGTAATGATTAGGTATGGGGCCATTATAGAACGCTGACATTTGTCTTATTTATTTGCCCTCTGTAAATACACATTCTTGTTACTGTTCTTCTTTTCTCCTTCCTCATGCCTTCTGGTTTTTGTTTGTTACACCCACTTGTTGCACCTTCTCTAAACGAGATTGCAGGGTGTTTGGGGTGTCCTTTATATGTGGGAGCTTCCAGGGGTCACTGTAATATAAATTATAATAAGGTATGGTTGAAGGAGGGAGGGAGTGAAAAGAAATTCTCTAGTGTTATGATACTCAGTTTATGACTTCCAAGCCACATGGATGTCCCCTCTCTCCCCCGCTGCAGCAGCCCCCGAGCTGGGGCTGGGAAGGAGGGGAGTCTCCCCCACTGTGGCTGCCCCTGATTTGGGGCTGGGAAGGAGTAGGGATCTCTCCCTCTCTCTGCCACTGCAGCAGTCCCCAAGTTGGAGCTGGAATGGAGGGCTGTCTCTCCCCGGCAGCCGCAGCTCTGGAGCTGGGGAAAGTTGCCTCTCTATCTGGCCACCACAGCCCTGCATGTCTGAAATTCCCCCCACCCCATCTGCTCACCCTGCTGCCCCCTCCCACCTACCCCCTATTCTCCCCAAAGGCCACCACCTCACCTTACATGTGTGTCTTCTCCAGGGTCCAGGCACCTAATTAGTGGAGCCACGCCTGTGTGGCTCCATTAATTAGGTGGGTGGCCCTTCATTCTCTCATGTGCAGCCACCCAAGCACGCATCTTAGAGGGAACTATCTGCAGATCACCTGAATGGAGATTGTGGACCACTGTGGTCCGCGGACCACAGTTTGAGAACCTCTGATGTAGTTGAATCAATGGGTGTGATGGGACCAAACAAATGAGGCAAATGCAACATGATTATTTTGTTTCTCTGGGTTTATTTTGCTTTTCTCCATCAGATGCAGAAGGGTCTCTGCAGCATTTAAAGGCTGAGTGGCTACCCTTAACAGTTATAAACTTTATAGTCTTACATTCATTATTAAACTGAGAACTTGTCGTTATCTTTAGAAATAATAGATCTCGGGTGGTAATTATGACTAGGTTGCTATTTCTCTGACTCATTTCTTTGAGCTGGCAGAGCTGAAATAAAGGATATAAAATATTCTAATTGCCCTTTAAAATGCAAGAGTGCCCTAGGCCCAGGCAGATTTGCTGTAGAAATGAATAAAACTCTAGGGCCAAATTAATGTTCAAAGACTTAGGGAAATTCTTGGGTGAGGAAGGTAGAATTTGCCACACCATGTGAGAAGTGATGGGTGGAAGCAGTATATATGACTGCAGGACCAAGATCAGGCATGATGCTTTCCTGCCATGTTGGGGTGAGTGTGTTCACTAGCAGCCCTTGCACTTTTACAGAAATGTGTAGCAAGCAGTCTGCTGTCCCCTCAGCAATGGACTCACGGTGCAGCTTAGGTGTAGAGTGAAGTAGAGCAATAGCCATTCTCTCCCCAACATTCATTGCACTGCCAGAAGTGCTAATAACCTCACCACATCCTTGCACTCTCACAGCTGCAGGATTCTGGCTGCCTCCTGCACAGGAGCGATAGAGGAGGAAGAACCTCCGTTTTCTTTACCACACCAATTCACTTTGGCTGAGGCAGTTGTAGTGTGGCACTAAGTGCTTTTTCATTGTCATTGTCTAGATCTGTAGATGACAATTTCCCAACTCAGAAGGTGTTGCATCCAACACAGAGAAATTCTGTATCAGACTTTGTCTTGACAGATAAAGAAGAACTGATCGCAGAACTAAAAAATTGTGGTAGTTTAGGTACAGTTGATCACAACTTGATCACATTTGTTATGTGGAAACAGAATAAAGTTCAAACCATTATTATATATACAATAATAAAATGTGTGTGTGTGTATTTATACACACACACACACTTGGTTATGAGCCAAAGTCAATTGGTAGAAAGAATTCAAACAGAAAAAATGTTAATTGCAAATGGGAATTGTGTAAGAATACTTTACCATAAACAAATGGAAGAAAGGGGCAGTTGATACCAACAAAAATCATAATGGCATTAGTCCATAACTAGATGGAAATGGTAAAATTGTCAGTGATAGTGCAGAAAAGGCAAAAGCATTTACTAAATATTTCTGTTCTGTGTTTGAGGGAAAAAATATGATGTAGTCATATCCTATGATGGTGATGATGAAACACTTTCCATTCCAATAACTCAGGAGGATGTTAAACAAAACTTCTAAAGTCCAACACTTTTAAATTAGCAGGTATGGCTAACTTGCATTCAAGAGTTTTAAAAGAGCTGACCTAGGAGCTTGCAGTACCAGTGTTGATTTTCAATAATTCTTGGAACGTTGCGGAACTTCCAGAGGACTGGAAGAAAGCTAATGTGTTGCACCAGTACTTAAAAAGAGTAAATAGGACAACCCAGGTAATTACAGACCTGTCAGTATGACATTGATCCCAGGCAAGATAATGAAGCAGCTGATAAGATACTTGAGTAATAAAGAATTAAAATAAGGTAATGTAATTAATGCTAATCAACAAGGGTTTATGGAAAAATAGATCCTGCAAAAGTAACAATATTGGCTTTTAATGAGGTAATGTTTGATGTAATATACTTAGATTTCGGTAAGGCATTTGACTTGATACCGCAATGAAATTGTTTATAAAACTAGAACAGTACAAAATTAACATGGCACACATTAAATAGATTGAAAACTGGCTGCCTGACAGGTCTCAAAATGTACTTGTAAATAGGGAGCAGGTGTGTTTCTAGTGGCATCCAGCAGGGTTTGGTTCTTGGCTCTACATTATTTAACATTTTTATCAATGACCTGCAGGAAAACCTAAAATCATTATGATAAAGTTTGCAGATGACCTAAAAACTGGGGAGTTGTAAATACTGAAGGGGACAGGTTATTGATAAGTGATCTGGATCACCTGATAAGCTGGGCGCAAGCAAACAGTTTGTTACAAAAATTTGATAATGGGCTCTTAAATCTAGTAAACAAAGGTATAACAAGATCTCGCTAGAAGCTGAAACTAGACAAAATCAGACTGGAAATAAGATGTACATTTTTAACAGAGAGGGTAGTTGATCATTGAATCAATTCACCAAAGATTATGGTGGAGTCTCTGTCATTGGCAATTTTTAAATCAAGATTGGATGTTTTTCTAAAAAAATATGTTCTAGTTTAAACAGGTATCAGGGAAATTCTGTGGCTGTATTATGCAGGAGGCCAGACTAGATGATCACAGTGGTACCTTCGGGCTTTATAATCTGTGATCTAAAGCCCACTGAAGTCAAACTTTAGAAAAGAGCTGTATTGTCATGGCCTTTATATTTACCACAGCGGTTGAATGATTGACTGCTGCTGAAATATGAGTACTTCAGTCTTCATGTAAGTACATTTTTAATGGAAGATAAAATTATATACCTCATTGGCTTGGGTAGGCCAATAGCCCTCCTTGTCAGTTAATATACACTGTACATAAATGATGTAAGCAGGGACCATCTTAATACAGTGTCCTGGCATCTAGGCATTACCTCAATATAAATCATAAAAATTATTAGCATGCGATTAAAAAATAGTGGTAGTTGAGTAAATTTACCTTGTAACAAAGAATAATACTTACATTAAAGTGTTATAATGGGGTTACAACCCTTTCCCCTACCCTCCTAGACACATAAAGTGGAATGTTCTGGTCTGTTGTGTAACTCAGAAATGCAAGTTAGATTGACAACATGTTGAAAGAGCTTTTAGTTTGATTTAAGACTGATCTGTAGTACAGTCAGTTTATAAGAGAGAAAACTTCACACCACAATCAAAACCACATATTTTTATATCGCAGGTCTAAATCGCTGACTCTTTAAGTTGGTATAAAATATACCAGGAAGCATATTGCAGGACTGGAATTTAATCAGGACTTAAATAGAGTGTGCTAAATTGAGAGAGCAGCACAGTTAAATCTTAAGAATTTTCTTGTAAAATATGATAGTGCCTCCTTCAGTTTGCCTGTTAATATTTTAAATTGTTTGCTGTTTTTCAAAGACAGGGATTTTTAATACCTCTTAGTTTTAGTACATTTTTAATTCTGTATTTGGTTCAGGTATAAAAAGCCTTCCTTGTGGCATCCTATTAAATATGAGAGAGAATTATCATGACCTGATGTTAATATATAAATATCCTCATAATTAAATAATATAGCAAATTTGCCTCTTTATAAACTGTGACTGTTTTATTATCTGGATTTTATACTGCTGATTTCATATGTATTACTGTTAATTCAGTGGCAAATATAATCAGCACTTTCTGAAGCAGGATTTCCTTTAGAACTTTAATGAAATGCACTGCTGCATTTTTCCTTTTGTTTATAGTTAATAAGATTTTTTTTTTCTTATTTAGGTGAATTTGACTAACAACTTGTATATTTTATTACTGACTTTCACATGGTGGGTTTTTGCTTCAAGAAAAATATCTGTGGGATTGTTTTTCATTTCAGGTATATTATAGGCAGGTGCTAGGGAAAGATGTAGAAAAGTTTGCTACAGAATTAGAAGAGGCTATGATTAGACATGTGGCAAGAGCTTAGTCGGTCTGCACTAGAGCAGATGTACTGCAGATGAAATTTTAACTTCAGTTTATTGGTGTCTACTAATACCAGGGAAAGAGATATGGATGAAACTAGAAAAATCAAAACATAAAGTAAGATTAATTCAGTAAATCCTCATGGCTCGCCAGAAATGGAAAAAATGTGTAATCTAGGTGTCAAGTAGCTTGAGCATAGCTCCAGTTGAAGAACATGATCAGCTTGCACAGCTGTGAAATCTAGCAGTCAGCTTGCTGTGGAGGGGAATGCTAATGTAGCAGTATGTTCTTCTCTTCATGCACGTATGATTCTAATTAATGTTAATAAGAATTTTGTGCATGCACCTATATGGAAGAATAGCCTCTTTCAGCAAAAGTGAGGGGTTTTTTTCCTTTACACTCAACCAGTCCTGCACTTTTTATGTTAGCTTTACACTCTTTTATTTCCCACTTGCAGGTACAACTGTAGCTGCACTGAAGCTGTTTAAGAATCTTCCCGTAAGAAAACAGTTTTACTCAACAGTTAAAAAATGTAAGGAGGAATTAAAAAAAATCCAAGATCTTTTGATGGCGTATGGCATCATAAAGCCAGAACTACGGATAATCTTTACACATAACAAGGTAAAAGTGACTTTTCTTGTGCCAACTATCTGAAATTCAAAATTAAAGAAAATAAAGACTGATAATTTTGTTCAGTTCATCAAGACTTTCATTACTGTGACTGCATTTTGTCATCAGATGTTTGATTTTTAGGAATTTGCTTTAATTGCAGGTTGGTTCAGACCCCCCACTCCATCATTAATCTGAATTTATTAGTTTATGATAGTGTGAGTTTTAGATGGGCAGTGCCAATCTTTCAAAGAGGACTCTGCTCCCACAAAAACCTAATTTGGTGTCTATAAGTTGGACAATGCTATGATTTATTGGGCACTGATAACACACTTGTTATTGTACAGAACAAAGAGGCAGAGACATACCTCCACCTTTCTTTCTAATGGTCTGATTTGTTGCTAATTGAAGCCCGTGGAAAGGCTCCCACTGACTTTACCGGGCATTTAAACAGGCCATGTAGATAGCGCTACTTGTGTGTACTGTTTTGTCTCTGAGGGTTGAATTATAACAGATTACTGCAGGAGCGACTTGAAATCAGGCCAGGCAGGCACCTGTGTAATTGCATTGACTACAATACAGTTAAGCCTGATTTACATCAATTTAAGGAAAGCAAAATCAGGCCCAAATGTGGCTGAGCTATTGCTCATTTTATACCCAGACTTGACGGCACAAATTCGGAAAGCTACTTGGACGTTAATGTTATATGAATAAGTTTGTATTAATCATGAGAAGTCTAACAGAAATATTAACTACAAATCTGCAGAAATGGTACTTTAGATCTGATTCTGCTCTCAGTTATAGGCCTATGAACTTCCATGCTACCGCAGAAAGTAAAGAGTGACACCTAATGGCCAAAAAGATTCCACCAAAGCAATTCTTTTTCCATTTTAAAATAAAATTTCTCTCTGTGGTGGTTGAATAATTTCTTATGTTGCAATCTGAGAGTTAAAGCATTATTTCAATTCACTGCACCATTTATTTCAATTTTTTATTTCTATCAATTAGAATATTTTTTTTAAAAATCTTTCATGTTCACACTGTCAGTGGAAGTGACAAGTGATCTTACGTATTTGACAATAAAATACTGAATAAATAATAACTAAACGTTGAGGTACTCCATAAATGCAATTTAGTGTAAATCTTTCATTGTGAGCAATGATAATTCTGCTGTGGATTGCAAAATCTCAAACTTACACCTAGGTAGGGTTGCCTACTTTCTACTTGCAGAAAACCAAACGCCCTTGCCCTGCCCCCTGCCCCGTCCTTTCCCTGAGGCTACGCCCTATATCCAGCCCCTTCTTTGAGGCCACGCCTCATCTCACTCCATCACCCACCCTCCATTGCTCACTCTCCCCCACCCTCATTCACTCGCTCATTTTCAACATGCTGGAGCAGGGGTTGGGGTGTAGGAAGGGATGAGGACTCCGGCTGGGGGTGCAGGCTCTTGGATGGGACCGGGGATGAGGCGTTTGGGCTACAGGAAGGGTTGGGGAGTGGGGCCGAGACATTTGGAGCATGGGAGGCGGCTCCGGGCTGGGGTAGGGGATTAGGGTATCGGAGAGAGTACGGGCTCTGGCCTGGGGGTGCGGGCTCTGGAGTGGGGCCAGAAATGAGGGGTTCGGGATACGGGAGCAGGCTCCGGGCTGGGGCAGGGGTTCCTGGCCATTGGGTGCTGTGGGGCTGACGCTCGGGGCAGGGGCAGAGTGTGGAGTCCCCGTGGCCGCCCCTGTACCTAGGAGCCAGAGGGACATGCCATCTGCTTCAAGAAGCCACATGGAGCTGAGCAGGCAGCCTGCCTGCCCCGCTGCAGGCGGCAAAATGGACTTTTCATGGCCCGGTCAGCAGTGTTGACTGGAACCACCGGGGTCCCTTTTCAATGGGGCATTCCAGTTGAAAAGCTGGCAACCCTATACCTGGGTCCACAGACCTCAGAGGAAAATTGTATTCAGCTGTCTCTAAAAAACAACTTTGACGTTGATTTAGAGCAACAATAACTATGTCTAGCTGAAACAGTTAAACTGTCCAATTTCTTGGCACTCTAATAGTTGTGAAAAAGAATGAAAAATAAGCTGCAAACACTTACTGAACTCAAGGCTTTAGAATTATGTGCTGAATGACCTCAGGTATTCAGAGTAAAGAGATGTAGCACATTTGTCATTTAAAACATAGCTTGTTTGCTGTAAGTTCTTGACCCTCCATTCTTGCTGTGGATCACAATCATTGATCAAGAATCTCTTTCTTGTACTCCTCTGTAATTCTGGATACTGAAGCAGAAAATGTCTCTGGACTTTAGTCCTCCTTCTTCCCCTCCACCCCCCAACACGTTAATTGTACTGTTGTCTCTTCTGTTTTTCGTCTCTGCTTCCCTCTGCTAGTGAAATTGCAACCATCATAGAAAACTGCCCAACACAGAAGCTTGTCATGAGGGCACAATAAATTTGTTTTCATTTAATTTTATTCTTTCTAAACAATATTGTGTGTTTATAAAATGTTCTTATTTTTTCTCTCACTTTAAACCTTATTTTAAAGAGGTGTCAAATAAACACCTTTTTAAACAAACTGCAATATTGTTTAACCAAAAGAAGACTTCTGTCCCTGGGCTGGCTCTTTGGCTGCTGTGATATCTCCAGCACAAAATTGTCTTTTTGAGTGGGAGCTGACTTATTCCTACTACGTCTTGGCATCTCTCACTTTAAAAAACAACAAAAAATAATTTTTAATACCAGCAGTGCTGAATGTGTCTCCGATCTGGTGACTTATGGGAGATGGGTGGTTCTTGTGAATAATTCCAAAATTGTTTGGTTTCTTTAACAATACTTGAAATGTTCTGCTCTGAAAACTGACTGTAAAAATGGAATGATGGGTTCCATGTTATTGCTCATTGTTTTCTATATCAGATCTGCTCAGTTGAAAAGGAAAAAGATGGTCTTTTTCTTGCTGCCAGCCCTGCGAAAGCACCCTGTGTTCTAAGAGTCCAGTTCAGTTCTTTCCATTTGGTGCATCATACCAGTAACAGAGGTTTTGGAGGCCTCATTTAAACCTCTGCAACTCTTTATATTACGTCTTCAATAGCACTTGTGCGTTTGCGCTAACCTGCAGTGGGTTTTTATAGATGTAAATGATTTGACCTTTCTAACCAGTTTTTTGCTGGTGGACAGGAAAGAACAGAATCCAACTTTCAGTGTTAGTTTTGATGACTCTGTAGAGCTCATGGGATTAAAATGTAGTAATGTCAGTAAGTGCATTTATGAATTCATCCAGGAAACAACTTTGTTGGGAAAGAAGATGCCATTTTTGCGTAGTCGGATTTTAGAGTTGAACTGCAGTTCAAAGCTTGGGAAAATTTAGAAAAAAAAAATCCTTCAGTAATATTAATACGATGTGGCAAGGCACCGTCTCGGTCTCACCAGCCTCAGCTGTTTTTAGCCTTGGCGAGATGGGCCTGAGGTAAAACAGTCTGTCTTGGCTGCACAAGGGCAGTCCGCGCCTTCTTTCAGCCAGTCTTTTTTGCTTGTTTTTCTTCCTTATGGCTCTTCTAGGTTCAGGCATTGGGCAGCTATATGCCCTGTTTCCCCACATGCATAACATCTGTACCCTGCTTGGGGCAGCCTCCTATTTTTCGGGCTGTTGGGCCTTACCCTCCTCCCGAGTCTTTCTCCCCCAGACCCCAAGTCTCTTTGTGATCTTTGGCCGCTCTTCAGCCTCTTTCCTCCCCTCCATTGTTCTGCCTGGGGCTATGGCAGCTCTGGCCCTCGACACAGAGACTTGCCTCCTATTCTGGCGCATTCCTCCTCCCGGTGGTCCGAGAAAATTATTGGGCTGCTAGGTGTCTCTCTATGAGGGCAACTAGCTCACCATAGGAGGAGGGATCATTTTGACTGACCCATCCTCGTATGTCCAGTGGTAGCCCTCTCATGTACCTGTCTAAAACTATGATTTCCACAATTTTCTCCAGGCCGTGGGTCTCGGAGTGCAGCCACTTTTGGGTTAGGTGGATCGGGTAAAACATCTGGGGCCTCGGTGCTTTGCTGTCCTGATATTTCCACTCGTGGAATTGCTGGGCCCTTATAGCTGTCATCATGCCAGACCTCACCAGAATCTTCACCTTCAGCTGGGGGTAATCTGTAGCTGCTTCTGTGTTCATGTCGTGGGCTTCCCCACACAGAAGAGGAGCCAGGATGCTGTTCCATTGGTTTTGGGGCCAAGCCTCCCACAGGGCCGTTCTCTCAAACGCGAGGAGATATGCTTCTACATTGTCATCCATCGTCATCTTCTGTAAGTAGCTGCTGGCCTGCAGGAGCCAGGTCCCATGGGGGCCGTACGTCAGGGTGGTCAGGGCCTTTAGCTGATTCACAACCTCATGCAGGGTGGCTCAATCCTGAGCCTCCTGGCTCATCAGTAGTTGATTCGTCTCCTGCTGTATTCACACTGACTCCTGCTGGATAGGCATCTGAACCCTGGTAGCCTCTTTTTGGGCCACGGTGGCCTGCACCAATGCCTTCACTACATCCTCCATTTTTTTGTCTTCTCGTTGGGGGTGATTTACCCTGCCCTGAGATGGTTCACCATGAAGTCTCACTCAGAGCATCCCACCCCTGACACCATGTGTGGCAAGGCACCTTCTCGGTCTCACCAGCCTCAGCTGTTTTTAGCCTTGGCGAGGTGGTCCTGGGGTAAAACAGTCCCTCTTGGCTGCACAGGGGTAGTCCGCTCCTTCTCTCAGTCAGTCTTTTTGCTGTTTTTCTCCCTTATGGGAGGGAATGCAGCCTTCCCTCCTGGTGAGGCTCACTGTCTCGCTGCTCCTCACCTACTGGCAGCTTGACTTCCCTCTCCCTCTCTCCAACAGGGAAGGGTTTAAAAAGGTCTCAGGCCACCCTCAGTTGGAATCAGCTGATCCTAATTGACCTCAGGTAACTCTCTCTCAGCTGATCCTAATTGATCTCTGGTAACCCCTTCTCAGCTGAACCTAGTTGACCTGTAGTCACCCCTCCTAAGCTGATAGACAGGAGGGCCTTTTACCCTTCTGGGACTGTTTTCTACCACACCCTTGCAGCCGTCTGTCCTGAGTTTATCATAACGGGCAGAGATTAGTAGCAAAGAGAGGGGCAGTTTGCTGAGAAACGCTAGGATCCTGTCAGTAAAGAATCAGGAATACTCAACATTGGCATTTTCATGGGTTCCTACATCTCTACCTCACATACTATATAATTTGAGTAATAATGTGTCTGGTTTTCCTTCAGCCCCAGTCTTTTTAGAATAGTGCATTGTTAATATGGATTAAAATGATTCCCTGTCATTATGAAACAAGGACACTTAGCGGATAAGATTGTTCAGTAGATTGGTAATGGTTCAGGATAATGAAACTGTGGCCAAAAGTGGTAGGAACCAAGAGGCCTTTTGGTATGGTGGGCGCTTGGTGCTTATTTCAAATGGAAATCTTAGTCTGTTTCCATGTGAGCAAATTTCTATATCGAACTAACAACCATTCTGGCAGTTTTGAGAAAGATACCAACACTGAATTATCTTGGCCTCTCATGAAAAATGAATTATCTTCTCATCTTCAGAGGTAATTATTCCATATCAGGATTCAGGCACACTATTCAGGGCAATATGGGACAATACACCAGTATTGCTCCTACTTACATGCTGTATTTGCTTTGAGGATAAAGATAGGACATTGTTTTTAGGGCTGTTCATCTTCACAAGCACTTGATTTTTGTAAAAAATACATAAAAATAAAGAAAAAGCCAAGAAACCCAGAGATTTTCTAACACAAGAGGTCACTCATTAGCTATTGCTGAGCTGGGAAAACCATAAGCAAACAAGGTTTGGCACAAACCAAGGGGTATCTCTGATTGTTTTAAAACTATTAATCTGTTAAAATGGTCTGGGTATGGATTCATTTTCTTTGCTCCATTTTTACTACTGTTAAGATCTGTTTGAAGATACAAACTGCAAATACTTTGATAAATAGATTTAACTTCTTTCTAGTTTCACTCTAGTTTTTATAAGTACTTCAACATTCTTTACTTAAATTCTAACTTGTAATTTCTTTCATCAATTCTACATACGTACCCTTTTACAGCAATAGCACTGTTAAATAGTACCTTATTTGTCTTCTTTCTTCAGAAGCTAAAGAACACCATTGTCACAAGGCTGTAGTAATCCACACCAATAGATCTGTCTACCTCTTTCTGATCCTACTGTACTACTGTGTGCTAGAAATGTACTCTAACATAGTATTTTCCAAGTATTTTGTGGTGAGCTTGGGATAACAACATTTCTCATGGAGTACCTGGATTTATGGCTAAGACCACCTGTTAAATAAATAAGTGGTTATATATAATCATTCAAAGGCATTGCTAGAATTCTGCATTGTGAGGCTGTGCCAATACCTTGTGCTGCTGTGAAAGAAAACGGACATCAGGAACGAGCTCAGGTTCCAAAGCAGAAACGCCATAGTCTTTTTGGTGGTTTGCGTGTGTGGATAGGTGGCTTGAGATGCCTGTGGCTGTCTGTTGGGCACAAAGAGGAGCCAAATCAGCTCTGAGGACTGGGGTCTTTCAGGGGGTTATTTTTGTTGCTTTTTTAAAAGAAGAGACTGAACAGAAAGCAGTGGTTGAGAATTTGAGGGAATGGGGGAGAAAGAGAAGTAGAGAAAGTTGACAGTTGGGAATGCAGTCAGGATAGTTTAATATACTGCATAACAGGGACCTTGATAATGAGGGCTAGTCTACATGGTGCATTAGTCCGCATCAAAGAGGTGTAAATTCTGGTTTCCTATCCTTTCCCAGGTAAAAGTGTGGACCCTTCAAACAGTACCACGTTAACCATGCACTAAGGAACTTTTAGTGTGTGCCAGCAGGGTCCACATAGGCTAGTCAGTGCGCAGCACACTGATGTCTGTAGAATTTACATCCTTGTGGTGCAGATTAACACATGGTATAGACAAGCCCTAAGCGGTAAAAGCTGTACAGATGAAGGGGAGTCTTTGGCCAAAGGCTAGGACTGGCTAAGGAATTAAAGGAGAGTGGAAAAAATACAACTTTTACCTGGGAAAGGATGTATTGTACCTGTGCAAAGAGCTTATTCGTAGGCCAAGTCTTTCACATGTGCAAGTCTGAGGTTAGGCCTTTAAACCCATTGAGCCCTGTGAAGTTAATAGGGTCTACCACGTGCTCAGCATCTCTGAACATCAGGACTCTTATTCAGTTGCCTTTCTGAAGATTTTATGTCTTTTGGTCCTTAGGTTTAAAACATTTGGCCATAGGTTTAAGAACGTACTGTATTCTGCTCCATTTCTACCACTTGATTTACTAAACAGTGGGCGTCATGCTCCTTCTGACTGAAGTTTCTAGAAATTTATCTTGCTGTTACGCAGTCCACTTGCTTATCACATCTATTTGTTATATAAAAAAAAAGAAAAATTAAAATACTGGATGAAGAATCAACAACAACTCTTCATGCTTTTTGGATTAATTTCTAGAAAACTACACTTTGTTTTCTCAGTGGCACTGAGTATATTTATCAATGAATTTCTGAAATAGGAAATGCTTGGTTGCTTTGTGTCTGCTAAAAATGTTTTGTTTGCGTTAGCAGTAAATATTGACACACTTTGCAAATCAACCCTTGAAGTATGATTGCTGTTTTGACAGCTTGGATCAACTAGTGCTCCTTCTTTTTATGAAGGTTTATCCTGTCAAGACATTCTTTGAATACTGATAATGTTGATCCTCTTGCCAGTATGGGTATGATAGAAAGAGGTATTTTTCTTCTTTCATCACCGTGTTCCGTGAGAGCATATTGAATAATGAGACAGACAAATAGAAACAATTTACAAAAGTATTCTGAGAGTTTACTTAAAGTTGACATTGCCTGATGGAGAACCAGGCACATTCCAGAGTTAGCTACTCTTGTTTAAACAGTGTCAGACTTTTCAGTCCCGTTTGCCATATTACAGCCACCTGTAAACTCCTGGTATATTTTGCTCTATAAAGATGGTTGTCCCCTGGCACTGGAACTTTCTCATTGCCACAGCAGCTACAACAACTCCAAATGTAAAATCTGTAGCAACTAGCTAAATCACTAGTAAATGTGAGTATTTGCATGCACTTTGATCTGCTATTTGTGAAATTCCTTAACAGGTGGAAAGGAAGACGATACATAAAATTTCCATGTGTCACAATGAATAGTTCCATTCAAGCCATCTATATCAGTCCACAAATAGTCAAGATATGTTTTAGGTTGCTAAAGTTACTGTAGAAGTACTGACAATTTCAGATACAGCATCTTGGAGTGATTATGAGCTATCATTTCTCACAGGTCCTGCAATGAACCGCTGCCCTCGAAAGAGGGGTTGGAGGCAGCACTCAGCACGGTAGTTGCAGCTGCTGCCATGGTACTCAAAGATAATTCAGGGGTAAAGGGATTCCATACAAATGGTTTTAGACCCCAGCAGATCTTGGTAAATCAATGGGTTTCAGGATTAAACCTCCTTTAACGGAATAATAAGATGGAAACTCCACAAGTAATACCAGCGTGATAAGTATTTCTAAGATACCTAAGATAGATGGGATGAGATTCCCAATATGATCCTTAAAGCTCACAAAGCTGCACTGGCATAGTTAGCTGTATGCCATTTCTGACATTGACAGCTCTGCTTCACTCTCTCCTGGGCCCCTCGACTAGCATCAGGGGCATGTCAGGGAAAGGAAAAAGTGTGGTTTGAGTGCACTGCACTGTGGTTTTCTGCTGATGTAAAATCCTATTTACTTCCACTGTACATTAGAGAAGACTTATGGTTGCTTTAATTTGAGTCAGGGCTGAACTATCACTTGGCAACCCCTAGGGTTTGGGGAGCTCGAAGCTAAGATATTACCACCTGTGTCATTCTAGACCTGTCCACCCCAAAATCCTACATCAAGCACAGATTGGCCATACCCGAGACTGGGGCAACAGAACTTCCTAGTCCCTGTGTGAGGAAGACCAGTATGGGGGACAGTTGAGCTCTATGTCTTTAATATGCAGCATTCAAAAGCTTTTCCCAAAAAAGTTCCAAGCCTAGCCTATTTTGGAGTGTGTCTTTTCTGGAACGTGTGGTGATACATCTTTGTTTGGCTGTGGGCTCTATGATAATTTGACACAAATATTGTTGACCAAATGTTGTCTTAATTTTTTACTGTTCATCCTGATAGTCCCTTCTTTCATTTTTTCTGCACGTAGGAGGTTACATGATAGTAAGTATGTGGACAAAAATTGTGAGTTGATAAGTAAATTTAAATGAATTGAGTGGCACAGTTACGTTTGTGCAAAGCAACTATGTCCATTCTTATTTCTTTGCTCTTTTCTATAGAAGTTATTTAAGGCTGATTGTATTTCTCCATTATTACCAAGTGCGTACTCCTGTTCAAAACAAAACCTTAACTAAAGCTTGATTTCCTCGTCTGAATCAGAGAGCTAGGATACAAATATTTCAGCCATCTTAAATTGTTTCAAGCTTTGTTTTAATTGTTTCAAACTTTGTATTTTTGTAGGGTAAAAAAATAAATCTCAAATAACCCAATCAATAGGAAACATATCTTGTCATATCTTAAAGCTGTGTATTGGGTATTCCTGTATATGAGTCTTGCTTAAGTTACACAGAATCTTGTGTAGTACTTGCTCAACTTTTAGCAGAGGGTTAGATAAAATAATCCTAAATCAGAATACTTTCCCTTATATGTTAAATGAGTTGAATTGTGTGAAGTTAACTTGGTTAGCACATCCAGAGTCTGTGCCCCCCAAAAAGATGAGCATTGTGGTAACTGGGAACTGTAAAGCACAAACTTGAACCTTTTAATAAAATGGAATTCAAATTGATATTGAAGTAAAATGCATTGCTCAGGTCAAATTCTCTGAGATTTAACCCCCAAACACACTATATAAATCTAGTATTATTTTCTGCTGAAGGAAAAACACTTGTTTGGAGAAGGCAAAAATGATCGTGGAACCCGGTAAGTAATTTTATCTTCGTACAAATTGAAACAGCTCAATATGTTTGTCACACATTCTAATGGGGTGAAATTCGCCCCTGGGCAGATGGCCAGCACAAGGCCCATGGACCACTTGAAACTCCCACATCAGTGCACAAAATAGGGCTTAAGTGTTGAATAGGTCTTGTGCTGGCCCTTTTGCCCAGGGTTGGATATCATTTCTGGTATGGGGAATTCAGATTTCACAAATTAAGGGTCTGTTGGCTTGTTTTCCCTCCAATGGTTAAAATTTGCACTTGTCTCGGGGACATGCACCCCACTACAATTTTTATTTCCACATTCAGCTATAAAAAGATCTGTCATAGGTCTAATCGAGTATGGCAGTTCCTATCTCTCCAGTGTCTTGTTTCTGACCATGGTCAGTATCATACTTCAGGGGATCGTCAAGAAACCTCTCAGTAGGCCGATGTGGAATAATCTGCCCCTCATGAAAGTGTGGTCCTAAACTGTAGTAGTTAGGGATTGTCTTCAGCCTTGAAGTATTTTTGTCTCCTTTCCAAAACATTTATTAAACCATATTAATTATTATAACTCTGGATATTCTTGTTATCCATATCAGTGTCCAATTTGTTTTTGAATCTAAGTGAGTTCTTGGCCTCAGTGACATCATGTGGCAATGAGTTCCACAGTTAAATTATGCTCTGTGTAGAAAAAGTATTTCTTTTTATGAGTTTTGAATTTGCTATTTTCCGTTTCATGGAATGTCCCTTATTTCTCGTATCATAACATTTCATGAATAAAAATTATGCATGTACCTTCTCTGTACCGTTCACTATTTTGTATATTTTCATCATGTCCCTTCTTGTCTCCTTTCTAAAGTGAACAATCCCAACCTTTCAAGTTTCTCGTAATATAAGAATTTTTCGGTGCTTCTGATTATTTTGTTGCTTGTCTCATTAGCACACTCTAATTCTGCCAGATCTTTTTTGAGATAGGGATGAACCATTATTTATATAATGATACAGTAGAACCCCATTTATCTGGTCTAATTACCAGGGCCAGATCAGATCATCAAATCTCCGGATAAACCAGAGAATGGGACAATGTGATGCTGTAGCACCATCTAATAGAGGCATGAGAGATCATCTGCTTCTGGCCCTGGAGTCCTGGTTGTTCGGTAAATGCGGAGAGCTGGTTAAGGGAGGGTCGGATAAACAGGGTTCTATTATATTATATATTCTGTATTATTCTCCATACCATTCCTTGTGCATCCTCTAATTTTGTTTGCTTTTTGATTGCAGCTGCACACTGAGCAGAGATCTTTATTGAGCAATCCACAGTAATGCTCAGGTCCTTGTCGTCAGTTGATAGGATCAATTTAAATGCCAGTCAGTCTGTGGTGATGATGTAAAATTGGAGCATAAGAGTGGTAAATTAGGCCTCTAAACTAGAAGTTTTAAAGAATACATGGGAATTGTGGCTGAGAATTGGCTCATAACTTAGTAGGTTTGGGTGCTTTGGATATTTAAAATGTAATATTTTCTCAGAAGGGAAAATTAGAATTGTTATCAATGTTCTGTCATAAATCTAGAGCAGCGGTTCTCAAACTTCATTGCACCGCGACCCCCCATCTGACAACAAAAATTACTACACAACACCAGGAGGGGTGGGGGAGTGAAGCCTGAGTCCGCCTAAATCCCATTGACTGGAGAGGGGACGGGGGACAAAGCCAAAGCCCAAGGGCTCAATCCCAGGCAGGGGCCTGTAACCTGAGCACCGTAGTCCAGGCCTGAAGCCCTTGGGCTTCAACTTTGGCCCCAGGCAGTGGTTTCCGCTCCAGGCCCCAGCAAGTCTAAGCCAGCCCTGACGACCCCATTAAAATGGGGTCGTGACCCACTTTGGGTTCCCGACCCACAGTTAGAGAACTGGTGATCTAGAGTAATGCTGTAGTGAATCAGGTCAGGCACTTTGAATTCCTGTATGTGCAGTTACACCTGACTGTGGTTTTAGTCTTCAGAATTTTCCAGTTTACTACTTCATTTTTAACTGTTTTGTTTAACGGTGTTGTTTTAACACTGTGCAGGCCTCAGGAGCCCCAAAACAGCTTACATTACAGGGAGGGTGCTGCTCCTCCAGTGCCTTGCACTTTGTAGAATTAACGTGTATTTTATATGACTGTTGATTTGATCCAAAACCCACTAAAATCAATAGGAGTCTTTCCATTGATTTCAGAGGGCTTTGGATTAGACCCAAATGAGATGCAGCAAATGAAGAATCAGGCCCTTTGATTTGGAATTTTTCCTCCGAGGAGCAAGTCTTCTGCAGTTGTGTTTGAAGGTTTGTAATCTTCATACACGCAATCCTCAAAGCAGCACATTAAATCTCTAACAATCTTAAATCTTAAAGTATATGAGTTTACAGGAATCTAAAATGGTGGCTACCTCATGGTGGGTGCAGTCAGGACTCTGCAGACTTTGTTTTGTCATGAGCCTACAACCTATTTATTTTTTAATTGAAAAGGACTTAGAGTCTTGTGAAAGGTGCTGGATTGACAACATTGCAAACTGCATACCCGCAGAGCCTATATGCTGGTGATGTAGGCTTCCCAACTCCCTGCCAATGTGCCTCAGCTTAACCTGGAGGGTAATTTAGTCTTTATGTCCATTCACTCTACAGCCTCTTTGCCAAGGAAGCCAAACAGGATGCTAATTATGGTATGGTTTTTTTGTGATGTGAGCACCTGCCTACTAGGAACTGTGCAGTGACCATCAACTCATTTTACATGAGCCGCCGAACAGCTGTCAGATGGTGACAACCTTTGGTCACTACCAACCTGGATTGAATTCGAACTGGTGACCTAGAGGTGAAATGCTCTGTATCCTATTACTAATTCCTTGAGCCATCCAATTTCCCATCCATCATGCTTTTCAAGTGACAGCACAGTATATATGAGAAATCTCATAACAATGACTGCTTCACGTGTACAGTATGTACTGCAATAGCTAATATATGTCTTCAGCTCTTGCAGACATTCAGACTGCTTTACTTTGTATACACGGGTGGGATTAGGAGAGGAAGCCATGAGGAAATTATTTATAATAATTTCTTGGAGATGTGCCTTTTTATAATCTTGCCACTGTGTTTTGTTACAGTGATATCCTGTGTTGCTTTTGTTGACTGATAATAAATACTAAAAAGCAAAGGCTTTTAAATGCTTTTAAAAATGGGATTCAGTTCTCAGTCTCCCACTGCAATTTGTGTAATCTCACTGATTCAAACTATCTAGTTGTCCTGCCCCCCCTCCCAAAAATAAAAATCTTGTGTTGACAAAGCTCTAGAGGAGTTTTTATTTGATCAACCCCTCTGCAGAAACAACGTGGACCTGTGAACTTTTCCTTACAGTTTAAGAATCCGTATACATTACTGTTTTAATGCTAAAACATTACCACTACCACTACCCCTGGTGAGATATCACATCTGGACGCTGCGAGTTTTACTTGCAGAATTGCCTCCTTATTCTGTCATGCATGGAAGCAGAGTTTCTCTATCCCTTCCCTATGGATCTGACAGAGTGGGTTGGTCAGAGAAGTTGCCGCTCCCTCTAAAATCTGTGTGGATTTTGGGGGCTTTGTTGGAGGCTAGGGCTATCCACAGGGAGACCCTGTGACCCTGCAGTGCCTTCCAGTTCCTCTTGATGCCTACCAGTTCTTTAGCAAGCATGACTGTTAGACATCATGCTGTCAAGAGCTTCTCCACCACCTGCTTCTCTGAAATGTCTCCTTTCTTGGGAGGGTGTGCTCACATCGCTGAGGGGAAACCTAAGTGAGTAAGTTAGTGCTGACAGAGTCAGCATTAATTTACTCAGGAAATCCCTTGGGTTTGTTGGGGGTGGGGAGATAATGCTGTGGAAAATTACTATCCCCCAAACTTGCCTGTAGCCCACCCCTTCCTTTCTGCAGTGTCTGATATCTACTGAGGCATATGTTTGTGTTGGAGGCCAGGGGGAAGATGTATGTGGAGAAGGAGCAGCTAATGCCATGAAGATGGCACACTTCAATTCCACATCTTTTTGAGTCCCTTCCACCTATAGAATGGATAGGACAATTGACCGTTAATCATTAGGGAATCTTTAAAATATTTGAGGGTTGGAGGAGAGGTTCCCCCACCCTTTAAGTTACTATTAAAAACTGGTGACAGGTTTCAGTGGTAGCCATGTTAGTCTGTATCAGCAAAAAAAAAAAATAAGGAGTCATTGTTGCACCTTAGAGACTTAACAAATTCATTTGGGCATAAGCTTTCGTGGACTAGAACCCACTTCATCAGATGTCTGAAGTAAAAGATGCAGGACCAGGTATAAATACACGAAAGGATGTATGTTGCTTTAACAAGTGTTAAGTCAGTCTAACGAGATAATTAACAGCAGGATACCAAGGTAGGACAAATAACTTTTGAAGCAGTAAGAGAGTGATCCATTACAGACAGTTGACAAGAAGGAGTGAGTAACAGTAGGGAGAAATTAGTATTGGGGAAATTAGGTTTTGTAATGACAAAATGGTTGGGTCATTTACAAAACCTAAATTTAATTTCCCCAATACTAATTTCAAGGCAGATTATTAAACATATAAATATACTAATGCTGACAAGAACAGGGAGACAATCCAACATTCATGTGTATGCCTGCTAAGCAGAAGAAAGTTTGGCAATGTAAGTTTAATTTAGATGCCCTTAGGTTTACCTTGACAAGACTCTCAAGTATAGTTTCTTCCCCATAAAAATGTATTAATGTTTATTGATTCACCATAAGGAGAAGGTGGTGTAATTGTTCCTTTATCTTCCCTACAGCTCTAGCCACTTCTCCTGCCAGTTTATTTTCATTTTCCATACTTCCTAGTAGACAGGCTATAATCTTTATCTTTCAGTGGTTAGTAGTGACTTTCAGTAACGCTTGCTGGAGGCTGTCACCAGTTTGTCACTTTTCTGTTTTAATAATCCAGCTAATCTGGAGTTTTATAGGAAAATTTGGGAAATTTGCAATTTCTCTATACACACATCCTGTAAAACCCCCACAAAAGCCTGCAGCCTCTTTCCACTTTTCAAAAAAAGATTTATGGCCTGATTCAAGAAACACTTAAGCATTCACTTAAATCCATTCTTATTCAGGATCACATGTAATATGCCTTAGCTTTCGTGCTATAAAATGCCAGTCGAGACGAGGCACTCTAGTTTTTACCACATTATGTTTCCCTCACCTAGCTACTTTACAGTAAAAATTACATACTTGTCTCCACTATGATTTTAGAGCATGATAGCTAGCATGTGTTAGTTATCACCTGGTAAATGCACACCTTTTTTTTGGCAGTGAAGACAAAACCTTTATGGATGTAGCGCCTTTCAGCTAAGGATCTCCATGTGCTTTGCAATGTCAGGAAAGATTAATTACTTCCATTTGTCAGCTAGGTAAACTGTGGTTCAGGCAAGTTAATTGACCCACTGAAAGTTACACTGTGCATCAGTGACAGAGTCAGAATAGAATCCAATTCCCTTGACCTCCGATTCTCTGTTTTGACTATTAGATTTTCTCTTTTGCTGGTAAACAAGCACAATTATGCTGGTAAAAGTATTAACATGGCTGCTGGTCAGAGTATTAAGAAACAAGGCTGATTGAGGAGTGGGGTCTGGCCCTATGACATTCCTTATTGTCTTTGGAAAGAATGACTCTGAAGAGCTCTTGTTCTTCACAAGCATAAAAGCATTGTTCCCAGCTCCTGCTGTGGGATGCAAATGAGGGACTCTTTCCCCACTTATTATGCATCTGCTCAAAAGACCAAGAATAATCTTGGCCTATATATATGTGCTCTAAAATTTAGCAACAGAGATGTATGGTCTGAATGACGTGTGTGAGGGGTGTAATTTTAGAAAATGTATGTACTGTATATACAAACTCTGAATGTGTCAATACACTAATCTGTGCCCGTGAAATAGATATTTATATGTGTTACGGCTTTTTATGCCTTCTAATTCATGCAGTGCCCCTCAATGAAATGGGGAGGGAGCAAGGATATATTTGGTCAGCTCCAACAAAACCTAAGATGGTCTGTATGTAATAATATATCTTTAATTAGGGTGTTTTGCAGTGTCATCATACTGACTAGAGTCAGATTCTTACTTGGCTCATCACAGACACCAGGCTTATGTGACTTAGAAAATATAGGGGTGTGTGTGTGTATATATTTTTAGCACAATTTCAGGGTATAAGCAAGGTTATAAAAATCAACTGTTGCAGGAAACTCACTGAGAAGTACTGACACTTTTAAAAATAAATATAAGTAGCTTTTCTTCTTAACAGCTTTGATTCTTCTTTTTCAAAACCTGTTGGTGAAGTCAATGCATTTATAATGTATTCTTTAGATTACCAGTTATTTTTAAAGTATCATGCCATGTTGTTTCATAGTGTGCAGCCAGTTCTGAAAATGAATCTAAACCAATCTGTTGTGTGGTTACCCGATATGCACGTTTAACTAGTTGACTGACCTCTGCAATGTGAGAACTTTGAGCTAACGTGTTCTAGTAATTAGATTCAGGAGTTTTGCCTACAGCTTTTAATCCTGATATTTAAGAAATAATTGATCAGTAAAAATGTGCCCCCAAATTGTTAGCAGTTTCCTCTTTTACAGAGTTTGCATTTAGTAAGTTCTTATGTTTCATAGCTTTCTTAAGGCAGTTTATTGAAATGAACTTTTTTCAGCCATTCAGCAGGTCAGGCAGTGCAATGACATCCTTGCATTAATCAGCAGCTAGGATTTATATCTGTACCTGTGGCATCATGTTAATACAAGCTAAAATAAACAGTGTGATGTTTATATTAGTTGTGTCACAAGCATCTTTCTCAGTTTGGTCACACGCACTGGAAATATAATATCTAGTGAAGATAAATTGGCACTTTTGATCATTTAAAATGTAGATATAACTCAAAATAGAAGCAGTAACAAGTATGCATTTTTTAAAGAGGAACTCTAAAGGGAAAATTCTTTCCTCACTGTTTTGAGGATGTTTATGGGGCAGGGAGTAGAGAGAGGCACAGGGAGGAAGAATTTCCCTCCTCCACTACTCACTCTATGAAGCATCAGCAATACCACTTCAGAGCTGCTGCTAAATCCTCAAAGCAGCAGTTGCCCCTCTATCTACTGTGCTCGCCATTCAGCAGCAGAGTGGGAACCTCAGTGGAGCTCCTATGGAACTCCTAGAAATGTGGCTCTTCTCATTCTGCTGTCCACTACCAGTGAACCAGAACCACCAAATTCAGGGCTTTTCAACCTTGCAGTGGAAGGAGAGGGTGATGGTCACAATGATCCCATGATTATATTCTTATACTCTAAGTGAGTTAGACTCAAGTAGCAAGTCCAGCAGTACAATGCTCAATGTGTTTGATGTGTAATTAGAAGAAATAAAGATTGGGGAGCAATTGTAGTCTCCTATATCTGCAGCGTGAACATTCCAAATGTTATGGAGAAAGTGAGTATCATTTTTAGAGGATCTCAGTGTTCTTCAGTGGAATGCACCCTGCAAAGGAAGGAAATAACTTGGAGGACAGGTGGGATTTTAAGGCTCTGTATTGTATTTCTTGAAGTTGTAGGTATATTTTTTGCTCAGTTATTATATTTGCAACTCATATCCGGTACTTGAATACTATGAACTACTTTGTATTTCTTGGATGCCTTGCACGTTAGGACACTTTAAATTCAACATTGTAATGCAAACAGATTTCAGGTTAAATCTAACATTTTTTATCTTAATTTATCCTGTTGTGCTTAGGTGCTGAAGCGCTTGGGGAATGTTGCACACTAAAATACACTTAGATGCAGCTATTTGATTACTATAGTCAACATGAAGCACTGGTTAAAGTCTATGTATAATTATAAAGATTTTTAGTGCTCACTAGGAGAGGGGATTTAGTCAGACCACTCCCATTAATTTCAACATGAATTGTGTGACTAAATCCTCTAGTTTACTTTGAAAACCTCAGCTAAGGTATGTCATTAATATCTGTAGCAGATATTTGTTGGGAGACTGTAATGGTTCTGAGGGAGCTCAAGCTATTGTAGTTTGTCAAGTCATTCATCTGTGGATTTGTTTACACAAATACTTAGTTTGTGGCAAGCTGGGATGTCCCCCTCCCCCACTCTCATTATGGCAAGGGACAAGGTGGGTGGGACCCCTCAGGCAGACCCCGCTGCCCCTCCTCCACCTCTTCCCACCCTCTACCACTGCTGCCGAACCACCTGCTACCGCCCCCACTGGGGCACTGGCAGCAGCAGGCGACAGGGTGACCTCCGCTGCTGCCATGTCCCTTGCCCCCTGCAATTCTGGGGGAGCCCCCCCCCGCAGTCAGCAGGAAAGGCCAGGGCAAAAAGAAGGGTAAGGGCCCTGCTAGAAAGACTAGCTTGCTGCATGCTAAGTGTCTGTATAGATCCTGCTGCTGTGTACTAAAAGTTCTCTAGTGTGCTTTGATCTCTCCCACTTTGAAATGGGAGTAGATTAAAACACACTAGAGAACTGTGCCTTAGCATGGTCCACATGGCTAGTGTATGGTGGGCTAGTGTGGGGTAGATTTACGCCCCATGTTGCCAAAGACTAAATTCATGTAGGCAGACCTGTATCTTAAACTCCTGTATACCTGAATATGTGTCTGAACAGTACAGATGGTAACAGGAGTAGCAGTCCTTAGCATTTTTCATGTTAAATCTCATAGGTATCTAGAAGCAGTTTAAAAAAATAAATAAATAAAAGCACTTAATACATACCACCCATTTTTTTCTTCTAACTTACCCAAAACTAGGGGATTAACTAAAATTCAAGGTTCTATGTTAACATTGGCACAAAATGACAAAAGCTAAGAGGTTCAAAGCTAAGTCTGTACTTCTGTCTTGGACCCTGTCTTCTCTAGGAACTGAAATCCAGTGTAACTTGTCTATGTAGGGGCTTGCACCAACATAGCAAGGTGTATAATTAATTCTATAGCCTTTTTTATTATTCTCAACTGTATAGCATTTTACGAAGATGTGAGTAAGCAAGCAAGCATAATTTCATTCTTTACACAAATAAAGAAACTAAGGCAGAGAGAGTGATAGTTAGACACTGAGTCTAGGAACAGAAATCCAACCTAATGATTCCCAGGCCAGGGATTTATACTTTGGCCATGGTACTATGAGCATCATAACTCTTATGTTATGATGCCAGCCAGTACGAAGAATATGCAAGATGCATTTTTAGGACCCTCAATCTGATTCAGTTACAGCCATACAAACCCACAGACTACATGAGGGCAGAGTGGATCCATAATATATTCTTTTGCTGATTACTTTTCAGCAATTGCACAAATTCAATTCTTGCAGAAATCCTTGTAAGTTAAAGTTACATCCAGGATCAATATATATGTGGGAACAGATTTCTTCATTTTCTTGTTCTTTATTTAAACTAGGAGTAAGATTTTATGAGATGATATATCATAAAGTACTGTCAAGTGCATGTTCATACTAAAGGTATGAATGCAGGAGGATCAAAGTATAGAACATTACATGTCCTGTATAAGTGTGCAGTTGTGTATGTTTTCAGTCGTGAAATGTTGCAGATGACTTGAGTTCAACAAACTTAAATATAATGTCAAAAATTTGACTCTGTGCCATTTTGTTTCAGGCAGTTATTTGGCAAAAGACCAGGGTGTCAGATCACAAAATGTCCTTTATGTCAGTTCTGGGAACTGCCGTTATGGGCAGCATGGTACCTTTTCAACATCGCTGTGAAGATCCTGAGGTAAATTTTTAAACGTTCTTCTCCCAGTTCGCATGAAAAGCCCACCAACAAAGAATAAACCCAGCATTTAAAAAGAAAAGGCCTCTAAAATTGATTAAATTCCTTTACTGCTCAATCCATAATATTAATTGGTTTGATGATTGAATGTGTGCTCCAAGAATCATCAAATCAAGACTCATGTGGCAGTGATCAAATGGCAGCAAAAATAGTTGTGACAAATGCAGAATTACTGATTACTGTGTACTCTCTAATGTAGGATACATGGCCTATGTGCAGATGGGTGGCCTGTTTAGTTATCTATACTTTCATATCATTATCATCATCATGGCATCTCATGATTTTACAATACAAAGCATCCTCTACATTTGTAAAAGGGCAGTTAGAGGTATCTGTACAAAAACAACAAAAATTATTTTTAAAGGAAGATGCGCAAAATTACCCCTAAATCTAAATTTAAAGGAGTTAATGGGCACGATTTCCAGAAGTGCTCTGCATTAATCTTACTGTGCTCCTATTGACATTAATGGGAGCTTTGCAATTGCTGCTTCCTTTGCAGAAGATACCTTACTAATATTTTCAGAGGTATATTTTAACTCAGAAATCCTCTATTTAGTTTTAGATATCACTTAAAGGAGTGACTCGCTCCTCTGTTGTCTAGTAATTGTTAATTTTGTTCTTTATCTTGCAGCTATAAAGGCTGACTAGACAAGTATAAAGAGCATTGAAGCATAATCTATCTAGTAAAAATGGTTGTTTAGCATGTCCGTAAGAATATTGTTTTAGTAGTTTGTTCATTCAGATGTCAGTCTTAAACTGAGCTTATGCAAACCCTCATATACACTGAATTAGGAAAATGAAACTGCTTTAGATTTTGTGCTCTCCTCTGACACCTGGCATAGGAACAGGACTACAAAGAAACCACTCCAACTGGCAAACACAGTATTTGTTGTATGTGGTGGGAATTCAGCATTTATGTGGGAGGAATCTGAGGCAATAAGTAGGGAATGGAATGGAATGAAAGGGAAAGTGGAAGCTATGTGAGTTCACCTGAGCAGACAAATCCTCAAACCACTAGCTGGTAGATCAGTGAGGTATTTCATATGCCTTGGTTTGAAGTTGGAGGAGCAAGAGAGCCCAAACTCAGGCTTCCTAGAAGTTGAGAAATGCCAGAATTAAGGTTGCCTGTGCAACCTTAATTCAGTTCCCTTGTGCGTGTGCATTTTAATACAGGCTTTAATTACATGATCCCGTGTCTTTTACACCAGACTGCTGCCTCATTCAGTGCACAGAATGGATGATGCTCATTTAAAGAACAGCTATTCAATATTTTGTTTTCTCCTTATTGTTCAATGGGTGGCCCTATGCCTTTTATATTTTATGCTATTCAAACCCTGGTCTGAAGGCGGAGTTGTTAATTTCCTCATTGGCTTTCTATGATGCTCATTGCTATACTATTTGAGTGCTTCAGGAATATTAAATAATTTATTTTTGCAACACCTCATGAGGTGTGGGGATATTATTATTCCCATTTTGCAGATGGGGAACTGAGGGATAGAGATATTAAGGTCAAAAGTATCTACTAATTTTGGGTACCCAATTTGAAATGCTCAGGATCTGATTTTCCAGAATATTTAGCATTACATAGTACTTTAGGTGTTCAAAGCACAGCTTCCATTGCATCTATGAATCATAGAACTTGAAGGGACCTCAAGAGGTCATCTAGTCCAGTCAGGCAGGACTAAGTATTATCTAGACCATCACTGACATATGTTTGTCCAACTGCACTTAAAAATCCCTAATGATGGAGATTCCACCATCTCCCTAGGCAATTTATTCCAGTGCTTAACCACTCTGACAGTTAGGAAGTTTTGCCTGATGTCCAATCTAAACTGCCCTTCCTGCAATTTAAGCCAATTGCTTCTTGTCCTATCCTCAGAGGTTAAGAAGAAAATTTTTTCTCCCTCCTCCTTGTAACAACCTTTTAGGTACTTGAAAATTGTTATCATGTCCCCCTTCAGTCTTCTCTTCTCCAGACTAAACAAACCCATTTTTTTCAGTCTTCCTTCATAGCTCATGTTTTCTAGTCCTTTAATAATTTTTGAAGCTCTTCTCTGGACTTTCTCAAATTTGTCTACATCTTTCCTGAAATGTGGTGCCCAGAATTGGACACAATAGTCAGCTGAGGCCTAATCAGCGCAGAGTAGAACGGAAGAATTACTTCTTGTATCTGTCCTACAACACTCCTGCTAATACAGTCCAGAATGACATTTGCTTTTTTTTGCAACAGCGTTACACTGTTCACTCATATTTAGCTTGTGATCCACTCTGACCCCCAGATCCCTTTTCGCAGTTCTCCTTCCTAGGCAGTCATTGCCCATTCTGTATGCGTGCAACTGATTGTTCCTTCCTACATGGAGCACTTTGCATTTGTCCTGACTGAATCTCATCCTATTTACTTTAGACCATCACTCTAGTTTGTCCAGATCATTTTGAATTTTAATCCTGTCCTCCAAAGCACTTGCAACCCCTCCCAGCTTGGTATCGTCTGCAAACTTTATGTGTTCACTCTATGCCATTATCTAAACCATTGAGGAAAATATTGAACAAAACCAGACCCAAAACTGATCCCTGTGGGACCCCACTTGTTATGTCCTTCCAGCATGGCTGTGAACCACTGATAACTACTCTCTGGGAACGATTTTCCAACCAGTTATGCACTCACCTTATAGTAGCTCCATCTAGCTTGTATTTCCCTAGTTTGTTTATGAAAAAGTCATGTGAGACAGTATCAAAAACTTTACTAAAGTCAAGATATACCACGTCTACCGCTTCCTGCCCATCCACAAAGCTTGTTACCCTGTCAAAGAAAGCTATCAGGTTTGACACAATTTTCTTCTTGACATATCCATGCTGATTGTTACTTACCACCTTATTATCTTCTCAGTGTTTGCAAATTGATTGCTTTATTATTTGCTCCATCTCTTTCGAGGTACAGAGGGTAAGCTCACTGGTCTGTAATTCCCTGGGTTGTCCTTATTTTCTTTTTTATAGATTGGCACTATATTTGCCCTTTTCCAGTCTTCTGGAATGTCTCCCAGCTTCCATGACTCCTCAGAACCTCTACAGATCATACTCCAGGTCTTAATTCAGGCACCCAGCAAATGAGGAACACACAATGAGCGACCACCTTTGATCAGTTTGGTTTAAGTGAGTTGCCTAACATCACACAGGGACTGTGTAGCAGAGGCAGGGATAGAATTTAGTTCTGCTGGGCAGAATTCAGCTGCCTTATCTCTGAGACTGTCCTTTCTCTTCCTTCAGTTACCTGCCTCATTCAGTACACATCTCTCAACTTTTGCAACAAATGAAGCAGAATCCCACAGACAAGGCTCCTTTATTATACAGCTCTGATTCATCCCCATCCTGATTCATCTGACCTGAGCACTGAATGAGGCAAGCATCTTTTTGGGAAAATATCATTTGATCATGTAATTGAGGACTGTACCATAATACATACACACACACACAGGCAGAATTAAGATTTCACAGACAACCTTGATTCTGGCATTTCCTGTCTTTTGAGTGCTTCACTTTGCAAACTTAACATTCTTTTAACTGTGGGGATGTGGGTATATAATTTCCTAGGCTGTTTAAAAAGCAAAATGAAAAAAACAAATTCTCCATGAAGGAATGCAAGTCAAGATAGGGAAAGAACAGGTTAAAGAATATTTAGATAAGTTAGATGTAATCAAGTCTGCAGGGCCTGATGAAATTCATTCTAGAGTACTTAAGGAATGGCTGAAGCAATCTTGGAACTGCTAGAAATTATCTCTGAGAACTCCTGGAGGATGGGTGAAGTCCTAGAGACTGGAGAAGGGCAAACATAGTACCTATCTTTAAAAAGGGAAACAAAGAGGATCCGGGAAATTATAGACCAATCAGCCTAACTTCGATGCCTGGACAGATACCGGAACAAATTATTAAACAATCAATTTGTGAACATCTGCCAGATGATAAGGTTATGAGGAATAGCCAGTGTGAATTTATGAAGAACAAACTTCCTTTTTTGACAGGGTTGCTGGCCTAGTGAATAAGGGGGAAGTAGTAGATGTGATATATCTTGATTTTAGTAAGGCTTTTGAGACAGTTCCACAGGACATTCTCATAAACAAACTAGGGAAATATGAAATTACTATAAGGTAGGTGCACACCTGGTTGAAAGACCAGACTCAAAGGGTGCTCATCAACTGGGAGGGCATATCTAGTGGGGTCTTGCAAAGGTCTGTCCTGAGTCTGATGCTATTCTGTATTTTCTTTAATGATTTGAATAATGGAATGGCGAGTATGCTTATAAAATTTGCATATGACACCAGGCTGGGAGGAATTGAAAGCACTTGGAAGGACAGGATTAGAATTCAAAACAAATTTGAGAAATTGGAGAATTGGTCTGAATTCAGCAAGATGAAATTCAGTAAATACAAGTGCAAAATATTACACTTCAGAAGAATAAATCAAATGTACAGCTACAAAATTTGGAATAACTGGCTAAGTGGTTGTATTTCCAGAAAGGATCTGGGGGTTATAATGGATCATAAATTGAGTAATTCAACAATGTGATGCAGTTGCAAAAAAGGCTAATATCATTTTAGGGTGTATTAACAGCAGCATTGTATGTAAGACTTGGAACGTAATTGTCCTGCTGTATTCAGCACTGGTGAGACCTCAGCTGCCATACTGTGTCCAGTTCTGGGTACTACATTTTAGGAAAGATGTGGACAACTTGGAGAGAGTGCAGTAGAGAGCAACAAAAATTGTAAAAAATTTAGAAAACCTGACTGTGAGAAAAGAAGACTGGGGGGGGGGGGGGGGGGGGATCTTGATAAGTCTTCGTATACGTAAAGGGCTGTTATAAAGAGGATGTTGGTTAGTTATTCTCCATGTCCACTGAAGGTAGGACAAGAAGTAATGAGCTTAATTTGCAGCAAGGGAGCTTTAGTTTAGATATTAAGAAAATTTTTCTAACTATAAAGGTAGTTACATTCTGGAATAGTCTTCTAAGTGAGATTGTGGAATGCTCATCATTGGAGATTTTAAAAACAGGTTGGACAAACACCTGACAGGGATGGTCTAGGTTTGCTTAGTCCTGCCTCAATGACTTGTCAAGGTCCCTTCGAGCTCTACATTTCTATGATTCTATCATGTGGCATCATATTGAGAGCCACATGGGTCATCAGCAGGGTTGGAACCTTTGGATCCATCTCACCGTCCCTTCCCACTTGAGCTAAGAGAGTAACTGATAGTAGTACTAAGCTGTGAGCCATTATGGACCAGCACTAAAGGGGGATGATAAGCTTTGCCCAAGAATTTTACATATGTTTACTTACATTAGAGAAACTGTGAGACTCAAGAATCTTGGGCTCCATTTCAGATTCTGGAGGGAAGTGTGCTCTAGTAGGCACAGATTCTTCCGCCTTTCCCTCCAACCTGTCCCTGTCCCAGTCTTGTCTTGTCCCTGCTCCATCTCCTTGTCCCATTTCCATTCTCCTTACCAACCTGTTGTCTCCACTCATCCCAGTCTGTCTCATTGCCCAGCAAGTCCTAGTCTCCTCTTCTGGACTCTCAGTCCTAGTCTCCTTGCCCAGCCATTCCTAGTTCCCCTCTCCCATTTCCTCATCTAATCTGTGCTGCCCACCTCGAATCCAGGCTCCCATACTCACATTCCCCACAGGCTCACAGTCCCACTCTCCCTCACTGGGCCTCTTGTTCAGTCTCAATATTCCGCCAAGCTCTTTGTTCCAATCTCTTTGGCAGCCTGAGCCAGTTCTTCTTCTGCACCATGGCTTCTTGTGATCTCATTCTCTCTTACCCCTATCACTTCCTCCCCACCTTACTAGTTCCCAGTCTCCTCCATCAACTCCCAGTTTCCCTTTCTCCCACCACCCTCCGTCTCCCGTCACCAGGTTCCTTGCCCCATTCTACCATGTCCCCTCCCCAACCAGGTCCAGCTCTTGTGTCCTCTGTCTTTGCATCGGGCACCTTCCACATCAATGGGTGCCTGGATGTCAGCAGGGTATTAAGAGCACTGGAGAGGCAGGCTCCCTGCTCTCAGTCCAGGTACTGGATCTGGACCTGGACCCAGCATGGCCCAGAACAGTGGGGAACTGCAATTGCAAGGAAAGTCCTCCTCAGCCCTTACCTGGAGGATGCCCGGTGTGGACAGAATCTTTGGGGAATTAAGCTGTGATCTAGCAAGTGTCTACTGAGCATGTGCGAACTGATTTTTTTCCAGTGTCTTCTAACTTGACCAAATTTGGGTGAATTTTCATGGAGGTTGCAAAAGGCACATCCCTGGCACAAAGACCCACTCCATCCATCAAATTTAAAGCCACAGAGCATGGGGTTGCTAGAGCTTCTTAAAGAAAGAGATTACCATAATTATTAAAACATATGTCTTTCCCTCCCTCTCTTCTCTGAATGAGCTGAACCATTTTAGGTGAAATGTTCCCTGAAAAGATACAACACATGGAAAATTTCAACCCAAACCGCTAAAGTTTTGCAAAGTTGTAAGCAACTTGAAAAAAGGGTCATATAATGGGATGTGGGGCTACAAATCCCACTTATAATAATATAATAATCCTAAGTCACTTTAAACAACTGGTTTAACTTAAAATCAAGATTCCTTGCTTATATATTTTTTCTAAAACTGTCTTATCGTAAGTGTGATTATTTAATTTTACCAGTGCAATTTTACCAGTGCAATCCAGTTTTAGAAATCTTCACTCATTAACTCTGTTACGGTGCATGCTGACTTCCCAACTAGTTTTAAACAGTTAGTAACTATCAACTAAGTCTGAATATGGCAACTTCTTAACTGCCTGATTTTAGAACCTTCTAGCTGTGTTTTAATGTTGTCCATTTGTTTAGCCAGCTATTGTTTGAAGTGACCTAACTTGTGTCTAGTATTTAAAATTTAAAAAAGCTGAAACATAAAACAGAATGACATTTAGATTGTCTATGACAGAGTTGCAGAATAAAATGTAAGAGAGCAGCTAGTTGTTTTTTCTGATAATGGTCCAACAGACAGTTGACACCTCTTTAACTTGACCAATGGCATTTAGTTATGTGTATAACCGTTGCTGACCAGAACACTCCAGCTTTGGCACAGAATGTTCATTGCAGAGCTAGGGGAGTGAATAGCTTGCTGAAGTGAAGTAGCTAACCAGGAATCACAAAGGATTGCGCTGAAGGAAAAAGATTAGCTGTGCTGTTTCATATGTTTATTAGCTTTGATTTAAGTAAATAAAAAGACCATGATAAAATTTTCAGTCTTGGTTCCAAAAGTTAGGCACCTAAATCAAACTGGCCTGATTTTCAAAAGTGCTGAGCACTCACAGCTTTTAATGCCAGTGGCTGAAGTGGGCTAAAGGCAGACCAGAGCCCCATGTTCAAGTGATGTGTAGGTGACCTGCTAGCCAGGAAGTCCATAAGGATTAAAGGGCAATGGCTGGATTTCTCACAGGGGTCAGGAGCGGCGCGATCCAATCCAAGAATGTGAGTTGGCGTCATAGCTAGGCAAAGTTGGGTCAGGTAGCAAGGCAGCAACTCACAGGCAGTGGCCTGTTGTTCAGACATCTTCCACTTCCTCCTTAGGTCTTTATATAGTCCAGGTACCCAATGAGAGTGCTGTCCGTCCAGCCAATCAGGGGCCTTGGGCATGACTGCTGTGTGGCTGTAGGCCTTTAGCACTAAGGCTATTGGTCAGGGGCAGCAATATAGTGCACTGTTGTGGTGTAGTTTCTAGGAATGTTGCCTAAGGGTCTGATGGGTCTGAGTTCAATACTGGCATTCTGACAGTGAATAGTGTTGACATGGGGTGATGGTTCAGCACATCCCCACCCCCACCCTCCAGCACAGAGGCTTGGTGTGCTGTCTAGGGAACCAGTGGGCTTTGGTTCAATACCAGTATCCTGACAAAGCTCCTATTGAAGTCAGCCAGAGGCATGGGTGCTCAGCATCTTTGAAATCAGGCTACTTTGATTTTAGGTGCCTAACTTTAGGCATCCCTGTTTGACTATTTCACCCACATTACAGGTAGAACAGGTACAGGAGAGGCAATTGCAGATCAAGTTTCACCACTCTGCCTGCAAGTGTGCCTCAGCCCTAACCCAAGGAAGTGAGCTAGTGTCTTAATCCCTATGTCCATTCATTCCCTGGCCTCTCTGCTGAACCTGCCAACTAGCATGCCAGTTGTTGTAGAAGATTTTGCAATGTGGATGATGTCTATTTGGAACTGGACTGGAGACCAGTTTCACACAGGCTACTGTTCAGGCACAATGGTAGCAACATTAATGTGCATTGAGTCTGTCTTTAATTTGAACTGATGTCTTAGAGATGATAGGGGTGAAGGGCCCCATACTCTATTGCTAATCATTTATCAATCCTCTGAGTTCTGTGTTTTATTAAATACTAGCTTTACCAGGCAGAAGACAAGGAATGTGCTGGCATCTTGAAATGAGACTAGAACACATAAAAGAATACATCCGTATGCCTCAGACAGGCATCAGAATGCCTCAAGAATTTCTTATTTAAATTTCGTAAATTTGACATCACTTTAAAACTATGCAGCAAAGTGAATTGAATATTCATCTGTTTGTAAGACTGACCTGAGGGACCAGAAGCTGGCCTCTGTTAAAGCTGCTTTGCGCTGCTGGCCATACAAAACCACTTCGGAGGTGTCCTTGTGCGGGGGAATCCCTGGCTAGCAGAGAACTGATGCAACCTGCTTTATATTACGCTCACCTGTTTTCTTCCAGTGTAGAGGGTGGACAAGAGCAGGAGAGGGTGTGTCTAAAGCAATTCCTGCCTACTGAGTCATTGAAATAATGCCTCTAAAATGTACAGGGGTCAAACTGGCAACCATAAGTATCGGACGAACACAAAGGTGGCATCATGCTTCGATAGATCCTTTTTGCAGAATAGCCCTTGAGACTGCTCCAAGGATTAGAAAGGGAGAGAGCAAAAATGGCGTAAAGACACTTTTGTAGGCCTCAGTCAACACCCCCTCTGCTGCCCTGAGTAGCGCTCTGGTATAACAGAGAATCTGGGCCTAGGATTTCTCAATAAATTCAACAGGAATAGAGGCAAAACACAAACTATTTCAGCTCTTTTAAAAGAATTCTTTTATTCATTTCTCTGATAATTTTGAAAGGCAATGCACGTTTGGGTCATTTGAATCCTGAGCTAATTAATTTGAGTTATCTGTTTTCTTTACAAATAAAATGTGTGGGGAGACTTCTCTTATTGATAATTGTACTTGTTTTACAATTATAGGTACTTCTCTCTGGATTTCTTCCAAAACCTGAATCAGACAATTCTTTGACAAGTCTTTCAAGTTCAGAAAGGAGTTTCATCTATATAAACAATAGGCCAGTACATCAAAAGGAAATATTAAAGGTACCATACCCCAATTTCTAATTCAATAGAATAAAGAGAAGTTTCTAACTTTCTGCCCACAATTGATAGCTGGTGCACATTAATTGACGGTGCAAACGTTAGCTTTTGAAAGTCTAAATGCATACACAAATTGGGTACTTTAGGCATCTAAACACTGTTATTTGCACTACAATTGATTGTGGGAACAAAATTAAAGACTACATCAAATCCCCCTTGTTTTGTGATGGAGAAAATCAAATAATTCTCACTTGGGACCCAAAGTTATATGAAACTTTCTTCAACACAACCTGAAATTAGGTTCACAGCCTCTAAGAAGAGTTAAGTCAGACCAGTCCTCTGCCTCCTTTATCTCACAGGCCCTGCTTCCCATCTTATTTAGACTTTAAGCTTGTTGGGATAGAAACTTTGTTTGTGTAGTGCCCAGAATAATGTTTACCCAGCCCTGATTGGGGTGTCTGGTCTGGGTGCTACTGTAATACATATAAACAACAATAATAATAATACTTTTGTGCCTTATTTTGAGCTGTCTTCTGAGGTAGAATGGGGCAGTGGCATTCCTCCCCTTCCCTCACCATGATTTTATAACTAAAGTTTCATTTACACAGCTTTGGGTCACAAATGAAAGTGTATCTACTAAGAAAAACATCTTTCCAAGTTATGCTGAATTAATCATTGTTGTACCTGAACTACAGTGTGTAAGCCTGTGATTTTAGTTTCACACTTTATTATCCTAAGAAGGAAGAAAAAAGTGATATATCTCCAGGTCCGCCAACAGAAATTCTGGGCCCCAGGGCCGTCCTTGGGGGGGGGGGGCCCAAGGCAGAAGTGATGAATACGTCACTTCTAGGACCACCCAAAGCACAGGGCCCAGAGCAGTCTCGCACGCCTAGGCGCCCTACAGCCCATCCGGGTGATTTAAAAGGGCCCAGGGCTCCCACCCATCGCCGCTACTGCAGTGGCAGCCGCGGGCCCCTGGGCCCTTTTAAATTGCCCAGGCCCCTGGGCAATTGCCCCTTTGTGCCCTCCCATCGACAGACCTGTATATATCATACAACTGTAATTCAGTTTGTTGCTGAGAGCAGAGCTTGAGGGTGATGTGGGTATATTACAACTGCAGGATTTAAAAAGATCTTTTCTGCAGTTCACCCTTATCCTTAACTTTTTTTTCTAGTTCTTCTCGTTCTATTACATAATTCTTGCTTGATTTCCCTCCTCCCCCCAAAAAATATGGGCACCTGTAGAAGGATCTGTGATCTTGCATAAAGGTGCAGGGCTCTCCTACTATTCACCCACCTTGTTAGCAGGAGATAAAACCCTGAAAATAACTGCTGAATAGTTCTGTAGTCTGTTGGTGGCAGGTGAGACGTTTTAACTCCATCAGGAGATAAGAGAAGTGAGAAGGCGGGGAGACCTGGAGAAAATATTAGTCACAGCCAGGGTTCCAGAGAGAGCTTATCTCTATTATTTAAATTACAAATGAATCCTGATCTGAGGAAGAGGGTGAGTTTGACATTGGTGGACTTGGTAGGAATGCCACTTTTTCATTCATCCTTTTTCTTTCCTCAAAGAAAACGATATTTATTTCAAAATATTACAACATATACATATATTTTCATTTTTTAAAAAATTCAGAGATAATGGTGTTCATTTGTCCTAGAAAAAAGTGCTAGATCTCCTGCCCACTTTGAGCACTGAATAGAACCATACAGTACTTTTTTCTCCAGATATATCAAGTGGGCTAAGTATATTATTTCAGAAAGTTCATGGAGCCACAATTAATACTTTGGAGCAGATTTTCTGGGACTTACATGGCACAAAGGCTGTGAAACCACGTTCAAATGCCCTGCTGAGGATTTTCCTGGTGGGCAGATCTCCCCAAAAGGACATTTTTAACTTCTTTGTTTTAGTATCTTCTTTAATTTGACAAAATACAATTTAAGAACTGTTTGTATAGTGTAGTATTTTCCTTCTGTACCTTTTGGGTCTATTTTACTACTTTTACTGACTTTCCTTTGTTGCATTTATCTGTAGCTGGTTCGACGGTACTATAATCTGAAGTCACATAAAGATTCTTCTCGTTCGTATCCTGTTTTCTTTATTAATATTACTGTACCGACCTCTACTGTGGATGTTAATTTAACGCCTGATAAAACTCAAGTTTTACTTCATAATAAGGTAATTTATATTTTAATTTATTTTTAAATTGGGATTTGCTTGCTTAGGCCCTGATCTTACAAAGACTTACCACGTTTAATTTTAGACTTATGCATAACTCATTGGCTTCAGTGTGACTAATCAGGTGCTTGAAATTAAGCACACACATTAGCCTTTTCAGGAGTGAGGCTTTAGTAGTTCATATATGATAGGCTGCCCTTGTAACATGACTATTTGAAAATTATTGAATCAAATGAGTAACCATTTGTTTGATTTTAAAGATCATTTGTGTACTGTCATACTAGCCCCTGTCTCAGCCATGCTCCCTTCAGAGCCCAACATCCTGAGAATATCTATACTGAGTTAGATCATGGTCCGTCTAGCCCAGTATCCTGCCTCAGACAGTGTCCAGTCCCAGATGCTTCAAAGGAAATGAACAGAGTGATCTGTCTCCTGCCATTCAGTCCCAGGTTCTGGCAGTTGGAGATTTAGGGACACCCGAAGCATGGGGTTTATCCCTGACCATCTTTTCTGATAACCATTGATGGACCTATCCTCCATGAACTTCTCTAATTCTTTTTTAACTTAGTTATACTACTGGCCTTCACAACATTCCCTAGCAAAGAGTTCCACAGGTTGACTATATGTTGTGTGAAGAAGTACTTCCTTATGTTTGTTTTTTAAACCTGCTGCCTATTAATTTCATTGTGTGACCCCCTAATACTTGTGTTGTGTGAAGGGGTAAATAATACTTCCCTCTTTGTTTTCTTCATACTATTCATGACTTTATAGCCCTCTATCATATCCTCCTTTAATCATCTCCTTTTCCAACCTGAACTGTCCCAGTTTTTTTAATCTCTGCCCATATGGAAGTTATTCCCTACACCTTTTGTTACCCTTCTCTGTATCTTTTCCACTTCTAATATACCTTTTTTGAGATGGGGCAACCAGAACTTCACACAAAATTGAATGTGTGGGTGTACCATGGCTTTATATAGTAGCATTGTGATATTTTCTGCTTTGTTATCTACCCCTTTCCTAATGTTCTGTTTGCTTTTTTGACTGCTGCCGCACATTGAGCAGATGTTTTCAGAGAGCTATCCACAGTAACTCCAAGATCTCTTTTTTGAGTGATAGCAGCTAATTTAGACCCCCTCATTTTATATGTATAGTTGGGATTATGTTTTCCAGTGTGCATTACTTTGCATTTATCAACGTTAAATTTCATTTGCCATTTTGTTGCCCAGTCACCCAGTTTTGAGAGAACCTTTTGTAGCTCTTCGTAGTCTGCCTGGGACTTGACTATCTTGAGAAGTTTTGTATCATCTTCAAATTTTGCCACTTCACTGTTCACCCCTTTTTCTGACCCGTTTACTGACTTTCGTATATTTTAACCATGGGGACCTTCCCTCGTATCCCATGACTGCTTAGTTTGTGTAAGAGTCTTTGTTGGGTGACGTTTTCAAAGGCTTTCTGAAAATTCTACTACGCTGAATCGACTGGATCATCCTTGTCTACGTGCATGCTGACTCCCTCAAAGAATTCTGATAGTTTGATGAGGCATGATATACCTTTACAAAAGCCTTGTTTACTCTTCCCCAATATGTCGTGTTCATCTATGGGCATAAGGGTGGTGTTCTCCTCTGTTCCTCCCTTCCTCCCCAATGCTACCCTTCTGCCGTTCCTCTCCACCCTGGGGAAGCCCCTGTCCTTCCTCAGCCCCCTTCCGCTGGGCTATAAGGACCCCACCCTCCGCCACGTTTTGTCGTTCCGCCAGCAGGTGCAGGTTCAAGTGCCACCGGTGGCACATGACAGAGTGGCTCTGGAGGGGTCCTTTCTGGTGCCCCATCGAGGGGCCCAGTACCAGGTTTACTATTCCTCGGGAAAGGCCCAGTGCTTCCTCTGCCGGGCAGCAAGACATGTCCGGAGGGACTGCCCCCTGGCCCAGCTCGGAAGGGCATCTGGGACCCCCGATACCCGGAAGGGCGTTGGCTCTACCATCACCGGCAGCTCTGATTGCCTGGACCCTGGGGTCACCCCTCCTCCATCTGTGACTGCTGTCAACTCCACTCAGGTCTCGGGAGTGGCCCCCCTGATATGACCAGATGAGCATGTGGGCCCTGCTGCTATGGTGGGTGATAGACCAGGGCCCGCGGAGGAGAGGGTGACAGGGCCGGTGGCAGGACTTGAGCAGGACTTGTCTCAGGGGGAGTTTGTCCCTTTCCCCGCTGTCCTGCTGTCCTCTTCCCTTACCCTCCCATCAATGCCCTCGCTCCGCTGCTCTGACCCAGCTGGCCAGCCCCCCTCTTCAGTGAGCTGGGAGCTCGTGCGAGGGAAGCGCCAAAAGCAGGGAGCGTGAGCCCAGCACCCCCCCCCTCATTGACAAGGGGGAAGGGACCCCCTGTAAAACTGTGAAGGGGGCCACTGGTGCTGGGCTTTCCATTGACTCCCCTGCTGATTTCATCGTTTGGAGTTGGCTGAGATCGCCGCAGCCGTGGACATGGGTAGTACCATCTCTCCTGTGGAGTCCCTCCCTGAGGGAGTTACGGAAGGTGTCCCTCCTGCTGCTTTGCCATCTGTGCCCACTGTAGACGCCGAAGTGGCTACTGTCTCGGCTGCTGTTGAGGGGGACCTTGTAGAGGCGGGTGGGGATTTTACCTCTGTTTTTGATGAGATTGAGGCCCTAAGTTTGACTCCGACCACCCAGCAGGTGGATGCCTCCGTGTTAGAGGGCCTTGGTAAGGGCGATTGCTATCTGCCGCCCCCTGCCCTCCCCCTATCTTGGGTGGATGCCCCTGTTTTGGCCACTGCATCGCCCCAGGACCTGACCATCTGCTCAGCCCCGAGCAGATAATTGGTAATCCAGCCGACACCGCCGTGCCCAGTGAGGCGACGGCTGACGCTGAGCGGCAAGGTTCTGGGCCTATGGGTGCTCTACCCTATGAGTCAGGGCCACAGCCCTCGCCCCCACTACTCTGGGCTGTAATCCTGGGAGCCTCGTTCAGTGGGGCACCTGAGCTTGGCGCTGTGGGGGTGCACTGATCCCTTGCTGCCCCTTGGCCCACTGTATTGGGTGAAGAGGCACCGTGTCCCAGTGGCTCTGCTGCTCGGACCCCTGATTTTGTCCTCCTTCCCTGCCCTGACCTCGTTCCTGTCCTAGATTTGTGTCCTGTCCCTGACCCCTTTCCAGTCCCTGGAAATTTCAACTGCACCCTTAAGAAGCGGGACCGCACAGGGACTGAACTGAGCCTGGCCACTGCAGACGTACTCAGGGAGATTGTAGTTCATCACTCCCTGGTGAACTTCTGGCGCGACCACCACCTGGATGATGACTCAACGTTCACTTATGTCCGGGTGGAGGAACAACAGTTGAGCCACTCCCGGTTGGACTGCATTTATTTTTCTCGCTGTCGTCTTTCACAAACCCGCTCCTCCAGCGTTTGGCCAGCCCCATTCTCAGACAAACATTTGGTGGCTGTGACGATCTCTCTTTCTTTGGAAAAGCCGGGGCCAGCCTATTGGCAATTCAGTAACAGTTTGCTGGACGATGAGGGCTTTGTGGTGTCTTTCTGGGAGTTCTGGCTGACCTGGCAGGAACAAAGGCATGCTTTTCCCTCAGTGCAGCGGTGGTGGGATGTGGGGAAGATGCATGCCCGGCTCTTCTGCCATAGCCACAGCAGGGGCGCCAACCAGCAGAGAGATGTGGCGACAGAGCAGTTGGAGCAGGAGGTCTTAGAGCTGGAGAGGTGTCTGGCCACCAGCCTTGAGGATCCACCCCTCTATGGAGCGTACCGGGAGGAGCTCCAGGCCCTTGACGATCTTCGGGCCCGGGGCCTGTTTGTTCAATCCTGCATCCATCTGCTGCGGGAGATGGATCGTGGCTTCCGCTTCTTCTACACCCTGGAGAAGAAGAGAGGGGCGAAAAAGCACATCCTCTGCCTTTTGGTGGAGGACTGTGCCTCTCTCACGGATCCAGTGGAGATGCACGAGAGGGCCAGGTCCTTCTACGCTTGCCTTTTCTCCCTGGATCCAACTGACATCGATGTCTCTGGAGTGCTTTGGGATGGACTCCCAACAGTCAGCACGGGCGACCAGGACCGGCTGGAGCTGCCTCTCACTCTGGCCGAGTTCTCGGAAGCCCTCCGTCGCATGCCCACCAATAAATCTCCGGGGATGGACAGGCTGACCGTGGAGTTCTGCCGCGTGTTCTGGGACGTCCTCAGCCCGGACCTTTCCACCATCGGGGCCGAGTCTTTGAAGAGCGGAGTCCTACGTCATGCAGGCAAGCGGTGCTCGCCTTGCTGCCAAAGAAGGGGGACCTCCACAATCTCTGAAATTGGCGTCCCGTCTCGCTCCTTAGCATGGACTGTAAGGTCGTGGCAAAGGCCATCTCGCAGCAGCTGTGGTCCGTGTTGGCAGACGTGGTCCATCCAGACCAGACCTACACCATCCCAGGCCATACCATTTTCAATAATCTTTATCTGGTCCACAATCTCTTGGAGCTTGGGTGTAGAGATGGTCTGTCATTTGCCCTCCTGTCCCTGGATCAGGAGAAGGCGTTCAACCGGATGGACCACGGGTATCTCCTGGGCACTCTGTGGGCATTTGGGTTCGGGCCCCGGTTTGTGGGGTTTCTCCAGGTGTTGTACGCCTCCTCAGAGCATTTGGTCAGGCTCAACCGGACCCTGACCGCACCTATCAACTTCAGATGAGAGGTGCGTCAAGGCTGCCCGCTGTCGGGTCAGCTGTACACTCTGGCCGTTGAGCCCTTCCTTCGTCTCCTTTGCAAGAGGTTGACAGGGTTGGTGCTGCATGAGCTGGAGGTGCGCCTGGTCCTGGCAGCATACGCCGACAACGTGCTCCTCGTGGTCCAGGACCCGGACGACCTAGTACAGATGGAGGCTTGTCAAGCTGTTTATTCAGTGCCCTCCTCCGCCTGGGTCAACTAAGTCAAGAGCTCTAGCCTGGTGGTTGGGGCCGGGTGGTGGGCGAGCTTCTTCCCACCCGTGCTTCAGGCCATCCAGTGGACCGCATGTCTGCTGCTTTATCTTGGCGTTTACTTCTCTGCCACGCATCCGTCTCCTCCGGAGAACTGGCACGGTTTAGAGGGCAGGGTGACTGGGTGGTTGTGGGGCTGGACAGGACTGCTCCAGTGCCTGTCCCTCCTGGGAAGAGTGCTGGTTCTTAACCAACTGGTCCTGTCCATGCTCTGGCACTGACTCAACACCCTGTGCCCACCCCCCCCATGTTCCTGGCCAATCTCCAGAGGCTGGTTCTGGGTTTTTTTGTCCGGGACTGCACTGGGTCTCTGCAGGGGTTCTCCATCTCCCCCTGGCAGAGGACGGACGGGGCCTGACGTGTATGTGCACGTAGGTCCATGTCTTCCGCCTCCACGCCCTGCAGAGACTCCTTTATAGTGCAGGGGGAGCATATTGGCACACGCCTTCCTCCGCTGCTTGTGAGGGCTCTGATATGACCAGCAGCTCTTTTTTCTCCATCCGAGAGGTCTTCTGCGAGACCTCTCCGAGCTGCTGGTCTTCTACCAGCACCTTCTCCAGACCTGGAGGTTGGTTTCAGCGACCAGGTCCCTTGTGGCCACCAAGGGGATAGATCTCCTCATGGAGCCCCTGCTACACAATCTCCATCTTCATGTGCAGGTTCCGGAGTCTCCCTTGATATGCCACAGATTGGTCCTGCCAGGAGTCACCAAGATCGGAGACCTCCTGGACTACGACCTGGGGGGTTGGGTGGATACCCAGGCGCTTGGTCAGTGCATGAGGCTCTCCACCCTTACAACCGCCCGGCGCGTACTCCAGGAGGTGGAGGCAGCCCTGCCTCCTGCGGCTCAGTTTACCCCTAAGCGGGTCCTGCGAGAGGGTGCGCCCCACCCACCCTTCACTCCAGGCCCTCTGGATCTTTCCATCGGCCCCCTGCCCCGTGAGCCTTTCCGGCCTCTCCCTGCTCGCACGTTGAGCTGGCTGCGTGCAATGCAGCTGATTCATTTCCAAACCATGCCAATGGACCATCTCTACACGTTCATGCTACACACATTTTATTGCCCCACCCTCGTGTCCCGCCCTGATACCAAGTGGCAGGACCTTTTACCAGCGGTGGAAGGTGGGGAACCCTGATGGGCCAGTTTATATTCCATCTTAGTCCTGCGGCAATATCAGCTGGGAGCTCCTCCATGGAGCCGTGAACACGGGCGTGTACTTGGCGTGGTTTACCTCTGTCCCTGAAGCCTGTCCCTTTTGTGGTGTGAGGGAGACCCTGGAGCTCATGTATCTTCAGTGCACCAGCCTGCAGCCTCTTTTCTGGCTCCTCCAGAACCGCTTATTGAGGTTCTGGCTGCACTTCTCCCCGCACTTGTTTATTTATGCACACCCAATTCGAGGCCCCACCAAGTCACGGGACCACCTCGTCAGCCTCGTCCTAGCCATGGCCAAGGTGGCCATTCGTAACACCAGGGAGGGGAGGTTGTCGGGGGGGAGGGTGCTGCAACTGTGGGGCTGTTTTTCGTTCCTTTATCCATTCACGTATCCGGGCAGAGTTCCTCTGGGCAGCATCCACGAGCTCTCTCAATGCTTTCAAGGAGCAGTTGGCGCTGTCCCAGGGTCTCTGCTTGGTGTCCCCTTCCAGTTCCTTAGTTTTGGCCCTTTGACTCCCACGCCTGTTCCTGTTATTGCCTCTATTGTCCCCCAAACTCAGTTGGGTTCTGGGTTTAGTAGCTCTTCCCTGGGCTGGGGGGGAGGGGCTTTTTAGCGTTCCAGTTCTCAATAGGAACATTCTTCTGTAGCCCTCTCACACCAGTCAGTATGAGAACAGTTGTAATCTCCTATTATTATTGTGTTTTCTGTCTCTGTATCTCTCTAATCTCCCTGAGCATTTCATAATCACCATCGCCATCCTGATCAGGTGTTTGGTAGTATATTCCTGCTGCTATACACTTTATAACATCAATTATTTTAAGTCATAAGTTCATTTCTTTCTTCACAGAACTGCTTAAATCAGGCATACATAGTACTTATATCACAATAGCACTTTTCATCTTCAAATGGCTTTGTAATGACTAGTCTGTAAACAGAAATATGATTTATGTCCTTTTTACATAATTCTTTTCATAATTTTATAGTTACTTACATTAAGTGGGGGATTTAAATACAAAATTAATATTAAAAACTTGAATTGTTTCTGTTTAGGGCCAAATTTTGCCATTGTGTGTTTGTAGCATGCCCTTTCACATCATGGAGGCTACAGGATTTAATATTCTTGACTAAGGTTGAAACTTGGCCCATTGAGTCTTGTATCAGAGATCGTATAGAGACAGATTGTGATACACTTACTATCACTGAATAGCACCTTAGATCATGAGTAGTACCATGGAAATTAGTGGGTTTGCTTACACTGCTCAAGGTAGATAAGGGCTTCTCTTCACAATGGAATAATATACACTACAGGAGTATGATTTCTAACGTGCACAGTGTTGCATAGTATTAGATTCACATTAAAGGTTCCCTAGCACACTTTAACGTAGTGCTGTTTGAAACAGCCCAATTAATGCACAGCACATTAGTATGCTTTAGAAATCATATCCCCATAGCATGGATTATGGGAGACAACCTTAAGGGTGGCACAGTCTAGACTAATAGGTTGCCACCTCTCTTAACAATGCATTTTCTTGGTTTTGTGGGTTAGAATCACAGGCTAAATGATATTTCAATATAATTTGTGTGAAAATAAACATAAGCAGGTATCAGAGGGGTAGCTGTATTAGCCTGGATCTGTAAAAAGCAACAGAGAGTCCTGTGGCACCTTAAAGGCTAGCAGATGTATTGGAACATAAGCTTTCGTGGGTGAATGCCCACTTCGTCAGATGCGTCTACTTATGCTCTAATACATCTGTTAAACATAAGCAGATTATTTTCACATCTAAGTTTGTTTAAAACTCTCCTTTTACTCTAAAGAAGTTTTCTTTCTTTTTGTTTCTTTTTAAAATTTTCTACCATTTATATAAAAACAGTCTTTGAACCATTCTGTGAATGAACACTCTCACTAAAATTGTGAAGCTAACTTGACTTGGTGGTTAGTCCATTCCACCCTGAGAGTGTATTTCTAGCTCCAATTAGTGTATACTGAGTGAGAATAGATACAGTAATACTGTTCTAAAGAAACAACATACAAGTACTAGGTCATAAAGAAAGTGTGGTATTAAAATTATTAATTATTAAAATTTATCAGTGGAGCAAAAGTATTTATAGTGAAAGATTTAAGGCTAAGGGATCTCACTGATTAGTGAATGTTTGGCATGTTTTAATGAGAATGTATGAACTACTAATACTTCATAATCTAAATTAACTCAAAAAATGCAGTGAATAGAATTGTTTTTTTATTGCTATTGTGTTGTGTCAACAACTGTCAAGTACATTTTCATTGACAATTTGTCCTAATGCTTATGAGTTTTCTTTGCAGGAATCTGTCTTATCTGCTGTTGAAAATGTATTGACATCGCTGTATGGGCTACCACCTGATACAGTTTCTTGTGAAGCTAAAAAAACAGATGTTACCTCAGCGGACGTAGTTGTTAATGAAACAGAACAAACAGATGTGCTGGTTAATAAAATGGAACCATTTGGAAACAGTGATCCACATGCACATACTTCATCCTTTTCATTCAGTAATGATGTGCAAAATGGTCAAGCAGGAAAAAACACAGAGGTCTGCTTAAAGCATCAAAGATTTTCTAGTGATAGTACTCATGGTCTCCTCAATAGAAAAGAAGTTTCTGGCACTGACGTGACTGTGAGTGATATATTTCAAGACAGTTCCATAAATAATTTATCATGTGAGGACAGCCAGAATGGATATAGTGTAACATTAACCCTAGATGGCAGTACTCACATGGACACTCAATCTAAAAACAGAAGTGAGCATCCTGTGAGAGCCAGTTACACTAATGAAGTGGAAAAAAATGAGGCAAATACAGTCCCTGAGTATGTATCTGAAATCTCTGCTGATAATTGGAGCAAGGGGAATGCACTTAAAAATGCTACAGGAGAGAACCTGGAACCTGTAAAGATTCTGATCCCTGAAGTAGGAGGAATAACAAATCATAAGGCAAATGAAAATACTGATGAACAAGATCATGATCAGCAGAGTTCCAATCAAAATATTAAAAAAACGAATGTGGTTAATGATAAAGCAGGACAGATCATGGCCTATGATTTAATTAGTAATCAAATAATCAGGAAACCCATGTCAGCAGTTGCCCTGTTCACCCAAGAATATCGTTCTAGATTATTAACTGATAATCCAAAGGCCAACATGGAGGACTTGATGCTGAAAATTGAAGGACTATGGGAGAAACTGAGCAGAGAGGAGAAAAAGAAGTAAGTTTCAAGAGTTTGCACCTGACCTCTAAGCCATGTAGTTTCCATTCTGGGTGACTTACTGGATGCAAAAAATGAAAAATTACATCCATATCATTTATAAAAAACAGGATGGAAAACGTTTTTTGGCTTGCCAAGAACACCATCCTGGCTAAAGGTTGTATTGCTAATTACGATGTTTACTGTGTGCAGGTATGTACTGCTTTCTGAATTACTCATTTTGATATTACTAATTTTTCCACTCTGTTTTTCAATTTAAATATGTTGCTGTCTTTCGTAAAATACTTCAATTTTTGCAACTCATTAAAATTATATTTTCTTGTAGACAAAGACCCCATCTTACTTTGGTAGATTTTTTGATTTATTCTTTAAACACTTGGCACATGTTGTGTTCTCTCTGTGCCATTATACACATCTCAGAGCAGTTACTATCGCCAACCTTCTTTTGCCAAATACCAAGGCACATTTTGGGCAACTTTTTTCCAAGGGCCAGCAGATTCGCTGTGCTGATTTATATCCCATTCAGCTCTTTTGTGGTCAATGGGATTGCACGGGTGTATAAGATCACACAGAATGTCACTGCATTTTTTTTTTTTAACAATTACTCTCCATTACTTTCAATAAAATATTATGATCTTGTCATTCTCACGTGTTTTTAGGGGCAAAATCCTGGCCTTATCTGTGCATTTGCAGGGGTGCCCCCACCCTCTTGAGCTGTCACAGTTCTGCTGGCTGTGTCAGTCCAGTTTTTAAGATAATCAGGCAGGAGGTGTACAGTGCCTGAATCACAAGAGGCTGCCATTCTGGGTGTGTTGTGGGAGGAACTGGTTAGCAGCTGAGGATCCATCACCATGTAGTTCCCCAATCCTTCTCTCCTCCATCTCCTATTTTATTTTATTTTTTTTCAGTGCTCTCCGCAAAAAGAACTTTTCCCAGGCTCTAGGAATTTGAACAGGTTGTTCTATTTTTTTAAATACATTTACAAAAAAAACAACAGCCCAAAGCCCCTTAAGTCCAGAAGGTATCCCAGTCTCCATAACTATGTATAAAAAACTTCATCAGATGATGAATTCTGAGAAATATTTCATGCTACCCAAATCCCCACCGATTCAGAGATCTCAGTGCTCCCCAGCATCCAAACAAGTAGATTGTCTTAAGCACCAGCCACAGAGAAGCTCTGTGGCTTGTAGGGAAGAATTAAATTAACCATATCTCTAAAACAGTCACTTGCTCATATTTTTCTTTAATCATCTGATTCTCTACCCACTGAAGTTAGTGGAAGTTTTGCCATTGACTTCAGAGCTTAGTTCTTCTCCAACTAAACTGCTGCTAGGAGCAAAAAGAATGAGAGAATTTTTCCTGTGTGGGATGTGATGGTCGTTTATGAAGCTTGCCACTGAGAAGACTTCAACAACTCAGACATAGGTTAGGGGTTGTTATACAAGTGGATGGGTAGGGTTCTGTGGCCTGCTTTGTGCAGGAGGTCAGACTAGATGATCATATTGGTCCCTTCTGATCTATGAGTCTATGAGTCTAAGCTGCTTTTAAAAGCTAAAACAGTGTTAGGAATATGGGATTTGCAATACTAATTCAAACTCTTCCATTATCTCTAACATCCTGATTCTGGTAGGAGCCAGTGTCTGAGATGCTGAGAAAAGAAAACAGTCCATAATGCACCTAGTCAGTTATGTAGTACAATGCCATAGTCAGTGGGAACAGGGAAAGAACAGTTCCTCCTTGACCTCACAAGTAATCATTTTGTACTATGAAGCATGCAGCTCAATTACACTTATCAACTTGTGTAGTTGTAACTGTCACTTTTGTTCATAAAATCATTGAACCTTATATCCAGTTTGCTCTTTTTCCATTATAAATGTCCTCTCCAATGAAGTTACAGAGGAGTTACCAAATCCTGAATACTGGAATCTCCATATTACCTAAAATGAAGACCTATTTCTAGATATGTCATTCATATTGACACCAAATTTTTTTAACCTGATTTTACAATATTTTCACACATTTCAAGACCTTAAAAATGTTGCTTGCTTGCATTATATGGCCTTCCCTGCGAACTGAACCTTGACGCATTGGGAAGGCTTGTGTGCACCAGTAACCCTCTGATCTATGCCAGTAGGAGTTTTAACTCCTGGCAGGTTACCCAAGCCAGGCGTGTTGTTATGGGAACCCTAATTCTATTTTTTTCTTAACTTTTCTGCAATTAAAATCTCAGTTTTAATATTCTACAAGCATTTAATTTTAAACAAAAATTGGATTGTTCTTGGATAGAAAGTGAATATACACTATATATAGAATATCTGTTGAAGTTGATTTCCATATAATTTAATTAAATTAATAATATCTTTGAACAATATTCTGTGATAGACACCAGTAGTAACACTTGTCATCTTCTGCCAGCAGCGCAACATTTAGTATAATTCCATCCTAAAGATATATTAGATAGAGACGAATTTCCAGAATATAAGAAATATCCAGCTAGCATTTATTACAAAAACTAATTTTTCCCATTTGCAAAAAATTACCTATTATCAATTTGGGTACAAAGGTCAGCTGCCTAATGTTTTCTTTATTTTCATCAAAACTCTTGTCGGGGGTTTTACAGATTTCCCTCTTTCAGGTGGATAGAACAGCTAAGTCTTATGGTTCAGTGCATACGTATTGGCTAAGGCAAGCAACAATCCAAGAGACCAAAGATCTAAGAGAAGCTACCAAAGCAGAAAGATCTATAGTTGTCTTCTCAAAGGTAGCAATCTTGAAGATTTGTTCAATGTTTAGTAAAAAATGTAGTTCTCTACTAACTCGGTCTACTAGGTACAGTCTGGATATATTAGGTCACCAATAGCAGAGGTTCTCAACCTTTTTCTTTCTGAGGCCTACCCAACATGCTATAAAAACTCCACAGCCCACCTGTGCTACAACAACTGTTTTTCTCCATATAAAAGCCAGGGCTGATGTTAAGGGGTAGCAAGCAGGGCAGATGCCTGGGGCACCACAGGGGGCACCACAAAGCTAAGTGGCTCAGGCTTCAGCCCCAGGTGTTGGCTCAGGGCCCCGGGCTATAGTCCTGCACAACAGGGCTTCGGCTTTCTGCCCTAGGCCCTAGCGAGTTTAATACTGGCCATGCTTGACGGACCCCCTGAAACCTGCTCATGGGCCCCGAAGCGGTCCCGGCCCCCTGACTGAGAACCACATAGTAACAAGGGGATTGTGTATTTAAAAGGGTAGTCCAAGAAAATACAGATTGTCATCCACAGTCCATACACTTTTACAAGCTTCCAATAAAAGTCAAGAGACAAAAGCTATTGTCATAGAAGAGGTATATTTTCCTCAAAAGCAGCCCTAGAATGTGATACTTATCAAATACAGTAGAGTTTGAAATAAGTGACTTGCATTATCTGGATGAACTGACTTGCCAAAGGATGTCCTCTTTATTTTATTTTGGGGTATTTGGGGCTCTTTCGAGTCAAATTTTGCCAAAGGTTGCCCTATTCAAATTATCCTACTTGCTTCCTCTCTATAACAGTCTTGGAATTCCCATCTCATGGATTTCTCAGTGCTTGCTAAATCTTTCCATCTGGGCTTAAGGTAGAAGTGAGAAATAGTAAAACGTAGGGTAAGTCAGATGGGAGGAAGCCTTATTTTTCCTCCATGAGCAAAGCTCCTTTTGGAACTAGCCTGGTATTTTCCTTAAAAAAATTCTTTGCTTTTGAATTGAAAATTCCAGCATCATCTCTAGTCAAACTTCCTAAGTCACCTCTAACTAGCCAGAAGGCAACTACCTGTATTTCTCCTGGCCCCTCTGGATCACACTTGCCTATGCTGAAAGATCTTTCTTGAAAAGGGAAATGGATAGCTTTCCTTCTTAGTGACCCTGCTGTTTACTTTCTGGATCTAGACTGGACACTGTCAGATACCTACAAAGCCCCCAGACTCAACACTTGCAGGACTGCAGCTTCTCCTGCATTAAATGTATAATAACAAGTGTTCCTTAAATGTGTGGGGTTTTAAAGTTTTAATTTGTCATTGGAAGCCCAATAGCCACAGAATTAAATGAGTATGGATCAGGTCAAAGTTATAACCCATATTCAGAATTAAGTTTTTCTGTTCAAGTGATTTCACTCATTAATTTTACAAGTAGCAGATGTTTTTTATCTTAACATTTACTCCATATTTTTCTTGGACATGATTTATTGCTCATCCCAAGATGACTGCTTTAGTAAACTAAATATTAGTACCATATGTGAATGTTAGCACATTATAATAAATTACAATTGGTGACCCTTCTGTTTATCTTATTTTCCACCATACATGCAGATAATTGAACCTGACTGTTCCAGCAAGTATCAGTGAATAAATTAACATAAGACCAGTTAAAATACTTATTTCCAATACTGATATAGGATAATAGGGTTTCTTACTGGAAATCAGTTGTATTACTAGACAGAATCCAGGATATTGAATGGAGTAGGAAAGGAGAATTGAGCAAATTGCTGCTAAGGTCTTCAAACATTAAGATTTGTATCTGGGAGGCAACCAACCCTATAGATCTGTATTGTAAAGTCCCTGCCTTTATATAACCTATAATAATGTTAAGGTTATTTTCTTAGTCATGTCCACAAAAAAGCTCATAGCAATTTTTTAAGCATCATAGAGCCTGACTGTGCAATACCCATCCCTGTTGTTCAGCACTCACTCCTGCTTACTCCCATGAAGTCAATATGATTACTCACTTACGTACTAATCAACAGCGAGTGCAAGGGTTGCATAGCTAGACACACGATCTCAATCCCCTTTATACTTAAGCACTGATATAAAAGAGGTCCTCACTTGAAGGGTCTGAGTGTTACCCAGTATGTACAGCCACAGAGGAACACAAGAATTGCCATAAAAATGACTAGTAGCCAGTGTAGTTCAGTACCTTGTTTCTTACAGTGGTTAGAACTAGACGCATCGAGGAAAGGTATAAGAAATCCCAGAGTGGACATTTAAAGAATAGCCTGCTTGTAGGAAAGTTTCTTCCTTAACCCCAGTCAGTTAGTGTTTGGCTTAAGCAAGATAATTTATATCCTGTATTATTTTTAGCCTGTGTAATGTAACTGTGGATCATCTCATTATTCATATAAATGAATCATGTTTTTTTTTAATTCTGCTGTGTACTTGGACTCAGTGATACGTTGTGACAGTGAGTTCCACAGGATAGTAATATATACGTTGAGTAACAAAAAGTCTATCATTTTTAAATTTTTTCTCTCATTTTCATTGAGTTTACTCCCTTTTATAATATAAAAGCAAAGGGATATAGGAGATCCTCATTTACCTTCGCTGTACCAGTCATAATTTATGTTTTTGTTTAGTTTAGAATACTTGGCAATCTCAGTCTTTTCAAATTCTCTCCAAACTAAAGTCTTTCTGGAGATGGTCTGATCCATCGCATTATTTGATGTTTGTATAGTTAAAATACGTTTAAAGAATCTCTACAATAAACTACATCAATGCAATTTTATTTCTTTATAAAGTTATTCAGTTATTCAAACTGATCTTCGTAGACTAGGCTCTTATTGAAATCCTGCTTGAAGAAAGTATTTTCCTGAGGCGCTTATAATTTAGCCCTGGGGCTGGGTAAGCAGTATTCCATAGCAGTTTGCTACCAAATGTCTGCACTTCTCTGATAGGTTGAATGATACGGCTATCATCAATAGTTCCCAAAAATTATGAATGTAGGTGTCAGTTTTTTATACCTATACAATCAAAGAATTCAGAACCATTTGAAGTCAAAATGCCAAGTAGCATTTACTCTGCAATACAAATTAAGTGCCTATAAGTTGAACATGTACTTCTGGAACTGTATTTCTGGTTATAAATTTAAGGTTAGATTGAGCGTTCAGGTGTAGAGCAGAAGTAGCAGCTGGGCTCTTCTGGCTGTCACACTGGGGTAGAGGCAAGGCTCCGTCCACTGTTCAGACACTTCTCACCCACTTGGTCAAGGGGGTAGAGTACAGGAGTGCTGAGTACCTGGGTCAGGGTGGAGAGAAAGCTAATGTGGCTGTGAAAAGGAGTGGAGGTGCATAACTCTATTAGAATGGGTGTCACAATCTGGCCTTTAGTTTGTTACATTTGTGATTTCTCTCCCACACCCTGCCCCACTCTCCATTTAGGTATGAAGAAAAAGCCACGAAAGACCTGGAACGATACAACAGACAAACCAAGAAAGCTGTGGAGCAGAGAATACAGAGATCAACAAAAGAGACAGAAAAAAGATGCAAGTCCAAACTGAAGACTTCTCTCTCTGACCAGCAGAAACTTGACAAACTTTTTCAGTCTCAAATTGAAAAGAAACAGAGACATAACCAAGATATGAAAATTGTACAGGTGCCCTTTTCTATGAGTTCTTTCAAACATAAACTTCAGAGGCTTGAGAAGAAAAATTTTGATAAAAACGAGTCTTGCCTAATCTGTCACCTGAGTTTTCCTGATGCATGGATAATGGCTTCTGAAAAAAAAATCATGTTGCTAAATCCGTATAGAGTGGAAGAAGCCCTACTTTATAAAAAACTACTGGAGCAACACAAACTTCCTGTAGAGAAACTGGACAAGCCAATTGTATTAACTGACAGGTATAGTAGTGTGGAGCAGGGGTGTTGTGATGGTTTTTTATTTTCGTTTGTTTGTGGTTGATTTTGTTTTTTTAAGTATCACATAGTAATTATCTACTGTAAACACTGTGGAGGCCATAGGCACAAATTTTTCTTTAAGTGATGGTCCCTCATCCAAGGTGCACAAGATCGCCATGCACCTGAGACCAGAAGACTTATTAGCAGTGTCCATTGGTCTGTGCCTGTGTCTCCTTGTGTTCCAAATTGAGGGCATAGGGGGTGGTGTGGATTTCCTGCCTCTTCAGTTGCTTTCTACCATCCACGGTCTGTGACGGAACCCCTCCCCTCTCCGCATTTTTACTAGCAGTCCTGCTTCAATTTCAAATTTTTCTGTAAAATTTTTTTATCTTTATCTAGTTAGTTAGTGGTGATTTTTAGTTAGCTAGTGTTAGAGGTTTTAGGGGCATTCCTCCACCCTAGTTTTCCCGCCATTTGAAGTACTTGGTATGTCTAAGATCTCTGGCTTCAAGAGCTATGTGGCATGTCCCCAGGTCTTCCCAGGTAGTGACTTCCATGAAGCTTGTTTCTATTGCCTGGGGAGATTAACATCTCCTCCAAGTTGCAATATTTGGTATTCCTTTCCCCTATGAACCTGGCAATCTTGAGAATTTCAGCTCAGAAAATCCCTGCTGGATTGCTCAATGAGGTCCCAAGCCAACCCTGATCATCAGACTCCCTATTAATTGGTTGTAGATGCTGAGAAGTGCCCCTCTGGGTACAATATTCCCCTGTTCTGGATCATGAGAGGACAGAGCTAAGGACCTTAGCAGGCACAGTAAATGGGAGGAGATTAAGAACAAACACTCTCAAAAAAAGGAGAAATCCCCTCCCATGTCCTCATCTAAGAAGAGAACATGTTCCCCTGCACCCTCCCAATCTGGTCAGACTCTGCATCCTGTTCCAGTTGTGTCAGGATCTCAAGGGGAGCACAGGCCTGGCTCGTGGTATAGAGAGCCAACAGTACTTTGAAACCGCTGACCCCTGAAGAGGTAGGACCACCTCCAGTAACTGTAAGCAAAAGAAAGGAACGTTGCTGCCCACACCAACAATACCTTCCCTCATCACAAAAAGGGCTTTGGTGATACTAATATTCACCACCTGACCTTAATCAGCACCAGTGGCTCTGTCATGAGGTAGATACAGACCACACAACTCAAAGAACTCCAGTTACTGTAAGGTAAGTAACATTTCTTTTTAAACCTACAGGGAAATGTTATTTTTACATTTACACCATGTTTTAAAATTAGAAAGAGACCTAGTCCTGCTCATATTGAAGTTAATAGGAATTTTTTCATTGATTTTAGACTTGTGAAGTGAGAGCCAGATATTTCTTAAAATAAATTATTTTATTTATCACCCAGAGCTTTCCTAAATACTCCCTATTTCCACAGCTGCTCACCAACTTCTATTGGTTGTGGAGCAGGCAAGGTCTAATGTTAATTTCTAACCATCTAGATTTGGGTGTTCTTTTAAAGAAAATATATAAAATGTAAGAGAATTGGTATCCTTATCTGTATACCTTAACAGTTCCTACGTGTTATAATATTTTGAATTTATTAAATTGGATCATTCTTGCCATCTAGTTTTTAATAACAGCTTTATTATCTAGCAATTTTAATTTTAAATCATGATGCTTTTTTCTTGGAATAATAGGAATATGCTTTTGATTCAGGTAATTTATTGTTAGCATATCAGTTACAAAAAATAAAACACAGGTCTTTGGGATATAAAAAGAAAATTGTCACACTCACGTCTGTCTTTTTCAAGTTGATTTGACCTGGAGTTTTTATGGTACTTTCTGTTTTCCAAAAAATCTAATGTTACCCTTTTACAAATAAAAATCCATTTATCCCTGGATTTTTTCATATGTACATATAATTTTTAATATATTATACTAATAGATTAGCTAATAGATTATATTAATTGATTAACAGCCTGTAATCCTGGAATTGTCATGCTGGTAGTAAATATATTGTTCACTCCGTCACTCTGTTTATTATCGTTTCTTTGTTATTTTAAGCCTTGTGAAATTACTGTTTGCTTGTTTGTTTTAAAGTTTGTTCAGCGGATCTCATTATATGGATTCTCTCTACAATATGACAAAGGATTGCCAAAAATTAAATGGATCAATTTATTTGTCGGATCCAAGGCTTATAGCAAATGGTTTTAGGATAAAAGTGATACCAGGTATGATGTAGTTTTGTATTTATTTTGACTCTACTGAAACTTTTTTATTTCACAGTTGAAATGACTGCATATATGATATATTATAAATCTATATCTCCTCACCAATCAAACCATCTGTACCCTCAGTTCCTCAGCATTCAAAGATATTCCTATCTGGCTAAGAGCATCATCTCTGTCACTCAGAGCACTGGAAAATGGAAAATGATGGCTAGTTAGTGAGGAGGTAGAGCAGAGCTTCAAACAAACATTTTGTCAGGAATAAAACTCAGGTCTCCTAATTCTCAGTCCTGTGCTCTGACCAGTGGCCCAAGCTGCAACTGAATGTTGATAAATTTACCACTTGTGATGTATGAAGCACTTATTATATGTTTTGCAGAGGACTTCGTTACACTCATGCTCTGTACATTGACCTACATCATAACATTTCAGATTTATTTTCATAAAAGTCTTTCCTGTATTGAAGCTATTGTTGTAGACTACAATCATAATTCGTGGATATCCCTGTGCAGTGCAGCTGAATAAGGACAGAGTTGTTTTTGTTTTCTTTGAAATGTGAAGCTTTCCTTGTTGGCACACTTGCTAAACTAACCAGGTCTTTGAAAGACAAGAATGGTTCCTCTTTTGTTCTCCGTAGGCCTGATCTATATTGCACTGGTATCAATAAAAAAACTCCAGTTGACGTCAATGAGAGCTGGATCAGATGCTGTGAAAGAGTCTTTTGCAAGGGTTCTTTGCCACAGGAAACAATGGAAAACCTTTAAATTTTTGCTTAAGAAAAAAATAAAGAAAATATCTGTGGTGGGCTTTTTGTATCCTCAACATCTCAGCAGCTCAAGGAAGGCCCCAGAATCCATGCCCTTTTCCTGCCTCACTGTTCTTTGATCTTCTGGAATGGAAGTCGCTGTTCTTTGATTTTCTGGCATGCAAGTCAGTGTTTTGGTGGGACTTGGTTAAACCCAGCAGCCTTTCCTAGTGCTTACCACTCCCACCACCAACATATATAGAATTCAGTAGCTCTTTGCTTGCTCCTGCAGCCAGTAGCTTAGATGCTTCCTGCTTTGCTGTGCAATGGATTGGGGACACTTTGGAGATCCAGCAAGGCAATTTTAAGATTTGAACACTGATCTGCCTTTGCTTCAGGATTATCATCTTTTTGCTAGCACTCAGTTTGGGATCAATGGCAGAGCTATTTTAGAACCCCCATCAGTCTGCTCTGCAGTAGAATCTATATCATACCACAAACCTTTCTCATTTATTACCTTAATAGCCCAGAAGTAGGGAGTGGGTATACTTTTACAGTGGATGATTTACAGCCATCCCACTATCAGTGGAAATCCAAAGACAGGCTTCTCAGAGGCAAATCAATAGCAGATATTTCCTCTATCATAGTGCCCAAGGAGGCTAGTTTCTTGGGGTGCGGTGCCTAGATGGCAATTCACTTAATCCAGGGCAGAGATTCACTATAAGAGCTGTTGGAAATGCTGTAGCTTCATGTGTTACCACATCATGCCTATGTAGAGTGATGACAGATGTAGTATAACATGTGGAAACCTTCAAGGACAGGTCCAAAAAAGATGCTGGACAAAGTCATTAGTGAAAGGCCAGTTACCGGTATGTTCTGTCCCTCCAGGAGAACACTGTTCTTCCTTTTGGGCCACATATAGCCTGAACAGAGGCTGTTGGCAATCTGGTTAAATCAATAGGCAATAAGTCAATAACAACAAGTACATGGCATTTAATCCAGGACATTCTTTAGCAGATCCCAACCCAGTGACTTCTTCCTGCAAAAGGGGCCAGTTCCTCATTTGCTCCTTTTTCATAGTTGTTTGTGCTGGCCTCCCAGATACAGAATGCTTATTAGTAGGTCCTTGAAGTTTGCCGGGGTCCACTTCCATTGCAAGCACTCATTAAAGCTACTTTTCAGATATGCATCCAAGCTTGGTGTCATCTTAATTACTGACACACTCTAGCTCACCTTTCTCATGACTCACTTCAGCTGCAAGATAGAGACTTGAGATTATTTTATTTATAGATACAAATATTTTTTATTCTCTTGATAAAATTACCTGCAGATCAACCCTACACTAGTCCATCTTGGAATTCTGAGAACTCAAACAATCCATTTGTTTCCCCTGAATCTTCCCATTATAAGACCTGTTTTCAATTGCTTATAACTTTGCCAAACTTTAACTATCCAACTCTGAATCAGAAAAAATGTGAATGATAATTGGGAATCGTTTAAGAATACTTTACTAGATGCCCAGAAAGCCACAATCGAGGAAGAAGGCCCAAACTGGTTAACAAAACAGCCTGGTTTAGAGGGAAAGTGAAGGCAGCTGTAAAAAAATAATAATAAAAAACAACAAATGGAAGAAAGGGGAAGCTGACGGTAATGAATATAAATCAAAAGTTAGTAAGTGTAGATAATTGACAAGGGAACGTGAGTTCCCACTGTGACGCTGGGGGCAAAATAGGTAATGCAATCCTTGGATGCAGAAACAGGGGAATCTCAAGCAGGAATAGAGGTTATTTTATCTCTGTTTTTGGCACTGGTGCAATTCCTGCTGGAATACTGTGTCCAGTTCTGGTGTCCACAGTTCAAGAGGAATGTTGATAAATTGGAGAGGATTCAGAGAGAAGCCGTGAGAAAAGATTAGAAAACATGCCATGTATTGGTAGATTGAGCTCCTTGAGTCTATTTAGCTTAGCAAAGAGATGGTTAATGGGTGACGTGATTACAGTGTGTAAGTATCTACATAGGGAACAAATATTTAATAACAGGCTCTTAATCTAGCAGAGAAAGGTATAACACTATCCAGTGGATGGAAGTTAAGGTAGACAAATTCAGACTGGAAATAAGACATACATTTTTCATTATAATTAACGATTGGACCAATTTATTGAGGATTGTGGGGGATTCTCCATCAGTGACTATTTTAAAATCAAGATTAGATATTTTTCTAAAAAGATATGCTCTCAGAATTATTTTGGGATAGTCCTATGGCCTACACTACCTTTCTGGCTTTGGAGTATATGCAAGCTGAAATTTTCCATGCCAGATGTCTGCCTCAGGCTAAATTGTTCTGGGAAATGGTCAATTAAAATGGTTTAGTTGGTTCCAAGAATCAAGTGAGAGAAAAATTCATTTTTATTTTTTTTTCCTACAGACAACAGCCTCCTTCACTACACAGCCCTTATTCATCCCCAGAGGAGTTCCAGTCTGTGCACTGAATGAGGCAGGGGTCCTGTGGAAAACATAGAATGTGCTCATGTAATTAGAGACTGTGTCAAAATGCATAAACAGAAGGAAGCCAAATTAAGGTAGCATAGGCAGCCTCAATTCTGGCATTTTTCCTAGCTTGTGAGGGCTTGACTTTGCAGCCATAATGTGCTTTTTAATATAAGTTGAATGTGTTATTTTATATATTTGGTTGGTTTAGCATGAGACTGTCCTTGTATTTCTTTATTTTAGGACAGGATGCCATATCATACGGAGTTAAGTGTCAAACTAATAGCATTTGCACAATAGCTGGTGGTCCGTCTTTTCTTCAGTCTGAGCCTCAGATAGCAGTGATTGTTCTCTCAGCTTTGAAAGTGTTTGCCTGAGAAAGGTGTGGCTTATTCAGCAAATATGACTGGAATATATACAGTTAATAGATCAGAAAGCTCTATATTATAAATTGGATGTTAGAAGATTGCTGAAAGCATTTACACTCTTAAGTCAAAATATTTCAGGGAACAAAAATATAGTTCATTTCCTATATGCAAAATTAAGTGAATTTATCTCTCATCCCCCCCACCCCCAATATCCAGTCACATTCTACATTGTAGAAAAAATGTTTCCCACCCCTCCATTCATTCAGTTTGCAAGCTAGCTGTCTCGTAAGCCTTACTAGCCAAAGTTTACAATGTGACATCTGTGATGCAGCTTCCTCGCTCTCATTTTGTTTATGATCGAAAGCTCCCATGGTGAACTCTGTTCCCACTAACCACTGAATAACTAAATTTCTAATTTTTTGAAGCTTCATATATTTGATGTTGAGTGGAAAAAAGACAACTTTGTAGTGCCACCTGATCTAGGTGAGGCATTAGTCATTTGTTCACTTGGCAATATTTTCCTTGGAAATTGCAAATTATTTCACAGAAATCACTTGTGGAAACTAAAGACTGATATTTCAATACTCCAGAATGTCTTTATACTTTGTCAAAAGTTTACATGTACAGTGAGGTTTAAGTGTCTTCTCACTTCCTCACAGGTTGCCAAATAGTTCTTGTAAAGATTTACAGATGAAAATATTTGAATTTGTATGCAGTATTCCACTTTTCAGTCTACAGACTATAACCACACACTGGAAAATATAAGAAGTGTGCATGATGCAGAATTCAACAAAACTGTCAGAATGGGTGTCCTTTTCTGCCATTGCTGTACATGTAGCTCACAGAAGTCATACCTCTCAGCCTTAGCTCAGGCTTTAAGAGGAGTACACTGTCTGGTGAACTAGAACCCAAATGTGGATGTAGGGATGTTACAGCTGATAATTTTTCACCGAGAGATTTGAGCATTCGGAACTTACATTCAAAAGTCAAAATAGTTGGTTACTGTTGCAAAACTACTTTTACAGTAAAGTTCAACAGTTTGCTTACTGAAACTTATTTACAGGACATGTAGCCATATTGAAGATAGATACACTAATTTCCACACTTACAAATACATAGAAGGTGAAAACATTTGGAATTACTTGGATAATATCTACAAAAAAAATATGAATATCAGGTAGCTATGGGATGCTGTTGGCATACTGTTCATGTGCGCCACTGAACATCTAGTCTAAGTCTCATGATTAGATAATCGGTATTCAAAGGAACCATTCAGGCAGTTTTAGTTACATGTCTAGCCAGACTTTGTGGCAAGGGACTGGGTATCTCTCACCTAGTAGCAAAGATGATATGTTTGCATAGGAGGGAGATATTGTCTTATGAAAGGGGGTATCTCGGGACCAACAAGGGCTAAGATGTTAATGAAACTTTTGTTTGTTGTTACAACAGTAATGAGTGGTCTGGAGTTTTATGTTATTTTATCGTTAGCTTGCTCTTATTGTAATGACTACCATTCAAAATCTTTGTAACCTTTCATCAAGGGTACAGAAAGGAAAAACAGCTGTAGAATTTGAAATGTAAAGTATTAGATAAGGCTTTCAATTTAACAATATTCCATAGCTCCTTCTCCCTTTCGCCTGTATACGGTATTTTATAGGGAACCCCCCCTTTGATGGATTGTGTCCTTTTTGGGGGTGGGGGGAGAGAAAGTTAGTTGAAGTGGGCTGGAGCTGCTGCTGTTGAAGTCTGATCCTATTTACAGTAAGATTAAAAAAACACACACAAAAAGAGAGAGAAAAGAATAGCAAAGATAGAAATTGCAGCTTCCGTCTTTTGTGCTGAGTCTCACTTCCAGCTTCCCTGCTGGAAGAACACGAGCACAGTGCACATGGTTTTGTTAGCCACTATAAGAGCTGGCCAACTTGTACCAGTGTCAGGCTGTTTTAAGGCATTGCTTTGAGCTGCCTCTCTGATCAGATTCATAACACTGTTGCAAAAGATGGAATTGTCTTAGCTGTCTAAGCCAGACTCTTTTGAGACAGAAGACAAAAGGAGCTAGGGAAGAGAAAATATAAGATGAAGAAGGAGAATGGCACAAGGGAGAGAGTGAGAGCAGAAACCTAAGTTCAAAGTGATGGTCAGGATTTAGCTGAAGCCAGTGAAGGTGGGAATGTCATTGGTTCTCTGACTGGCTTGATCTGGGTCTCAGGAGACTGTGGAGGTGCCAGCGACGATAGTTAAGCTTGCTCCTTTCAGCATGCACAAACCTCTCACTACCATTTAGTGATCACCAGATAAATAATGTGCAAAAAAGGGATAGCAACCTCATTAGATTAATATTAACCAATTAAAACACATTTCTGTGATTTCAGCTGTAAACATTTCCTCCCATGTATAGGATCTTTCAATTTGTTGTTATATTAATTTGTGACTTTATCAGGAGCCTTAAAGACCCCTCTTCACTGTTCTTTTAACTTGGGCTGCGCCACTGTGGTGCTTCATTGTAGACACTACACCGATGGGAGGGGTCTCCCCTCATTATATTTAATCCACCTCCCCAATAGGCGGCAGCTAGGGTTAACAGGGCATAGCAGGGCTTCCCTCGGTCCTGGCTCAGCAATCACTGGTGCAGTTTATTTATAAGGAGCAATCCCACTACCTTCTCACCATCTACAGCTAGGAGATTTTAGCCTTAAGGATGTCTCAATCTCTGCAGCCAGGAGGGAAGAGCTACCCCTCTCCTTCCATTCGCCGGCTTCTGCTCCTCCTTTCTGTCTGCTCCCTCTTTGGCTTCCTGCCCCTGAGGCTTTTATGCAGCCTCAGGCTAATTGGCAAAGGGGAAACAGCTTCCTGCCCAGTCAGGTGCAGGTTTCTCTAGGCAGCTCCAATCTAACTCCCTTAATTGGAGCTGGCATAACAGAGGACTGGCTCAGGAGTCCCAGCCCAGCACCCTGTCATACAGAGTTAACTGAAAAATTCTTCAATCAACCTGTCTCTGGCTACACTGGAGGTTAGGCTGGCATAGCTAAGTGTCTCCAAGGTATGGATTTTTCACACCGCTGAGATACATAGCTATGTCAGTGTAAGTTTTCAACGTAGACCAGCCCTTATTCTAATTTGTACCATCTAATGGTATGTCTGTACTTGGAGCTGGAAGTTGTCATTTCTAGCTTGAGGAGACATACTCTATCTCTAATCGAACTGGTGTGCTAAAAATAGAGTGTAGCTGCTGTGGTGGGAGGGGCTAGCCATGCTGAATACATACCTGTCCAGGATGCTATGTATGTACTCTGGGCAGCTAGCCCCCCCTGCCGCTTGTGCCTTCCCAACTATACTGCGGTTTTAGCACGTTAGCTCGATCAGAGAATGTCACCTCAAGTTGCAAATTATGCCTTCAGCTCAGAGTATAGACATACCCTGTGTCTCCGTCTTCTGCTGACTTTCAGAAATAAGTCCAGCTCAGCCTGTTACACAAAATTATCTTACATGGGACAACTTAGAGTACAACAATGAATTGGATTGGTTTTCATTATGAACGCTCTTCCCGTTTCCCCATTCAGTGTCCTATTTCTCAAACTCAGTGGGCACAGGGGAATGGATTGAGATTGTCATGAACGCTATTCCTTTGTGAGTCTGAGATAGATACTAGCAAGAGTAAGGTTTATGCTATTTTTAGGGGATTTGTTGAGTGGGAAATGAGGTGAGCAGAGGCTGAGCCCTAAAGAAAAGAGAAGTGTATGTTGGGATGGAAGGAGGGTGCCTGGGTGGGATTAATTTGATAGTAGGGTGGGTGTCTGGATTTGTTTAAAGATTTGGATTCCCATGGTGTAGGGCAGGGGTCCCCAACGCAGTGCCCGTGGGCACCATGGCATCCATGTGTGCTCACCTACTGGCTGCCAGGCAAACAGCTGCCGAAATGCTGCCGAGAAGTGGCAATGTCAAGCTCTACTGCCAAAATCCCGCCGAATTTCGGCAGCATTTCAGTAGCGATGCCTCTTGACGTTGCCGCTTAATGGTGGCATTTCAGCAGCTGCCTGTCTGGCGGCCATGGTCCTTGGTGGCTAGTTGTCCAGCGCCCGACCCTCGGAAAAGGTTGGGGACCACTGGTGTAGGGAGTTGAGTTTTTTTGCTGGGGAGTAGGTAGTTACATTAATAAGACGGTCTTTGCCCTGGAGGTCCTTATTCAGGTGGTCCAGTTGCAGTGGTGGCAACCCCTTGATGGATGTTGAGGGCCCTGTGGAAAGGTTCAGTTGTGAGGGCTTAGGTTCTTCAATCTCTATGGTAGTGGAATTCAATGGAAAGACTGCTTTTGATTTCAACGGGAATTGGATCTGTCCCAAAGAATTGAGCTTGAATTGGATGGATGTTTAAACCATTTGCATAGCAACTAGCATCATCACACTGTTCATAAAAACAAATTGTAGAAGCTGAAATCATTACATATTCAACTTAATTTAATTTGTTTTAATAAAAGCTATGGGATTAAAATGCCTGCCCAAAGAGGAAATACTGTAAAATGGTGTAAGCGTTTAAACAGTTCTAACCAGGATTTGAACTCAAGTAAACTGTGGCACGTGGTGTGAAAAGGCACTCATGACACATGATTAATAAGAAACCCAGGAGAAGGTCATGCTATTCATTCCAAGGAAGGCAAAATTAATTGTCTTAACTATATTGAATTCTAATGACTAGTTTACTAAGCGTTTTTACATCAGTTTTATTTTCATTGGGCTTATTCTGGGATATAAATCAAAACAGCGTGTAACATAGATGTTATTTATTGATATCAGGAATACTAATTATTTTCTTTTCTTATTGCCAGGATATTCAGCTACAGAAAACCAGCTGGAAATAGAAGGAATGGCTAATTGTCTGCCATTCTATGGTATATCAGATTTAAAAGAAATTCTGAATGCCGTGATAAACAAAAATGCAAAGGAAGTATATGAGTGTAGACCTCTCAAAGTGATAAATTACTTGGAGGTAAGAAATAGCAGGTTTGCTTTCAGGTATTGGTCATCTTATTTTTAAATAAACTGCTGAAGCCATTTGAAAGTCTTTCTAGCTTTTGGAATTAATTAAATGTAATTCTATTCTGATGAGACACTCATGATGATGAACAAGAAACAATAAAATCCGACATACTGTCTCTCAGTTGAATTGGCTGTGCTAAAAGGTGTAAGAACATGTTGGTCATGTCAGTCATCAGACATGACTCTGAATATGCTCAGGAAGCATATTTCAGTTGGCAGTTTTCAAAGAAGAAATGCAGTTTGAATAAATGAACTGTGACCTGATAAGACATTATATAGAAACACTACAAAGAGGCAGTTCTCCAGGTTACAGCGCAGTCCCATCATAAAATTGTTTACAGTTTCCAGAAAGTGGTTGGTTCCTTTTTGTGTATCACAGCCACAAATCCTTAACTCCTGTCAAGCTGTCTGGAATGGCTCAAACGTGGGTGCCAACCTCAGGTAGATTGTTACAAACCAGGCCACAAACCCCAAACTGGTTGTGTGTTCTATCATTAGACTTTGTCAACCAAGTATCAAGTGTGGACTCCTGAAGCAATATAACAGCCTTAATATGGAGTCTCAGACAGTTCCCTTGGGCACCCAGACAATAGACTGATAGTGCCTTACACCAAAAATCACAGTAATATTCAGGTTACTCAGATGACCAGTCACATACCCCAGGTCAATTGTACTTTAGATCTCTCCGCAAAGACAATGCTTGTAGCCAATCCTGTGATAATCTAACTATTGGTTTATTAACTAGAAACAAGTAATTAGAGCTATTCACAAGGTTAAAGCAGGTGAACATACACACACAAATGAGTTACAGTCTTAGGTTTCAAAAAGTAATAGAAGCTGCCGTAATGCGCAAGCTCTATATGTCCTTTAGGATTAACCCAAGCTAAGCAGCTTGGAGATCCCTTGCTTATACTTAGAAATATTGCCCTCTCCAAATGCCAAACAGCACAGTGATACAGATTCTTCTTGTAAGGGATTTTTATTCCCTTCCCTGCCAAGTTCTAACTGTGATGGAAGGAAGGTTTGTGCATGTCCCCTCTTCATGGGTGGGCGAGAGGGGGAGCAATCAACAAAGTCTTTTGTCTGCTGATGTTCCACAATGGTTTGTCTGGTGTCTATGGGCCTTCTTTTGTTGGGCAGGAGATGACACTACTTATGGTAAACTAGTTTTTCACACTTAGTCATGCTTTTCTCCTGAATGTGGGAGTTTTCAATTTCATAGCATACACTTTTATAGTTACAAAGCAAAGACTTGCATATTACCTTATAACACAAGATACAGATATTCTAATGAAATTAATATATGCAGCAACTCTCAAGAATTTCATAAAGTCCAACAATAAACACTTCTCTATAACTCTAATACTTATTTTAACAATAGTAACACACAGATGAGACAGACTGATTTCCAGCTATACATTTATCATTGTTCAGTGAGGCCTAGGGGCCTTGGCATGAGTTGGCACCGGGTCTGCCAGTGTCATAGCTCCACCATAACTAATCTGGTAATTATGAAATGATTTAAGGGCTCAACATAGGGAAAGTAGACCTACATCTAAAGTTTAAATAAATCATAATGAGATCCACACAGTTTTCAAACAATCTGAAAGTGCACAGTTCTCTTAAAAAAAAAAAAATTTCTATAATTCATGCAAAGAGAAGGTTGAGAGATTAGAGATATAATAGAGGTAGATAAAATAATAATGAGTAAAAAGAATTTGGTGAAGAACTTTTCCATTATTGCTAACCACAAAATCGAATTATACAAGTTTTAGTTGCATAAATTCAGGGATAATAGTCTTATCTTTTAAAATTTTGTTTTGTTAGCTTCAGGACAAAGGAAAGAAGGTTTCTTTCCCCTCAGACTGTGGCATACTCATGCCACACCGCTTCTTAACTCACTTTTCCTCTGTATGCTTTTCCCATGGTTGCTCACCTTTGTGTGCCCTCCTATGGACAGCAGAACTGCCAGTGGACCCTCTGCACCTCCAGAGAAACAAGGCAGGATTTGTCCCACAGTATTTAATCATTAGCTGTACATGTATACACACACACACACACACACACATACATATATATATGTACAAGCTTAAATCCCAAGTTGAGAAAGCATCTCTATTCAAGAAAGCACTTTAGCATGTACTTAAATAGGGGTGGACTTAAGTATCTACTGCAAGTGTTTTCCTGTATAGGGGCCTAAGATAACAAATCTTCAATTAACACATTATGGAGAGGCAAAAAAAGTGACATAACACTGAGAGGAACAGTATATTGTTAAATATTTCAAATTATCTAATATTCTATATATTATTTGTACATGAAATAGTTCATGCTGAAAGTTGTCCATCCAAAGAGCAGTAATTACCTATTTGTGTATTAAACATATTGATAAGAGCCATGATTGAGGGAGATGAGAAGTAAGTGCACACACAAGCACTAACGTTAAAAGGTCACTCTCCTTTGAATGACTGGCCTAATGGCTGTGGTTTTGTACTTGGATAAGCGATTTCCCGTTTCAATTTAGGGTTTAGGAGAACTGACAGGAACTGATGGGGAAGTGGAAAAGTCTGTCTTCCATTATTCCTTGGCATCTTTAAAATCTGCCAAATGGCCCCCAAGCAACCAGCCTATTTTCTTCTTCAAGTGGTGTCCTTGTGGGTGCTCCACTTCAGGTTTTGGTGCATCCTGATGCCATTGATCAGAGATATTCGGTAGCAGTGCTCGGTCAGGACGCACGTGCGCAGTTGGTGTCTCACAGCTTCGTTGGAGTCTGTTTGGCGCACGCGTGTTTCAACCCCCTCAGTTCCTTCTCAGCCATCCTCGGCTGAAGACAGAACTTGGAGCAGTGCTGAACCTCTTCCCCTATTTTGAGAGAAAATTTCCCCAGGTTGGGGAAATAAGTGCACCCATGGCCCTGTACACAAATTTATTTAAGGACAAGATCACGATGTAACCCCACCCTATATTTCTGCCAAAGGTGGTGTTCTCTTTCCTCTTTAAAAATCTGATACACCTCCCCACTTTTTACCCCAAACTCCGCAAAACACGGAACTTCATACCCTCAATGTAGAAAGGCGATTGCCTTCTACTTGGACAGAACAAAATCATTTAGTAAATCACCTAGACTCTTCGGATCTACTGCAGAACGCTCCAAAGGAGCTGTTATTTCGAAACAGCGGCTCTCCAAGTGGATCTCTGATTGCATTAGGACCTGCTACCAGATCCACAATGTTGAACATCCTGACGGCATCAGAACTCATTCCACTCGAGCTATGTCAACATTGGTAGCATTCCTACACAATGTATCCATTATTGACATATACAAAGCTGCTACATAGTCATCAGACCATACGTTTGCCAAACGCTACGTCAGCATACAAAACGCCAGAGCAGACGCTATAGTAGATCAGACAGTACTGTCCGCCACTACCAAACCCGCAACTCCAAAATCCCCCCAATGATATCGGGTACTGCTCTACATTCAGCTGAAGTGGAGCACCCACAGCGACACCACTCGAAGAAGAAGAGGCAGTTACTCACCCTGTGCAGTAACTGAGGTTCTTCGAGATATGTCCCCCTGTGGGTGCTCCACTACCCACCCTCCTCCCCTCTACTTTGGAATTTGATTTAAAGGACTCTACGGTGGAGAAGGAACTGAGGGGGTTGAAACGCGCACTCACCAAGCAGACTCCGACGCCACCATGAGACACCAACTGCGCGCGTGTGTCCCAACCGGGCACTGCTACAAAAGATCTCCAATCAACAGCACCAAGACGCACCGACTCCTGAAGTGGAGCACCCACAGGGGGACACATCTCGAAGAACCTTAGTTACTGCACAGAGTGAGTACCTTCTCTTCTTATGCTGGATGTGGGCCTGTATGACTAGTTTTTTAAGACAAGTCTTGATGAACAGATTCATCAAGAGATTATCTATCTGAAACGGAGGAGAGCAGACAACGGCATTTATTGGGCCTGTGAACATTTCTGTTACAAGGAAAGGTATTGCACAGCAATAAGAGCAGTAGGCACGTAGAGAGACTAAATGGGAGACATAAAGCCTGCAATAATTTTTTAAAAATCAATTAAAAAAATTGATGTGGGTTTGAGGGTAGCTTGGTGATCTAATGGCAGTACACTGCCAAATAGGCAGTTAAAGCTTTGTCTTTGAACTCTACATTTGAGCAGGACACTCTGCGTTTTTCTCCAGTGACCCTCCTTTGGCAACTCCAAAGGGCAGTATTGACTACTACTTCCAGAGGGAGCTATATCCAGTCCTCCTGGCTGGAGGGAAATGCATGATGATGCAGGACCTTTCAGGCTGGGAGAAAAAGGGATGGCATCCCTGAATTGTGGGAGGGAATGAAGTAGCTCAAGCTTAAAAATTCCTGAACTCGTCTTCATTTTTGTATAACATGAAGGAAGGCAGCAGGCAAGAGGTAAGGAATACTGGCTAAGTAATATGATTAAATTACCAAGTTAGCAGTGCCACTTGAAAGAGACCTTAAGGTTTTGTATGTTGTCAGCTTTCAATGAAGTGAATAAATTAAGGAAACTAAAAAGATCAAGAAGTGCTCCGCATCTCGTAAGATTGGACCCTAAAAGAAAGTACAAACATGACCAACAGATTGGCAACACAAGTTCTTTCTCTTTGTGTTCTGACCTGATATCTTGCATAGTACCTTGAAATGTCTTGTAAGACTTATGCTTAGAGTTGTAGTTTAGATGCTGGGGTTGAATATACTGGTAATAAGTAGAATTTACCACTAGAAAAGAGAAAAATGGAATAAACTACTACTGCCTGATGAGTTTATTGAAGCCACAAGTTAATCTGATACAAGGTAGCACTATAAAATTAATGGGGGGGGGTTTCCTCTCCACAGGGAGAAGCAGTGCGTATGTCTCGGCAGCTACCCTTGTATATGTCAAAAGAGGATGTAGAGGACACAATTTACAGGATGAAGCAACAGCTTGGAAATGAAAATAAAGGCTGTGTTCACGGTCGTCCATTTTTCCATCACTTAACAGATATTCCAGAATTTAAGTTACAAGCATAAATCCAAGGAAGTTATTCAGTAAAGTAGAACATTTTATTTGGGTTTGTATTTCTTCTCCTTAATTATGACCTGTACTCTCTATTGTCAGTCTGTTTTCTACAAAGTTTTTATACAGCAGCTTTTCACTGTCTTAAGTTCAATGTCTTTTGTTTTTTAAAGTTCAGCTACTATTTGTAAACTGAAAATAAACTATGAATAATGTACAGAAACTTATTTGCTACAACTCATTGCTATTTTTCCCATTAAGAATTTAGTTAATAAATGTTTGCAACTATCATGGTGTTTTTTCAGTGTGTGACATAGTTTTGCCTGTAGAATGTGTACCTAACAACCTCTAGACCCCTTTAGTCTTACTTACTTGGTCATATACCTCTTACCGAGGGTTAATTTACACTGCTTTCTACATTCCTCTCAATCTGATCTAAGTAATAGACATTCTGATTATCTTTCCCAGATCTGAAGAAGAGTTCTGTGAAGCTCAAAAGCTTGTATCTTTTGCCAGTAGAAGCTGATCTAATAAAAGATATCACTTCGTCCACCTTGAGTCTCTAAACAAAAAAGGAATATAAAAGAAACATAATGGGCCAGCTTCAGACCTGATCTCCACTGACTTCAATGGAGCTGCATGAATTTGTCTGATTAAGATGAGAGAAAAATTTACTGTAAACTTCTCTTAACTTTTATTTATTATTATACATGATTCCCACCAATGGTCAGATTTTCAAACAGAGGCTAAAACTACACATATGTATACTTTTGCATTGTGACTCCAAAATGCAAATTCACCTATTCTTGCAAATTTGATTCCAAATTTTCTTCTTCAAATTTCTCTGTACTGCTCAGCATCTAAATTGCACTGTACTTGGAGTGTGGACCCTCATTTTTCCTTCGAGTAGTGAACCATACTCCATCATCATCTTATGCTGACAATTCATACCATATGTATACAGATTTCAACCTAAACATGTAACATTGGACTTCAGTATGTGCAAATGACGACCAAAGGAGTAAATGCCTCACAAAGACAGAGAATCTCAGCAGGAGGTGAGATTAAATATTTCCCTTGTATAAATTTTCACATACTACCACATTGCTGCTGTCAATAATTTAAAGCCAAGATTCCCAGACTTTGCCCATCTGAAGTCTTTGACATCAGTTTGGCAGAAGCCTGAGTATGGTTCTGAATTAGCATAGAACAGAGCAGATTTAGCCTGGCCCATATTAACTACAAAAGTGTGGCCTTTGTAGTCAAGGTACCACTGTGCAGTATTCCATCTAAATGGGAGCAGCTGGACCATAATAGTCTCCAGGTGGTCTACCTGGATAGTGAATCTGAGGGGGGCTAAGATGTATTTGTTGTTGTGTTGAGCTGCAAGTTAGACATTCCCATTTAAAGAGAAGGAAACCCAGGCATGGAGGCTACAGGAGTAAATGTGAACAAATGTTGCTTCATCAGTTGAAGAGTACTTGGGTAGGGTAAAGGGATGAGACAGGGAGAGAGATGATTAGGTGGTCACATCTTCCCTTTGCATTGGCTAATACCAGGTATATGAGGTTTTAGCAACTGCAAAGGGGTAGGAGCTGTTAGCTGGTTCCTCTGTTACCCCATCACTTTTCTGTGCTGCCTTTTGTCTAACACCTGTGCATGGTCAACATCAGGAAGTAGCAGTGGAGGTATGGGAATGGGCATGAGTGTAAAGGGGTTCAAGTGGAGCAGCTGTTGTGGAAGAGTGTGAGGAGTCAAAGTGGAGGGATGGGAAAAGGGGCTGTCACCATTAACAATGAGAGAGATCCGTCTGTAAACAACTGCCTTACTGAAGGGCCTGTTAAAAGAACTGCAGAAGATGGAGGCTTCGGTGTCCAAATACAAGGCCAGTGGTTACGGCTCCCCACACATCACTCTCAACCCGCCTTCCTCCCACTGCTATGCTCCCTTCAGCTCCTCAAACAGCTGCGTCCTCACTAACCCTTCACCAGCTGCCACAGAACCTGCCCCCTGCTGCAGCCAGGCGGATGCTGCTCATGGATGCGTCACAGCCCACCCCCACCTCGGCTCAGGGGTCATGGGCTCTCACTCAAGAGGCATTGGGATGGATATAAGGGGTAAGAGAAGTTCCTGGATGGTTCCTGGCCTTTGAGGCCTGTCAGTGGGAGTAGAACCTGCTACAGGTGTTCCTTTTCCCTGTCTCTCCCCACTCTACCCCAAGACTTTTTTAAGAGGCCAGTTACCTGGGTCTCCAGCTGTTACCTTTTTAATTTTAAATCTAATGTGGTGGCCAGTGGGGTGATTCCTTCTGACTGGCCTACGGTCAGGTCAGTCCTGCCCCTGCTGCCCTAGCTCTGCCCTCTCCTGGCCCAGCCCCACTGTGCTCCCCCAGATAGAGCTGTCAGGACACTTGTTATCATCCTGCTCTGCCTGACAAAGGAACATGCTCCCCTCTGGAAGCCCAGGCCCCTTGCTGTGCAGGGGAGGGGGAGTGCGATGAGAGGCTGCTGCCGGAGCGCTTAGTGCTGCCTGCTCCACCTGTCTCCTTTCAGAGGCCCATGGGGGCGAAGCACTCAGGAGGACACCACTCCCCTGACCCAGGTGTGTGAGGCAGCTGCTGAGGGGCATAGACAGGAGCTATGCTGGCAGGGGATAAATGGCTGCCGGAGGTGGGGCAGGGATGAGTGGCTGGCAGAGACCTGAGGGGCTGTTGGAAGGTAAAGGGGCTGGTGCACCAGGGGCGGTGCAAGGATATTTTGAGCTCTAAGCAAAACTTCCACCTTGCGCCCTCCGCCCCCACCCCTCTCCCAGAGCATCGCTTATTATAAACTTTCAAAAATGAATACTGCATACTGTGGCATTGTTCATTAGAATTAATACACATTCAACTTGAAAAATTATTAATTTCATTATTTAGTCTACATATTTAACAAAAATATATGAATAACTTGACATGGTGTGGGGCTGGCTGGTTTTGGGCACGGGGGTGCAGCAGGGGTTGAATAGAGACAGGGAGTGTGGGGCTGGCTGGCTTTGGGCAGGGGGGTGTGGCAGGGGCTGCCTGGAGCCAGGTGGTGTGGGGCTGGCTAGAGACAGGTGGTGTGGGGCTGCCTGCCAGCAGGGAAGGGGGTGTGGCAGGGGTTGGCTGGAGACAGGTGTGGGACTGGCTGCAGGCTGGATGGGGTGTGGGACTGGCTGGAGACAGGTGGTGTGAAGCTGGCTGCGGGCAGGGCAGGGGTTGTGGGGCTGGCTGGAGACAGGGGATGTGGGGCTGGCTGTGGGCAGGACAGGGGTGTGAGTCTGGCTGCAGGTAGGGCAGGGGGTGCAGCAGGGGGTGTGGGGCTGGCTACTAAGGCCATCCCTAAATATTCTGGGGCCATACGCAGCCCCCCCCCCAGGTGGGAGTGTGGTGCCACAGGCCTCCTGGAGGGGGCGGGAGCTGGGGGGCCCCAGGCTTCCATGGGGGCAGGCAGGCCTTGGGGGGTCGGGGCTGGCTTGGAGGGCAGAGGGGAACCACTCCCCAGCGGCGTGGCTGGGTCTGGGTCTCTGCACTTCCCCCCGCCTGTGAGTGCATGCCCAGCCCTGCTGCAGAGCTCAGGGCAGTGAGGACAGGGCTGAGCAGGGGCGGGGCCGTGGGGAAGAGCCGGAGCAGCAGGGAGCAGCGCAGCACCCCTGGCAGCCAGAGGAGGAATGACATCACTTCCCAGCCTGCCGGCCGGAGCTGATCAACACTGCAGTGCCCCCTCACACAGCGGTGGGAAACGGGCAGAGCCGGTGCAACCATTTAGGCGGACTAAGGGGTTGCCTAGGGTGCCGAGATTTGGGGGCGCCAAAAAGCGCCCCCAATTTTTTTTTAAATGGTTGTGCAGCCCTGCTGCTAGGACAGAGAGGGCGTCTGAGCTGCCAGCGGGAGCCGGGAGCCCAGGGTGTCCCCTGGGTCAGGGTGCCGGGGCGGCAGTCGGCAGCCCAGGGTGTCCCCTGGGTGAGGGCGCCAACCCGTGGCAGCCGGCACGCCCCAGGGGTCATCCCCTGGGTCAGTGGAGCTGCGAGCAGCAGCCGGCGAGCACCAAGGGGGTCCCCTGGCCCAGGGAACCTGGCGGTGCCGGCTGGCCGCGGAGGCGCTCTGACCCTGGTCAGGGCGCCCGTTCACTCCGGGAGCGGCAGCGCAGCTCGGTATGTCCCCTGGAGTCAGGGGCGCCGCCATAGAGGGGGCGGCAGGCAGCTCACTTGGCAGCTGCTGCAGTGGTGCCTGCGGGCGGTCCGCTGATCCGCGGCTCGGATGGAGCTGCCACAGTCGTGCCTGCAGACGGTCGGCTGCTCACGCGGCTCCAGTGGACCGCCCACAGGCACACCGGACCCTCCGCAGGCACCACTGCGGCAGCTCCACCGGAGCCGTGGGACCAGCGCGTGGGGCGGCGAAATTGCCGTCCGCCTTGGGCTCTCAAAATCCTAGTGCCGGTCCTGGAAACGGGTTACACGTTTAGCCAGCGCCGGGTGAGCATCCCAGGCATTTTGGGCACTGCTTTTTGGCGCCCTCAAATCTTAGCACCCTAGGTAGCTGCCTAGTTTGCCTAGTGGTTGCACCGACCCTGTGCACTGAACATTCTGGGTGAAGCTGGAGATCCATGAGTGCAGGTTGTGGGGCAGAAAGTCTGGGGGAGAAGTGAGAGTGGAAAGATCCTGGGCAGTGGACCTGGAAATGCCTAAAAAGGGAGGCTTCTCAGGGGAGGAGTAGCTGAATGTGAAAGATTTAAGCCACAAGAGGTGAGGAGAGGACCCAGGAGAGAGGAACAGAGAGCTAAGGCAAGGGAAGGAGGTGGGTTGCATGTGAAGAAGAGGGAGCAGACCTAGGAGAAGGAAAACAGTGTGGAGTTGCCAGGGAGATGAGGCATGAAGGGTGGGGGGGATCCCAAGGTAGAGGTGTGGTAAAAGTGGGAGATGTTAGCGAGAGAGAAGACCCTTTAGAATGAAGATAAGGTGGGAATATGGGGACTCAGGAGAGTTGTCAAACTTCATTGTAAATGGCAGATGGATAGAGAACCCAGGTGTTTCTATGCACAGGAAAGAGGAAGAATATAGCTTTGTTTGATTTGTTTGTAGTCTTCCCTGAGTACAGACTGCTGGGCTATTAATAGCAGTCCCCAGGGATAAGGGAAGGAACAAGAAAACCAGATGCAAGCTGGGAAAGGGAGACTTCTCCTTGCTATTTGAACCAAGCTACAGATTTCTGGAGTTTGGATACGGTTTAAAAACATATATTTATGAACTTTATTCAGCTACTTGTTATAACATGCAGTACTCTGATTACTGCACTGTTATGTTCTTTCCTTTTCAAGATATAAAACAATACAAATTACAGTTAAAGATACTTGTATTTTTATAATATATACAGAATAAGAATTGGCACATAGTCTTGTGGATTAAGATTTGAGGAATTCATATACTTATGATTTGAATGGATTAATGCATGATTTGAATCCCATTCAAAGATTTATCACATCCTTACAACAAACATACATAGATACCATTACATTTCCATGTATATGTTTATGGCTAACAGATCATTAAGATATTTAATGTATATGGTAGTTAGGAGAATATAATCCATATAATATAAAAGCATTGCCCTGCAGGGCAATGCTTGGCAGCTATACAATAGTACCTCACAGAGCTATTATGAAGATAAATATATTAAAGATTGTGAGGCGCTGTGATGCTAATGATGGGAGCCATATAAGTACTTTAGATAATTTCCATTTGACTTTCAACGCTACTGAGTTGGGAAATTAGTTTTGTTTGCTTTTCCTGAGGTAAAGGCTAGAAAGGCCCAGATGATTCACCCTACTTTTAAAAGGCCCTTTCTTCTAAACACTAGAATTCTCCTAATCTCAGGTTTTGCTACACAAAAGTCTAAACAAAGTACAACATACTGGTTCCCTCTCAGAAACTGCAATAATGACATGAGGAACAATTCAAAGGTGAGTCTATTGGTGATCACTTTTACTAGGAAGTCACTCAGACCTTTTGTAGAGTGATATGTCACTCAAATTTCCTCAACAGACAGCCTCTTAGGGAGTATTATATATTGTCAGCTATATGTCTTGTCAGCTAGTCTCAACTGTGTGTGGTGGCTACCATTTAAAAGTCACTATTTAGCCATGTCTTATTCTTACATTTAAAACAAAATAATGTGGTGGTGTGTCACAGATACCATTATGATCAACATTTTTTATCTTTGATTGTAGGCTCTTCAGGGCAGCGACTGGTGGGTTTTTTTTTTTTTAATATATAAAATCTGCTTGTCCAGTGTCTAGCACAACAAGGCCTCGATTCTGATTGGGTCCATACAGGCAGTACCACATTACAAACAATAAAAAATAACTTTAGAATGGAGAGCGCTATATTAGATTTCACCTCCATAATCCTGCAAGGCTTGTTGGTATCTGACTGGTTCTTTGCATGTCCTTAAAGCAGAGTTTCTTAAAAAGCAGGAAACAGTAGGTCATAAACAGGTTTTGCTCACTACTTTCCCTCTGAAGGCATCCTTACTAGTAAGAGAGGCTGCAAAGAAAAATGTCAGGGGTACATTTCTGAAAGTCTTTGTATATAATGATAATCAAAGATACAACAAGCTTCCTTATTTGGATAACCCAGTTTGCCTCCATAATTGTACAACAAAAGCAATTGTCCACAGATGCAGCTCTTGATACAAGCATCCTAAAAAGGAGGGCTTTTATGAGTCTCTGGGAAAGTGCTTGCTATTTTATTGTAATGGTTTATTTACACAACAATTAACTTATCATCTACTGAAGAACCACAGGAAAGATGGTGTGATGGAGTACATTTCCCACACTGACCCTGGTAGAGCTGAATTAGGTCAGGTGGGTCCAATCAGCCAACTAAGCAGATTTAGGCTGTGTAGAGAGGCTTAATTACAAAGAAGCTCACCTGTGAGGAAATGTAGGAACTTCTGTAAAGCCAGGAAGCTGGCGCTGGGGGGGAAGAAGCCTGTAGTCTTACTTCCTGGGGTAAGGCAGAAGGAAGGAGTGATAGGAATCTCTGAGACCTAATAGGCCTAAGAGGGGTCTGACTAGGCCAGGGGTTGGCAACCTCTGGCATGCGACTTGCCAGGGTAAGCACCCTGGTGGGCTGGGCCAGTTTGTTTACTTGCCGCATCGGCAGGTTCGGCCAATCGTGGCTCCCACGGGTCACAGTTTGCTGCCCCAGGCCAATGGGGGTGGCGGGAAGTGGCACGGGCCGAGGGCCACAGCTTCCCACCACCCCCATTGGTCTGGAGTGGCAAACCACGGCCAGTAGGAGCCACGATCGGCCGAACCTGCCCAGGCGGAAGGTAAACAAACTGGCCCGGCCCACCAGAGTGCTTACCTTGGCGAGCTATGTGCCAGAGGTTGCCAACCCCTGGACTAGGCAGACTGTAGAAATATGGTAGGAAATAATCCAGGGGCTAGAGCAGTAAAGTGAGTGCCGCCACAGACTTTAATTGCTTGCTACAGTGCCTTGGACTGGAACCCAGAGCAGAAGGTGGGTGTGGGTTCCCCTACCAACCACTGCATTGTGGTAGTACTTGGGGCAGTGAAGTAGAAGATTGCCTGGTCACTGCAGGAGTGACAGGGTCAGGGCAGCAGGCATAAGAAGTGTCTGATGCTGCTTCAGCAGAAAGACTTTGAAAGACTGTTGTCTCTTTCCCCTCCTCCACCGCCCCCCACCTCGCCCGAGGAAGAATCACAGTGTGGATGGGTCAGAAGGCTGAGTTGTGAAGCAGCCATGCTGTGACTCTGAGAGAGTGGAGAGCTGCAGATGGTGGAAGAGATGGAAGGGGATGCTGAACTGAGCAGAGATAATCCCTAGAATCGCCCAAAGGGGGCACCACCCAGCAGTTAGTAGAGTGCTCTGTGACAGATACGGAGTGAATCACTGTGGTATGAAGACCAGTGTTCTTTAATCTGAGCAAAGTAAAAATACACTGTAGAGTATTTGAAGGCAGGTTTTCTATGTAGAAGACTGACTGAGGTATTGGTAGTTCGACTCAGGAGAGTGACTTCTACGTAAACACTTTATTTCACTTTCTAGTTCACAAGTGAAGCTGGCCAAAAAGAGACCTGCTCTTCAAAAGAGCGTACAGGAATTTGACTCCTTTCTCCATTAGGTATAGTTAAGAAAGAGTTGTAATGGATGCTCTACCTATTCCCTGGTGCTTTAATCAAACCTATACCTTTAGTTTGTCCTATTCCTCCACACAGTTATGGAAAAAGTCACATAAATCAAGGTTAATGTCATTCTCATGGCTCCAAGATGAACAAGAAGAATCTGGCATGCAGATGTTGGCCAAGGATTTGGGAATTATTTTATCCCTTTTCATTAATGTATTGTGCCAGGGACTACTATCCTGCAATAATTGTAGGCTCTTTCACTAGCTAGTGCTTTCAGATGAATCATAAAAATGGAGAGAAAAAACTATTAGGTCTTTGTGCATGTGTTGACCAGTACAATATAGTTCTTTACACTACATTTTGTGGTTCCCTTACCATCCCTTTCTAATTGTCCCAAGTCACATGTCTTCCACTACTTCCTTTAAGAAATTCTTCTATGAACAGATTCTATTAATGCAAAGACATTTTAATTTTTGTACAGCATCGATGCTTATTTATAAAACCTTTCCAGACTGCTGTACCCTTTGCAGGAGTCAAAATAAAGGAACTGTATATTTCAGCACATCAGTAATAGAATCTTTATAATGAATCATATACAAAGATTAGATGAACTATTATACTGAGATCAGTTAAATTAACATTGCACAGAATTACCTATTAGATGTAAGTAATCCAAGACACACACTCTTATTTGTACTGACATAATGGCCCATTCTACATTTAGTATTATTTCCATATAATCAAAGATAATCATGACTTGAATTTTAGGGTCTGATCCAGCCTGTTCTGGAGAAGTTTTATGGAGGACGCCAATTTACTTTAAAAGGAGTTTGTGAATAGATTTGCAGGCTTAGACACTAAAAGTGTAATTATTTTTTCTCAAGAGCTTAGATTTGTTTCACAAAAGAGTAAATTTGAGAGTATATAGATATAAGGAGTCTGATTTGTCTTGCGTACCCCCAAGTTTCACCTCACTTAAAAACTAGCTTACAAAATCAGACCAAAAAATACAAAAGTGTCACAGCACACTGTTCCTGAAAAATTGCTTGGTTTCTCATTTACCAAATAATTATAAAATAAATCAATTGGAATATAAATATTGTACTTACATTTCAGTGTATAGTATATAGAGCAGTATAAATGAGTAATTATATGAAATTTTAGTTTGTACAGACTTTGCTAGTGCTTTTTATGTAGCTTGATGTAAAAGACCGGTAAGACCTCTGCGCACCCCAGGGGTCCATGTACCCCTGGCTGAGAACCATGGTTTTAAACCATTTCACCCTACTAATTTACTTTCCAATACTAGTATTGTTTTGTACTTAGGCAACAAATATCACTCAGCTCTTCTTTCAGAGTTCTTAACACTGTCGGTGCAACGAGATAATGATTGAAATGAATATTGTAGATTGTCTTTGTAGAGTTGTTAAGCTAGTATGCATTATTCACCATCATCCACAGAGTAATTTCCATCACATCTGTAGAGTGCTGGACATTTAAGGCTAGACTGCTAGTATTTGCATTGCCCTCTGCTGGCTGTTTTATCTATTTACAATTAGAATGGATAAATGCACAGCATATAATCTGTGTTTGGCATTAGGTGAGCCAAAGTATCTTTCATCCTAACTAATCTTTCTTTTCTCATCTTCAATCACATGAATGTTGTATCACTGATGATACTTCCAGCGATTTCTCCCAAAATATTCCCAGATTGGTCAACAGCATAATCATTTAGAAAACAGTTTTTGCTTTCAAGCAACCTTGAACGTTCTGAAGTGTCTGGTACCAGCCTTGCTGGACTAGATGTACCACTATTTGGGCAAGTATGACAACTCCAATGAAGTAGTTCCAGATCAAGTATCTGCCTAGCTCAAGTTTAGAAAGTATTTTTATACAAAAATATTTAAAAAATACTTTTTATCTACAGAAGGATCTTATTGAGCGAAAGAGAGAGGTCGTTCTCGTCCCTGTGTGTGTAAATGTGAAGTTGTCAAGGTAATGTTTACTGATTTATATAATTAGCATGTATGTGAAAGGAAACTTCTGAAAGTTAATTTGAGAAATGTTATTTTAGGAAAAGAAGAAGTGAGTGGAATACTTCAGACTACTTTGGGGTTGTTCCTTTTTTAAATATGGAGAACAAAGGGAGAAACATTTCCAGGGTAGTACTGTACAGTAAACATAAACAGGTGTATTGCTTATTTCGATGAACAATGCCAAATCACTGGTAGCAATAAGCCCTATGTGATAGGTGTTTGTAGAACTGGGGGTTTAGTTGTATTATTAAAGGGGTTTAACTGTTTAGCACTTGATTGTACATCTTTTTTATTGACTAGGATTTACATAAGCAGCCTCACTTTAGTGTGACCACTTACAAGAGTAGTCTCATATCACCTTTGGCTTCCAAGTACACATGTTGCTACTACTTGTGTAAGTGCTCACTGATGCGAGGCAGGGTTGCAAATCTGACCCTTGACAGTTGATGCATTTTTTATTAAGTGCAGCTTGTTTATAAATATAGAATTCTGAAATAAATGTCCAAGCATATAGCAATATTTAATATACAAATACTAAGGACTTCAGCCTGGTTTGTTTAATTTATATTCAAGCATTAATAAGATGGGGTTACTGACTGGATTGTAACAAAGTTGCAGTGCATACCCTGTTTTGTAGGAGGAAAGCTATCAGATGTGGGTTTTTTGTTATGTTTAAGTGCTATGTGTATCATATCTAAAATTATTGGGAGTTCAAATATGGAAATATTAAATCTTTTGTTAATGGCTGGGAATTAAGCACAACATGGTTGCAGATGATTTGGAGGACTTACTTAAGGTAAATACACAATTTCAAGCTCCATTATCATTTATAGTTTAAACATGGCAAGATATTAGTGCTGTGAATTTGATACAGTGTTACTTCATAATTATGATGCTTTTCTGCAGTAAATTTGATATAGAACATTTGCTAAAGCAAAGCTGCTTAATTGTGTGACCAAACGTTTTATGGAAAACATCTGGCATAATTAGTTCAGGATGTGTACTGTATAAGAACAGACTCTTTTGCGCAAAACTAGAAGTATGCTAACTCCATATGTGTATTTTTTTTTATCAGTGGCCAGAAGTTAAGCAAATATAAATTAATAGTTTAAAATAATGGGAGTAGTATTTAAAATATAATTTCAAAATAGCTAAAGGGGAAATGGAATATAATTCCTGTTTAAAATCTCAAATGAACAGTTTACACCTGTTAGTATGTTATGTTTTAGAACAGCTGTTTCTTTCATTATCAGTAAACAGATGCAGAAAGGAATGGAATGTTTTAAAGTAATATGTTAATCCTATCTTCCACTACTGAACAGTCTCACAATATATGATGAAATATTCACTATATTGCTGCTTTCATTTACAATTACAGAATTTCTTAGTTAATTTCTCTTTTCTGAATATGAATGTGTATCCAAAGTTATTTGCGTGTTTTACATCCGGGTAGGGCCAGTCTTGTACTACTTACACATATGAATAACTTTGTTAATGACTCCATTGGCTTGGATTACTCATATGAGTGAAATTACCAAATTGCTCATGTGTGTAAATTTTTGAAGGATCAAATCCTGAATTTGGTTTTATATCTATATACTCTCAAATTTACTCTTTTGTGAAACAAATCTAAGCTCTTGAGAAAAAATAATTACACTTTTAGTGTCTAAGCCTGCAAATCTATTCACAAACTCCTTTTAAAGTAAATTGGCGTCCTCCATAAAACTTCTCCAGAACAGGCTGGATCAGACCCTAAAATTCAAGTCATGATTATCTTTGATTATATGGAAATAATACTAAATGTAGAATGGGCCATTATGTCAGTACAAATAAGAGTGTGTGTCTTGGATTACTTACATCTAATAGGTAATTCTGTGCAATGTTAATTTAACTGATCTCAGTATAATAGTTCATCTAATCTTTGTATATGATTCATTATAAAGATTCTGTTACTGATGTGCTGAAATATACAGTTCCTTTATTTTGACTATGCTGTGATCAGGTCAGTCTCTTGGAAAAGAAAAATCATCAAACTGTGATGCCTGCCCTTTTAAAACTGCATGGGCTGCACTGTATAATGTTTTAGAGATTATAGTACAAATCAAATGGAACTAGAGGTTCATTATAATCAACTGCAACTCAGACATTAGTCTGCTTCAGCTGAAAACATTATCTATAAAGACACTTTTTATTCACTTAACTTTGGAGTATTTGTAGGTGTTTCAACATTAAAAAAAAAAAAGAGTAGAGATTTAATGAAATGTCATGCAACTGTAGAGCATTACCAAATCAGCACTCAGAGAACGGAAACACAGCAGATTAATGCTGTGAATTGTTTAGCAGATTAGCTTCCAGGAAATGTAGAGACCAATGAATATGGCAGCTGCATTATTAAAATATTGCGTTCAAACCCAGGTCAAATTGTTCATGCATGCATGCAGAAACTCGGCATTAATTGAATCACTGCATTTTTAAAACATTCTTCAGATCCGAAATCTTTCATGCTTCACCATTTAAATTAAAAATATGTATTAAAGGGGTTTTTTTTATAAGGTGTGTGAATTATTCTGAGTACAGTGTATTGTATTAAATATACATGGGTTTATTCTTCTTTGTCAAATGGTCATAGTGTTAATGAAGACCATAAAGGTTAAAAAAAACCTGGATATATGAGAAGATTTTTATGGATTTTAATGCCCTAGAATACCCATTATGAGGGGGATTCTGTGATGCCAAGTAACATAAAATTACCTGTTTGTGACCTTAAAAAGAGAAAGAGAGAAGGGGACATTCGCTATTTGTTTTAACCTGAATACTCTGTATATTGGATCATCTGAAAATAATCTGGGTATTAGTGAAGAAAGATGAATAGAAGACAGTTTCAAAAGAACATGTCCTCATAATCCTCTTTCTCTAATATTGTCAGGATTGATCATTAAAGATATAGATTTAGATGACATCATTTCGCAACATAATGTAAATTCTACATTTAGAAATAATCATTTATTGAATTTTATTAAATGGTGGCAAGATTGAGATGTTAAATTCAGGATAGGAGTTGGTCCACAAGCAAGTGAAGAAAACCTCATTGTCAACTTATCAAAAGCTTCTGATAGATTTAAAAGAATCTTCACGGACACCTGATCACAGGGATGCTTAAGCAATTTGTACAGTGGGGGTGCTGAGAGCTATTGAACCAAACTGTAAACCCTGTATATGATGGAATCCACTTCAAGCCAGGTGGTGCCGGAGCACTCCTAGTTCTAGCACCAATGCCTGATCATTGTCCATCTCAAGCAGAAGAGAATGACCCAATGAGACCAATATACTTTTTACCATACTCAAGCTGAAAACCAGACTGAAAATGGTCAAAGATATCTTAAAATTTCAGACCAAATTGTTTGGTAACAACCTCCTCTCCGCAAAAGAAAAGTTCAAGACAATAATTGGCAAGATTATCAATGTCCCAAGGTAGTTTCCTGAGTAAAGGACAAATGACTGCTTATTTAAAGGTTGCTGGCAGCTCTTTCCTAACTAGAAGAGCTGGGCTGTTGTAGGGGAATGCATGCTGTACCCTGCTAATGTGTGTAACAAATCCCGCTACTATGTGCACTCCAAGCACTCCTGGACACATTTTCCTTGCCTCACCCACAATGCCTTCAGGAGTTTCTGCTGAGCAGACAATTTGCACCTCAGTGGACTGAAGACGCAATCTAGCCCCATAACTTTAATTCTTTCTACTGAAGACACTGATTCATGTTTACAATACACATCAAAATGCTTTATATACTGTAGTAATCTCATAATGATTTGCATCCAACAGTATAACAGTGCAGCAGCTCAATAATGCTGTGTTTGGACAGACAATTTTTTAAGATACTTAGAACTTGATAGAGATATCGCTGGTAAGATATCTTTACTCTTAAAATGCTCAAATAATGTTTACAGTTAGGGTTTTAGGCTGTAAACTTTTTCTACTACCATGCATCTGCAGCCATTTTTCTTATGTCTATCTTACAATCATTCACAAATACCTTGCTTTTTTAATTCATTATTTGGAGAACTATAGCCCTATCAAACACTGTACACCTTCAACATTCATTTGTTGCATACTGTTCAATAAGACAAAACCACATGAATCACATATTTGCCTCTGCCTGCAAATAATATTCAAAACTTGACAGATAGTGATATCTGAACTAAATGTTTTATTAAGAACAATAATTGGAACTAGTCTAAAAAGATGATTATCAGATCCAGAACAGCATGAGGCTTAGCTGAATTCAGATTAAATGCTAAATGAGGGAAAGTATTCTGTCTTAGAAGTTTTCAGGTCAAAATGACAATCATTGCAGTAGACAAGTGAAATTTTGTGGGATTTTTGTCATCTTGAGCTGAAATCTCTTGAATTACTGTTTTTGTGAACTTTCTGCTGCATCTGAACCAGAGCCAGAAAATAGGACACCTCCAACCCAAAATCAAACCTATAAGGGTGGGCTTTTGAATCCAAACCTTAGCCCCGACCTCTCTTGAAATTCAAAGAGATTTGGATTTCAAATGCCTGTTTCAGCTCATTTCTGATAATAAGTAAATCGTGTATCACACATCAAGGGAAACTGAATGTAATGCCTAACAATAAAAATGGTAAATAATACTTTGCACTTATTCAAGTTTTTCATCCAACGATCTAAAAGTGCTTTTATGGTACCAAGATCATTTGTATGATGTACAAAGATGATATAGTATCAAGATTTGATCATTATTCCTATTTTTCAGATACAAAAACTAAAAAAACAGAGTAAATAAGACACTTTCCTAGGGTGACACATCCAGCCAAATGCAGAGTGGTGGGGTGAGGGGACTGGCCTCCAGTCACCCAGTACTCTGCTTTAACCACTAGACACATGATAACTATTGTAAATTGCAGATGCACAATTTTCTTTCCTAATTATGACCTTTTCTCTAGATAGTAAAATATTTAGTTTCTTTTTACACCTTAGTTCTTTAAAGGTTGTATACTTTTTAGTTAGTTTGTTCTTTATATACTAAGCCTTACCATTTCTTTTTAGATTTCTACATGCATATCTATCTATAGTAAGGCACTGCTGTATTGAAATCCTAAACTAGTGACATAATATACTCTAGTGAAAGTTTTAGGGTACTAATTTATTCTTTTGCTCTTTTTACCTGCGTGGAATATAGAAGGAAAAAAGAGGAATAAAATTAAATGTATTATTTAAGGAAAGATTAATTTGAAAAAATATATTGCAACCATAATTATTTTACCAGGTTGCTGCTGGTAGGTTATCAACACAGATCTTTCAACTGCTGTTCAAAAATCCAGAGCAACTATTTTGGCATAGCATAGTTTGTTGTAAGATTTAATAGCTTGTTATCTTCTATTTATATACATAGAAGTCATTTAGAGTTCATCAGACTTATTTAGAATCGACATTGGCCTATGGAGTTGCAGGCTGAATAAAGCAATACTAGAAAATCAGGGAACTAGAAGTTGAAATTTGTCATGTAATATTCATGAAATATGTTTGAAGATTCTTGAAAGGGGGTTAATCAAGCGCAGAATTCATCAGTTCCTTTACCAGAATGAAACCAATGTCTTATAATTGAAGTTAAAATATTGGGAGTTTATAAATTGCTGTCACAAAATAGTTGTAATAAGGAGTACAGAGTGAATTATCAGTACAGTCATGAAGAATGGGGCTGATCTTGCCCTCCTTACCCTGGCAAAATTCCTATCATCTCCACTGAGAGCTTGCCTGTGTAAAGGAGTGCAAGATCAAGCCCAAAGAAACAGAAGGCTTAACATTCTAGGGAGCAGCTCTATACTACATACTGTGTTGGGTCAGAATATTAATAGGAGTTTACAGTGAGTGATGTGTAATCTGACTTGTGATTTGCTGACTCCATGGCATGCATAATATCTGAAAAATGTATGTTGTCAGTTTAAGATATGAATTTTATAGCATATGGTAAATTAAAACCATGGTGACCTTTGGTCTTGTTGATCACATGTATGAAGATGATCACCTGTTAATCTGTACTACTCATTCTGGTGTGACTCTTGTGCAGAAAACAGCAGAATACTGTTTGATCCTCTATTTGCTCTCCTATAATTCCTTTACTTAGGAAATTGTACAATTAACTTTTTATGACCAAACTTAGAGTATGAATTTCATGTTCTGTTAGGGAAGAAAGAATAGTCAGATTGTTTTCTTATCAGAACATTAATTAAGTGGTCTAGATATTTAGAGATCTGGGGGTTTTTCAGTAGATGTTTCTGTTGAAATTGCTAGCTATAGCCATCTTGCTGAAAAGTGATATTTAATCATTTCTGTCAAATCAGTTTCTAGCATGCTTGACACTTAATAGTCAGAAGTGTGATAATTCAAAGTTAAATTCTTCTTGCTTTTATGTTTAAACCTTAATAGTCTATTTTTTAATTTTTGTCACATATTTAAACTTGATAAAAATAATATACCACTTTTCATAACTATTCCCACAATGCCAGTGTCACTTTTTTAGTAAGATAGCTCCCACCTGCAGATGGATGAGAAATGTCAAATGCAATTTTTGAAACTTCTGTTTTGCATATTATCATTTCTATAAATAGTGAGAACAGAATAATTTTCTATTGTGTGAACTTTCCAATTACTATAGTCGGCACAACATAGCTTTGTGTTTTTTCCCTGTTCAGTAAATAATTTGAAAAGCTGAATTAAAAACAAAACAAAACAAACCCACAAATGTTACATTACTCTCAAATTAGTTTAATAGCATATACAATGATAATACTTTTCTGTTATGGTATCTACAATTTTCCATCCATGCGTCTCAAAGTAGTTTTTAAAACTTTAATTAAGCTTCACAAACCTGTATGAGCTAGGTAAGTAATATTACACTAATTTGACATATGGTTAAACCGATGCTTGTCTACAAGGGGGAGAGCCCAGAGTAGCTAGTGTGGAATAGTTATTGCTGAATCCAAAGTGAGTTAATCTAAACTGCAAAAAGACATTTAGTGTGGAATGTGTGTATGTGTCCACAAGAGAAGTTAGTGCAGAATAGCCATACTGCTTTAAATTCACACCCTAGTTATTTCACAATAACTTTCCCATGAATTCCCCATGTAGACAAACTTTGAGGCACAGAGAAGTAAACATTCACATAGCAAGTTAGTGGCTGAGCTGGGAGCAGAATTTAGGAGTTCTGACTGCTATCTCCCTGCTTTAACCATTAAAGCCAGTGTATTGTATCCTCTAATGCAGGAAAAAAATTATTCTAGTACCAACCACCAACAATCATTGAAGACCAAGTACCATAAGAAGAGAACCACCTCACACTGCCTTCAAGGACACTGACTTTAAGAAATATTAAGTTGGAGTAGTGCAATTTAAAGGGAAACTGTGAGGTTACGAACAGTCACTGCCAGCATTCTAACAAGTGTGCTATATGGTTCTATTACTAAAAGTTAGGAAGGTGTTCTTGCTCATGCTCTCTTCCCTTCCTCATTACAAGTATTTCCCACTTCTGTATTTCCTCATAGGTGGATTTAACTTGCATTTTTTCTTAGCTACCTTTGTCTTGTACATGATATGACACAAAATATGTTTTCATTTTATATGCTGCAACCAGCATGCAGGTCATACGTGACAACACTGGAAAACTGTACTCATATGCTGATATTTCCATATACAAATGCTTCTATTGATGCACTATTTTTCTAAGATTTTGCTGAGTAAAGCTGTTTCCAAACATAAGCATTTTAGCCATCTGCAACTGTTTGTCAATGAGCCTGGTTTGAGAACACTGGTAGTAATTGTAAACTTAGGAATGTGTGACCAGCTAGCAGCCAGCTGGGCATGCTCTGAGTTTTTCCAGGTGTTAAGATACATGGCCACATTTGTTCACTTTTAACCAATTGGATATTTTTTTAACCTTTGTATTTAGTCCATTTTCAGAATGATGTTTAGATCATAAATATAATATAACTGGATGAAACAGAAAATATTTAGATAAACATGTCACAGCATATAATTGTCGTTAATACATGATACAGTTTATACACGTCATGTTATATAGCTTGTAAAAAGGTGATCTTCAGTATCTATGTTCCATCCCCAGAATAGAACAAAAGTGCTGATTCTGCAAATGAAAAAGCTTTAGTCAGTCCGTTTAATCCCATTAAAGAGACACCCATTCTTGAAATAGGCAATGCCTGCTCTTATATGGTTGGATTATACAGCTCTTTCGACAGGTCAGAAAGCCTCTCCAACTGAACAGAATTAGTGTCAAACTCTCCTAATCAGTTGCACCTCAGTAATTCAGTTAGGCACCACAAATACCCTTGATAGTTCTCTTCTGCACAACAGGAGACTAAAGTAGTTTGAAGAAGGTATAACAATCTCCTTGACTGCAATACAGAGATGTCCTTAAGGTTCTGTGCCTTAGCAGATCCTTTTGTGGCCTATTGGTATTTTGTTTGGGAGCCAGCTCATTCCAGTATGAATGAAAATAAGATCTGAAATAGGAAAAAAGTTTATGAGTATGATCATTTGTCTAAGGGGAATTTAATTTCAGAATTGATTAAAAAAGCTAAATAGCTCCACTTTTAAAAATACTTTGCCTTTATCTTATCACTTTCTGTTTATTTTTGAAGTAGATAAACATGCACAGTACACTGTGTGAATCCATCATTAGATAAGACAAAGGCACATCAAAGAAGCCTTTGAAGATTATATTTTATATGCCTGAAAAAGATCCTTAAAAGCACCTATAATACTAAATTTTCATTGCTACAAGATCACCCCAAATTGCTTTGTGCTTAGCTTCTGAGAGAAGAAGGTGCTGTAATACTGTAGTAAATTAAATGATTTGATAATGAAAATTCTTTTTAAAATGGAAAACCTTAAGTCTGTTTCATATGGCTTTCATAGAAGAGATTCAAGAGCAAAGGGCTTCATTTGCCTTTAGGTATACAGTAAATGGTGTGACTTCGCATCCCGATAAGGTGATGACTACTGAGATTCCTTTAGTTTAACATTTTAAGTATGAGGTGTTTCTTCTCTGAGAGATGGTCCCTATTGCCATATATATATTCTACTAGAGGTGCTTATGTGTTCTGTGCACCTGAGACGGAAAGCTTTTTCACTAGTAGTGTTTGTTGGTCCATGACTGTACCTTCCCCTCCTTGATCTCAGAACTGGTGTCATATGGGGTGATGCAGACTGCCTATATTCTGAGACTGACCTTTTTCAGTGTCCTCAGCTTTAGCTGGGATTCTGTATTCTAAAATTGTAGATAATTGTACATAGTTTATTAAACCTGTTTTAAGACAGAACAGTTTAGCAGTTTGTAGGCTCTGGGGGTAGCCCTCCTATTTCCCCCCCCCCTCCACCTTATTGGGTGCCAATTATGCCCAAGTTCCTGTGATTCAAAATCTGTGTTGCCTGCCCCTAGTCAGTGACGACCACAGAACTTGCCTTTAGTGCCTCAAGGAAGCTCACATCTCCTCAAAGGGCAATATCTGATAGTCCTTCCCTTGCTAAATGCATCAGTACCATGGGTATATCCTAATGGGTATATCCACAGTGCAGCTGGGAGCATGCCTCTCAGTCTGGATAGACTAACTTCTGTTAGCTCCGCTCAAGCTAACACACTAAAAATAGCAGTGTGGATGTTGCATTTTCTGCAGCAGCTTGGCTGTCAAACCCAGATGACCCCTGGTCTGAGCCCAAGCTGCAACCCAAGCCGCTGTATCCACGCTCCTAATTTAAGCATGCTTGCTCAAGCAGAACTAGCCTAAGTCTGCCTACCTGGACTAGGAGACTTGGTCCCACTGCTAGTGTAGACATACAATGTGAGTCCTGCTCCTGGCCTGTCTCTCCCCTCCCCCTGCGTTTCAGTGAGAGGCACTGAGAAGCATGGTGGTCTCCAGCTCCAGGGCTAATCAGAGCAGGGCTAAAGTCTCTTCCAGATGGAGACACGAGGAGGATAAGAGGATCATCATCATCACACATATAGTCTACTGAGGACCGTTGCACCAGTCCGAATGACCATAGCTGATGGTGTCTCACCAGGCATTGTATAGTGAAGTTCCCAGATCTGGCTCTATCCTGCGAATCCACAAATCTCTGGGGCAGCCCCATGGGCAGTACCAGGCTAGGATCAGGGCATGCACCCCTTTGCACAGTGATGGAGCGTTTGAGGGATGTCATGCTGGGGTATTTTTGTCCATCCTGGTGTCATGGCCGAAGAGCATGCAATGCTTCTTTTAAATATAACGGGTGCTTGAAGGAAGACCAGATCTCTGTGAGATTGACATTTCACAAAAGTTCAAACCACTTTATAGTTAGGATTTGATGCTGATAGTGCATATAGAATGCCTTTGGTCACTCCAAGTCTGCATGGAAAAAGATCTGAGTTTCTGACCCATATAGCAATACAGGTAGTACATAGATATGATAGATTCTGAATCTTGCCTCAACACAAAGATTTTTTGCATCAGTGAGTGAGACTTCGTGTAGGAGGCGACAAGACCTAGTCATCAAAGAATGTCCAGTTTGCTGCAGTTGTTGGAACCTTGCTTGCAACCTAGGTAGAGGAACTTATCAACATGTTCCATGTTACTCGACTCCACCTACACTGGAGATTCTGGTGGCCCAGCTCCAAGATTCTGAACCTTGGTCTTCTGCCAGGAGATGTTCAGCCCCATAGTTCAAGTAGTGTCTTGGAGACCTTAGAAGGCTGAAATTCTCTAACTTCTCCACAAGCAAGGTAACATTGTCACCATAGTCTTGGTCAGTGAATACTTTCTGACCAACCTTGAGTCCAATGTGTGGAGCAGCATGTCCTAAATCAATCAATAGCTGAACAGAATTGTGCCAGGACAGGAATGCATCCCTGCTGCACACCTGAAGTTGTGTAGAAAAACAGCAAAAGCACACAGACTCAAAAGAAATATGAGAAATTTCCCTCCAAGTCCTCCTACAAAAAAGAGAACCTCCTTTCTGACACTCCCAAAGTTAGTTGAGACTCTGTGCCCCAAGATCAGTGTGTCAGAAACTCACAAGAAGCATGCTACATCCTACCTTGGTGCTGGGAGTCAAAAGTGTCCTCAAACTATCCATAGCCATGGGGAAGGACCATCCTTAGCACTGGGAAAGGAAAGAAGGGAGAAGACATCTCCTGCATTGACATTACTGATGCTGAGAGAGGTGGAGTTGTTGTTACCAAAAAACACTGCCTATCTGAAGCCATTACTGCTGGAAGGCAGAAGCCCAGCCTGCGCTCCAACATGAGGGGCCTGATACACTGCTCTAAAGGATCTTACTATCTATACCAGTGTTTCTTAACTTGAGGGCTGCTTGAGGCCCAATCAGCACACAGGTGCAGCCCATGTAACATCCTCAGTGCCATACAGGTAGTATATAGTGTGGCTGTGATCCTCATAACATCTATAGATAGGTGCATATGCATCCCACAGTGGTAAATAGGTTGAGAATCACTGATTTATATGGACCTAGAATCACCAATACTGTTGGATCCAGTCCCAACTAGGCATGTCCCTACACCATCAATTTGCCACTCACTGGTACCATTGACCAGGCATAAGAAGACTTCCAGTACTGACAGCACTGCCCATCAATATAGCATCGTCTTTCTCTTCTGATGAATCCAGAATCAGGAGAGCTTCACCATCACTATCAAGATGGGTAGTCATCCCCAACAGAGGTTCTAAGACTTCATGGGCACCTTGCCTCTCCCACAGAGTGGACTGCCCAACCTTGGACCAGTGATACCCTTCTCTATGGGGACTTCCTCATTATCCCTACAATCCCTTTCCTTGTTCCTCTGTGGGGACCCCTCACATTAGAGGACTCTCAGACAAGAAATAGATTCCTGGTTCCATCTGGGAGCCATAGAACTGGTACATCTTCAATTCAGGAACAGGATTTTACTCAAGATATTTCCTCATCCTCCAGAATAAGGGAGGCTGGAGGAATATAGTAGCTCTGAGACAGCTGTCTGGGGTTCAGAATGATCATTCTGGACTCTATGATCCCTTCACTAAACTAAGGCAATTGGGTCACAGCTGTAGATGTAAAGGATGCTTGTTTCCACAAAGACATCTACCCTACACATAGGCGTCTGCTGAAACATAGGAGTCTCCTAAACCAATGCCAGTACAGAGTGCTCCCCTTTGGCCTCTTGGCAGCACCATTAGTATTCACAAAAGTGGTGTTAGTAGTGGCAGGTCATCTGCATTGTCAGGGTTTGTCAACATTCCCTACCTCAATGATTGGCTGCTCACAGGGCAGTCATACCACAAAGTATGGACGACAATCCTGTCCTTACTGTTCTTCACTCTGTAGGACTCCATGTCAACATACAGACTATAGGTTTTCTTGGAATAACCCTAGATTCAATCAGAACCAAAGCATACTTACCTCAGGACAGATTCCAGGCTATGAAAGACCTCATTGTTCAGTTTTGGCTAAGCCTATAGACAACAGTTCGAAATCGTCTTCTAGGACACACAGCCTCATGTACTTATGTGACTCCCTTTACAAGACTTCATTTTTTTTTGTTGTCTACAGGTTTTGTCACAGACGATCTATGTGCAAAGGAAGGACAGCATGGACAAACTGATCTTGCTCCCCAAGAGTTCTGACCTCACTATCCTGGAGGGGGAACAGGGCAACTGTGTTCATGGGTGTTTCTGTCATCCCTCCTCCACCCAGATAAAAAATGATTACAGATGCCTCCCTGCTAGGGTGGGGAACTCACTTTGACAAACATATAAAATTGGACCCACCAAGAATTCCAGTTGCACATAAGCTTTCTGGAGTTGTGTGCAGTACAAGAAGCCTGGAAAACAATTCCAAGCATTTATTCAGACCTTGCACTTTCAGGTTAAGTCATACAACATGACAACAGTTTATTATATCAACAAAAAAGGAAGAGCAAAATCTACCCTTGTCTTCATAGAAGCTGTCAATTGCTGGAATTGATGCAATTCAGCAGTGCATCTTCCAGCGATGCATACGCACTTGTCACGCAGTCTCAGTAGACATTTCTTCAGAATTCAAGAGTGAGAACTACACAACTTGGAGAAATAGAACATCCTTAAGCAGTGAGGATTCCCATTGTGGAAAAAAATACCCAACCCATGCCTCCACAACTCCAGAGGGGATGCATTTCTATTTCAATGGTCAGAACAACTGATGTACAGATTTCTGCTCATCTCTCTTTTTTTTTGATGCCTGAGGAAGATCAGACAAGATAGAGTACTGATCATCCTGATTGCTCTCCAATGGTCCATGCAGTTCTGGTTCCTGAGCATTCTTCAGATGTCGTTGTGACCACACATGCATATTTAGCTCTTCTCAATCCTACTGACTCAGGACAAAAGCAAACATCCCAACCCATCATCCCATCATCTAACAGCATGATATTTGGATAGATGATGGACTTAGAAAAGTCATGCTCAGGGGTGGTACAATCCATCTTTAACAATACTGGGAAAAATTCCATGAAAGTATACTACACAGCAAAATGAAAAAGCTTTTCTACCTGTAACCTGCATTGTCAGATAACGTTGGAAGGTTCTGAGATCCCTACTATTCTAGACCATCACCTCCCTCTAAAAGTGTTAGGGCTATCCATCAGTTCCTTCTGAGTACACTTGATAGCCGTTAGCACTTTTCACTTTCCAATGGAGAGCCATTCAATCTTTGCTCATCCTGCTACAATAAGGTTTCTGAAGGGACTGATCCAATATGTGCTGAAACTTACCCTGATATGGGATCTCAATCTAGTCCTATCAGCATTGATCAATACCCTATTTAAACCTTTAGCTTCATGTTCATTCACACATCTCTCTGTGAAGATTGCATCTCTGGTTGCAATCATCACAGCCAGAAGAATAAGGGCACCCAGCTCCCCTAAGGCTATCACTTCCTATACAGTCTTCCATAAGGATAAGGTTTCCTTGAGGTTACATGCTAAGTTCACTCCCAAAGTAATCTTGGAATTCAACCTGAAGCTGGTCATCCACTTACCTGTCTTGTATCTGAAGCACTATGCCACCAGAGAGGACAGGAAGTTCCACTCTCTGGATGTCTGTTGAGCTTTAGCCTACCGGTAGAGGATGAAGTCATTCAGAAAATTTCCCAGAGTCATTGTTTGCTTGCCTAACACATGAGAAGGGAAGCTTCCTCTCTCCTCACAGAGACTGTCCAAATGGATTTCAGGCTGCAACCTGCTTTGTTGTGAGCTGACTGTGACCCCTCTCTGTCAAAGTATAAGGACGCACTTGACTAGAGTCCTCCACTATGGAGTCTTATCCTAGGGCTATTTAAGGTATAAAAGGAACGGAAAAGGTGGTTTGTCTGCATTGCCCCTGTCAGTTCAAAGCACAAGGAGGAGAAGGGCTCATGTGCAGAACAATGGCCATATCTAGTGAAAAATCCTCTGTTTTCAAGCACATGAAGCATGTGCACCTCAAGTTGAATACAGATACAGACCACACATCTCAAAGAACTCCAGTTACCGTACAAAGTAAGTAACCTTCCTTTCCATTTAGCTTGGCATCATGTCTAGATCTTCCTAAAGAACCTAAACAATCTTGATATTAATTAGATACTGCCACAGAATATCTGGATGATATTCTTGTTAAGATAGAGCCAAGGGAATAGGCTACTCAGAATGTCAATTTGACTGTTGCTCATTCCAAGGTCATAGATAGCAACCAAACTCAGCAAAAACATTATGCAGTCTGTGTTTAAAAATCTGACAAACAGGAATGCTGATGAGAGATTAAATTTAATTTCTTTGTGCAGTCACCAGCCATGGGTCAGGGTTATAAAAGTTAATACCACTGTTGGTTAAAGAGGGATCAGTATCCACTGACTTCAGTGATTAATATTGTCTTCCTTTTAATTTTTTTTTAAAAAAGGAAGTTAAATAGAATACCAATCTAAAATAATGCAACTGATCAATAAAAAATATAAATTAAGATGCCAAGGATAAATTTCAGAAGAGACAACCTGAACCTCCTGATAGATGAAAGACCTCTCTTTGGATATCTGGCAAAGACTACTGTCTTGGAACCTCGATGGCTTCATAATTGAAGAGCCACTTTTTTGTGTTCAGAATAGTTCCTTCTGTGGTGGCCTATTCAGTGCTGAGAGTTATCCACCATCTAGAGCCTGTGTTTACTCCTCCTGGTGGGCATGTATTGCTTCTATCTGTGAACAGCATTCTGGATGACCTTAAGAAACAGAGATCCAGTGTCCTCTTGATTTTATTTACATGTCTTTGGTTTCATCTGTAGAACTGTCCCTCATGAGTTGTGGCGTACAACATTGGAGCAGATAGCATGGCTATTATCGTGGCAGGTTGCCAGCCACTTTCCCTTCAACATTTGCAATGGAGGTAATGGGCATTTTTGTAGTAGTGTTACTTCAGTCTTGTTTGCTGGTGTGTGCTTCTTTTGTAACTACTTCGAGGTTTGGCTCAATAAGTATGTTACATATTAATATTAAAGTTTTTGTCCTGTTCACGAGACTCTCAATTGGCGATCCTAATAGAGCATTTTGAGGTGTGTCACAGTGCCCTAATCCTGGTGCTGAACCTGGTCTGGGCCAGTCACTCTGCACCCGGTTACAACAATCTATGGACTGCTGTAACTTAGGCTAAGTCTACACTGCAGTTTGCAGTGTAGCTGCTCTTTGTTGGTAGGAGAGAGCTCTCCTGCTAACAAAAGAAAACCACCCCCAATGAGGGAGTGGTAGCTTTGTTGGCTGGAGAGTATCTCCTGCTGACAAAGCGCTGTTCACACTGGCGCTTTTTATTAAAACCTTTTTGTCAGAGAGGGGTGTGGTTTTTTCACACCCCTGGCCAACAAAAGTGCAGTGTAGACGTAGCCTTACATGTGCAACAAACAGCTCCACAGGGGCTTGAAATGCAACCAGAAATTAGTGTGGCATAGGGATATAAGATCCCTTTTCCATTAGGGTGATGTTCTTTGGGCTAGTAATGCTGACTTTAGGCAGGGCTGCCCAAAGGATTCAGGGGGCCTGGGGTCTTTGGCGGCGGGGATCCCTGCCGCCGAATTGCCGCTGAAGACCCAGAGCGGAAGAAACTCCAGGGGCCTGGGCCCCACTAGAGTTTTCCGGGGCCCCTGGAGCGAGTGAAGGACACCGTTCCAGGGGCCCTGAAAAACTCTCATGGGGGTCCCTCCGGGGCCCAGGGCCTGGGGCAAATTGCCCCACTTGCTGCCCCCTCTGGGCGGCCCTGACTTTAGGGCCAGTTTATACCGTAGAGTTGGACAAAGTGGCTGCACTACACTGGAGAATCAGCCCACTTTTTCTTAGGCTCAAAGGACTAAATGTTACAGTAGCAACTGTAATAAAGGGAGGATGGGTACAACCTAATAAGTTTAGACAGTTTAAGAGCTGGTGCTGAACATTTTATTTATTCCAAAAGGGACATAAAAAATAGATAAATAACTTGTCATGGCTCTCAGAGGCTGCTGTATTGGCATCCCACCTGAAAGATTCCCAAATGAAGAATATTTCTTTCCAAAGGAAACCATTTATAAAAAAATAGAACTGGCACTGAGATTCAGCTATGAGACTGGTGAAAATTGTACTGAAATACTCTCCTCATTGGCTTTGTGAATAATGGAGCAGGTGACTCTATTCCTAGTACCGTTAAGGAAAAAATTAATCATAGTGTCATATGCTGAGGTATCTATCTAGGGCCACACTTAAGCCGGGGACTATGGTGAACACTTCTTAGAAAATAAACCAGCTAGATTTCCAAGCAACAATTCTAGCCCTTGTGCATTTCCATTTGCTATACCTCAACCAATATGTATTAGTTTACTGCCTAAACAAACAAGGGCCAAGGCCAGAACCCTTCTGTTTGTGTGTGTGTGTGTGTGTGTGTGTAATAATCCAGGAACAAAAAGGAAAGAATTAGAAAAATTTCATGTGGCTGAAAAAATCTCTTGTATCTAAAAGCAATCCACATAAAAAGATTTGTTGTCAATATATTATGGACCTTCTAGTATATAAAATCTGTTTATGTAATAGTTTTTTCAATTCATAAGGTATGCTTATCAAATATCTCTGAGCACATGCACAAAAATAAAACACAGATTAGAAACTGTCTTAAAGAACTCAACAACAAGCTAATTAACAAATGTTAAAAAAATCCCCCATCCAACAAATATTCAGCCTTCTCTAATCTACTTCTCAGGCAAACTGATGCGCCTTGCATCATGCCCTAAAAATTAACAGAATGAGGCTCTCTCAGACTGGGGGGTGGGAGGTAAGGGTAGCAGAAGTTGCAGAGTTGAGGGCCTTTCTGAGAGTGCCCTTCAAAAACCCATTTTAGGGGAGAGAATTCCCCTAGGTCTAAAATACAGAGAAGTTTAAAAAGAAACTTCTCCAGAATGGGAGAGTAGTTACACTGACCTTGATACAGTGCCTCAAGATTGCCTTGGGCTTTTGTTATGTCCCTTCCTTCTGACTCCTTTACTAGCAGGAGTAATACAAAAACTAGAGAAAGAGATAAGCCTGACTGAAAATCACTGCCTACCACTGTCCTAGAGGCCATTGTTTTTAGCTATCTTACATATAGTAGTGCAAGGACTGGTAAAGATTCCTCCCAGATCAGAGGTAAAATTTGCAAAAGTGACTTGAAATCCATGGGACCTGAGCATTTTTGAAAATTCTGTGAAGTGCCTATCTGAATCTTTAGGCACCTAATTCCCTGTAAAAATCTGTTTCTTAGGCACATAGCAGAATCAATCTTACTGACAATCAGTGGGTTCCTAAGTGCCTAAGCAACTTTTGAAAATGGGACTTAGGCACCTTTGAAAATTTTACCCCAGATCTATAATAGGTACCAGTCTGGTACTCAGACCTGTTCACCATAAGCTTACAACCTGGCAGTATAAAAGGAAATAATGGAGAATCAGAGATATTCCAAACAAGACTCAACCTCCTGCTGTCACTCAATAAAGCTCTGCCTTGTAACTTTATTGTGAGGCACTTGTACTACCATGATGAGCACCATAGAAAGGACTCTCGAGAACTTCCTGGAATGCGTATTTAGGGATGTGGCTCCAGTTAAAATAGTGGTATCACAATTTCATGGAAAATAAGGAATGGCCAATAAGATGGCCAATAAGTAGACTTGAACCCCAGCTCTTGTAAGTTACATGTCATAGTTAATACTTTGGTGACTTATTCCTGCCCAGAAAAGACCTTATACATTCACTCTCATATTGCAAGATTCATAAAAGTTTACAGAATGCTCTAGCCACCCAGTTAATGTAGTATTTTCTGGGAAATGTTCAGTCTTAATGCTTAATGCTTAGAGGCACCCATGTCTTTTCTTATACCTCAGAACAGCCTTCCTCTTCACTATAATTTGCAAGGAAAGTCTGTGAGTGAGCAAGCATTATCAGTAGAAGATGCCGAACCCTCCATATGGACAATGAGGTTCTGAAATTGTCAGAATACTTACAACCCAAAATGTCCAACTTTTCCGAGGTCTCAAGAGGTAGTTCTACCTTCCATCTGTGATAACTTCCCACATCCTAAGGGATAATTTTGAATATATGATAGACACTCTCAAAATATATACCTATATGCCACAATTTTTTAGAAAATCTATTGCTTTGTTCTGTTGCCTTTTATTTATGATGTAAAGAGAGTAAGTTGGCTAAGAACATAGTGGTAAAGCTTACAGGTTACAAACTCTCAAAAGCTTAGCAATAAGACAAAAGCATCTGCCAGGCCTCAAAGTATTCTATGCGAGGGAGATTGCATCATCCTAAATATGATAGAAGATATATGTAAAGCAACTGCATGTTCATGAGTATATAGCAGACACAATGTTGAGGAACACATAGAGGCCTTCCTACTACCTACAGAAACTCAGATCCAGATGCTTCCAGTTCCAAGTGGAAACAGGCTCATCTACCATTGTATATGTGCTGGACATTGTCTTGGACACACAGAAAGAAAGACAAGATACAAGCGATGTTGTTTAATTAGGCCACAACTTTATAACTTAACTCCTTTGTAAATTAATCTGCAGTAATTTGTACAGTGCCGATCATGATTCCTTCTGTGGAATATCAGCTCCCTAGTCCTCCACAATTGGTTCCATCACTGATACCCAACCACCTTCCCCTTGTACAAAGGTTAAGGGGCTGAGGTCAGGGGGTCATGTTGTTGTACCAGGTGTTAGTATCCTTAGCCCTATTCCTCAGCTTCTTTAGTGGATGCCAGCCCCTTATGTCCACTTCCAATTCCAGTTTATCAGGGAACCAGATCTGCTATAGAATGAGTACCAGAACTGAACACCTGTCACAAAAAGGCAGAAGCAAGACCAAATTTTGAATTGTTCCTTAGAGATCATAGGGGAAAAAATAAAGGAAAACAATGTGGGCTGTAGGCTGATGTTTCCTCCTACCCCTCATTTTTTTTATCTTGATTGAGTTCCAAAATTCTCAGCAGTAACATAAAACAAGGATTGCCTTTTTTTTTCTTCATTTTCATTTTATACCTTACTTAGGCAAAAAGAGTCTAAGCACACCCAAATATCCCCGAGAACATAAAAGACACATCGACCAAGAAACATCTCTAACAACCTTACTTGAAACAGCAATGGATATTTAGTGTAGAGATGAAAGAGCAGCACAGTGATGTTGTTTTGGTCTTCTGATGTTTTTCAAAGCTCCTTGAGCTTGGCAAATAGACTATATTGGTGAGTTATTGCTAATAAGGTCATCTGAGCTGTGTTTTGTTGGTTGATGTATATTTATGTTAACAAAGATATTTGATCTCAGTTTGTTACTTAGAAGATTAATTCAGTGGTTTCACCTAACTGCTGAGATAACTGTAGACCCCGGAACTTTTTCACTGATAATAATTCTTAGTATTTTTATGAAATTGAAATGATGGACTAGGTCTTGGTCTTTTATATGTTATTTGATCATTTTCATTTTCTGCCTGTCTTTAAAAAAACAGTTGGGATTGTCTTGATGTACTGTATATCATGCAGCTTGCAATCATGCTATCATCTACTAAGTTTCCATCAGATGTCACAAACTAAGCAATATTGACTTGGGTAGTTACTTGGATAGAAGATCTCTAAGGAACAACTGGTTCTTATGAGTTCTTATGAGAACTAGTGATGGTAATGCAGCAGATGGCACCCTTCCCTTTAATTCCATACCAAACCAGTGGCCCAGCGATGTGTTAGAGCCCTGTGCTCCTGAAGGTTGAGATCTGAAACCAAGGTCCTGAACACATGTGGTTGTTAAAATTCCCACGGGACTCTACAAGTATAAGATGTTAACCCTAATGGCCTGGCCAAATTCCAAACTGGGTAATTACATTCTTCCTAACTAAATTCCCCCTGCAATTTGAATTAGATATGGCATTCTTCTTCGCTTCCTGTCCTGTGCTGTATACTGTGAAACAGTTGTTGCATTTCATTCCCAAGGTAGCTGTGTTTCAGTGGTTGATGAAATGATCTCTGTGTTTTAGTTTTTAAAGCACGTTAAGATTACTTTAGATTGAAATGTATCATTAGGCGCTGGAACTAAGGGTATTAAGGGTGCTGCTGTACCCCCTGGCTTGAAGTGGTTTCCATTATATACAAGGTTTACAGTTTGGTTCTGTGGCTGTCAGCACCCCATCTATAAAAATTGTTCCACCACCCAGAATGTATTACATAGATATAAGAGTATTATAACACAATGCTCCATTCTGTAAGCACCCACCGACAGTTTAAAGCATAAGACGCCAAATTCAGCCTTAGATGCATGCAAGCACAGTGTATAGGAGACAAGGAATAAAAGTGTTGCTGCCTGTTAATACAGTTTGAAATCAGATAGCGTTTGCTCCTGTTTGGTTTTAAGATTTTTAATCTGATCTTTGGTTTCCCACTTTTCCAAATAAAAAAACATACAGTAGTAATTTGTTTTTAAAAAGAGGAATTGGGTATAAAATTGGAATTATATAGAATAATAAAGTATAGACAGGCTCACTATATTGTTCTCTAGAGCTCATGCTCTTGCAGATTATGGGCACCTCTTGTTCTGGGGTCCTGGCAAGAAATTCCACACAGCAAGTCACTGCCCCATTCTGCTCCGGCCTTCAGTGTCCAAGCTGATGTAAGGTATAGCCCTATGTCCTGTGATATATAGATACAGATATAGATCTATACATATTGTATTTAATATTGTGATAACCATCTTTCTCTAAAATAAAATTAAACTTAATGGGCCAAATTAATCTGGGATGAACTTCATCAAAAATTTGGAGTTACACCATTGATGAATACAACCTGATAGATACTCTTTGTAAAATCAAAAAGCAAGTAGAATGTGGTGCTTTATGTTTCTGTGTTCTTCTCCTTTCATTTATCAAGTTTTTCCCTTTTCCATTAGTTGTCTCTCCCCTGCCTCCTTTTTCTCTTTTCCTTCCTCTGCATCCTCTCCCATCCCATGTCATTCCTTGTGTTCTTTTACTCTTCTCTATACACACCCTTTTTTCCTCTCTTCCATTGCTCAAAACCTTCTTTCCCACCTCCACATCACTCGTGCATCTCACCACAGAATGAGAGCAGCTACCATAGATACAGACAAAGGTAAATAAACGAACAACCACAAAGCTGAGTCTGAAGCACTTGCTGTTGGATATGAATACTGATGAATCTACTTTTTCTGCTGCTGGCACCAATACTAAGAGCATAATGCCAAACCTTTGTTTCTGCCTGTTTTGTGTTTCTGGTGCCTCACTGAGGGCAAGCAGCAGCAGTAGTTGTAATAGCTTCTTTCCCCAGTCTTTGCTCTTATTTTGGTAGGCTCTTTCCTTCATCAGAGGGTACGTCTACACTACCTGCCAGATCGGTGCATAGTGATCAATCTATTGGGGATCAATGCATCGTGTCTACACTAGACGCGATAAAATTGATCCCCGATCACTCTGCCGTCGACCCCAGAACTCCACTGTGGCAAGAGGCGGAAGTGGAGTTGATGGGGGAGCGGCAGTGGTCGACTTGCCGCCGTCCTCATGGCCAGGTAAAATGACCTAATATACACCGACTTCAGCTACGCTGTTCGCTGAAGTTGCGTATCTTAGGTCAACTCCCCCCACTTGCGTAGACCTAGCCAGAGAATCTGTAGCCCTTCTGCTCTTCCTTCTCTTGAGCTCTCCAGTCAGTTATGCTGACTGCCATAAAGAGCTGGCAGATCCTTGGCCTTTTTTCCCCTCATTGCAAGGCCCAGGGCCTGTCCATGACATCAGATGATACATTACTGAGTAAAAGGTGCCAAATGCACCTCTTTGGGTTGCCTATCTAAAGTACCAGCACTGGACACCTGCAGTCCTTTAATATCACAATGCAAAATGTGGCAAGGAGAAGGTTGAAACAGTGAAGTGAAACACTGGGTGGGCAGTGGAGCAGCTTGCTATGAGATCACAGAGTAAGTGTGCAGTAGATATTTGTAGAATTTTTTTAATAGATTTGGCAATAGATACAAAGCCAGTGAAGGTCACAGATGATAGGATTGATATTGCAATGAGAGAGTGATCTGACTGTAGCATTCAGGATTCCCTGATGTATAGCAAGTAGGGATTTAGGAAGACCTTAAGAGGCCATTGCATAGTCATGATGGGAAGTGATTCTGGCACAAACATGTATTTCATCAGAAGGAGAGTCAAGGTAAAGATGAATAATAGCTGAACACATTTGTAAACAAGTGCAATATATTTTATTTCCCATGGAGAGTTGCCCCTGTTATGTGATAGCTCAACTAGGGCTACAACTGGGATGGCAGTGGTACTGAAGAGATTCTCTTCACCCTTCTTGTGCCGCTCTACTGCACATACTCCTGTAAAAATGTTATTAGAATAAAATCAGTGCTGAATGTTGGTCGAGCAAATAACTGAATTTCCTTTTACTTTCAAGAAGTTTTAGCAATAGTAATTCTTCATACAATTACCTCTGCAGATTTCTATTGATAAGAATTTTGTGCTGTATCCGGTATGCCTGAGAACCTGTTTTAAAGCTCATCTTTTAGGGGGTACATGTCAGATCTGCAGTCAGTTCATATTGCAAACTGTAGTTATAAAAGCCTATGCCCTTTTCCTCAGCTCTTTTCCTTCTGTTGACACAATCAGTTTTGGAATGTTTTCTTCTTGTACACTTTCTAGTTTTGTACGAATATAGGCTTAAATTTAGGACAATTGGTGATAATGCTAGTTTAGTGTTAGTTGAAAAATAACTAAAAAAACTTCTGTTGTTTTACATCTTTGATTCCTTTGGATCCTGTCATGGGAATTCTGGAGAGACACTTAGCTTTGAAATGGTGCGGAGTAAGCTTTGACAGTCAGGACATTTAATTCTCAGCGATTTGAAACCTTGGATTCAAAGTCATTAGTTAGAGTTCCAAAGAAAATGCCTAAGTATTCAGATCAGGTGGCCTTACTGGACCATTGAAATTCCTGGTTTGTCAGCTTCTCTCAAGAGAGGACAATTTGAAGGCCTCAAGATACTTCAATCAGAGTGGATTGATTTAAATCACTGATTTAAATCAGAAAATATGATATTTTGTTTAAACCATCAATTTTAATCTTTTTTTAATTTGTACTTTTTGGTTACTTTCCTAGAGAAAGGTTGATTCTCATTGGTGGGTAACCATTAAAACATGTTGATTTGCAATTAAATATAGCCTTTACAGTAAATGCAGTGGCACTTTTTGCTAACCAGGAGGGGGCACTGTATCTATGCACATTTATTTAAGCAATTATATAGCTTAACATACATTTACTGAATTTCTTAATTTTATGTTTATGCTGTTAGAAAATGGTGAATGATGAATTTCTTGTTTACTAGATAATTAAATATTTTTTACTTATGATTTGTGTCAAACTTTAGTTAGATGGAAATTGGAAATAAATTAAAAAGTCCAAAAAACAATATTTTAAGATTGTTTTTATTACTTAAATTGAACTATCTTAAATGTGCTACATACATACAATTTATCAAAACGTGTTTTGTCTTTAAAACTCTCATTTATTCAACAAAGGAAGTGTTATATTATCTCTTGTTTAAATTGAACTTATTGTTTCTGATCATCCTGGCCTTCCAGATTTTAGAACTAGTAGATCTTGTCCTCTCCACCTCATTTTTATTCATAGATTGGGAAGCGGAAAACAAGCTTTCCTGTTTTTTCAACTCTCAATTGGTTTCTTAACTTGAATGACTTATTCATTGTACTGAATTAGTTGAATAAATTGAAATGAAGAAAATATTCTCTGTGGACCTGTAGAAGGCTTGGTCTACACTACGTGTTTAAACCGATTTTAGCAGCATTAAACCGATTTAACACTGTACCCGTCCACACTACGAGGTCCTTTATATCGATATAAAGGGCTCTTTAAATCGGTTTCTGTACTCCTCCCCAACGAGAGGAGTAGCGCGCTAAAATCGTATTACCATATCGGATTAGGTTAGTGTGGCCGCAAATCGACTGGTATTGGCCTCCGGCGGTATCCCACAGTGCACCACTGTGACCGCTCTGGACAGCAATCTGAACTTGGATGCAGTGGCCAGGTAAACAGGAAAAGCCCGCGAAATTTTTTTGATTTTCATTTCCTGTTTGCCCAGCGTGGAGCTCTGATCAGCACGGGTGGCATTGCAGTCCCAAATCCAAAAGAGCTCCAGCATGGACCGTACGGGAGATACTGGATCTGATGCTGTATGGGGAACAAAATCTGTTCTATCAAAGCTCCGTTACAGAAGACGAAATGCCAAAGCGTTTGAAAAAAAAATCTACAGCTACACAGTGCTGCGTGACAAGCGTAACGGGAAGCCAGAGACTCAAATGGACGCTCATGGAGGGAGGGAGGGGTACTGAGGACTCCAGCTATCCCACAGTCCCAGCAGTCTCCGAAAAGTATTTGCATTCTTGGCTGAGCTCCCAATGCCTGTAGGGTCAAACACATTGTCCTGGCGTGGTTCAGGGAATAGCTCGTCAATTTACTTCCCCCCCCACCGTGAAAGAAAGGGAAAGAAATCGTTTCTTGACTTCTTTCAATGTCACCCTATGTCTACTGAATGCTGCTGGTAGACGCGATGCTGCAGCAGTGAAGAGCAGTATCAGCTCCTCTCCCCTCCCCGGTGGCAGACGTGCAGATAGGACTGGTATCCGTTCCTTGTTATCAAGCCCGTGAGTGCTCCTGGCTGCTTCAGGTGAGGCTGCTGGGGGCGCCTGGGTAAAAATAGGAATGATTCCCGGTCATTTCCCAGTAGATGGTACAGAATGGCTGGTAAACCGTCCTCATCATAGCAACTGGGGGCTGAGCTCCATCAGCCCCCTCCTTTTCCTGTGTAAAGAAAAGATTTGTGTACTGCCTGGACTATCATAGCAGCGGGATGCTGGGCTCCTCTCCCCTGCACCCGCTTAATGTCCTGCCTGGACTGTCATAGCCCGGGAGGCTGCCTCCCCTCATTTTATCTCACTAACAAGTCACTGTTTTCTTATTCCTGCATTCTTTATAACTTCATGACACAAATGGGGGGGACACTGCCACGGTAGCCCAGGAGGGTGGGGGAGGAGGGAAGCAACGGTGGGGTTGTTGCAGGGGCACCCCCCGTGAATGGCATGTAGCTCATCATTTCTGCGGGATCTGACTTTACATGGAGCAGCTGTGCTCTCTGATACACTGGTTCTCTAGTACACTTGCCCCATATTCTAGGCAGGACTGACTCTATTTTTAGAAACCATAAAGGAGGGATTGACTCGGGAGTCATTCCCAGTTTTGCCTTTGCCGGCCCCAGGCCGATCTCAGCCAGGGGCACCCATGATAGCAGCAGACAGTACAGAGGACAGATAACCATCATCTCATTGCCAATTTTACCCCAGCAGCAGACGGTACAGAACGACTGATAACCGTCTCTGCTATCATGCAAAAGCAAATGAAATGCTGCTGTGTAGCGCTGGAGTTATCGCCTCTGTCCGCAGCATCCAGTACACATTAATGGTGACTGTAAAAAAAAAAAGTAAAAAAAAAAAAAAAAGGCGGAACCATGGGCTCCATGGTTGCCGTGCTATGGCGTCTGCCAGGGCAATCCAGGGAAAAGGGCGCGAAATGATTGTCTGCCATTGCTTTTCCCGGAGGAAGGAATGAACTGACGACATTTACCCAGAACCACCCGGACAATGATTTTTGCCCCATCAGCCACGGGACTCTCAACCCAGAATTCTAAGGGGCGGGGAAGACTGCAGGAACTATGGGAAAGCTACGGAATAGCTACCCACAGAGCAAAGCTCCGGAAATCAACGCTAGCCTTGGACCATGGACACACACCGCTGAATTAATGTGCTTAATGTGGCCGCGTGCACTCGACTTTATACAATCTGTTTTATAAAACCGGTTTATGTAAAATCGGAATAATCCCATACTGTAGACATACCTGAAGAGGCTACTGCTATCAAAAGCTGGCTTAGCACATCCGCAAATTCTGGTTCCAGGTGTTTAGCCACTGACTTCCACCAGTTCAGTGGTTTGACTTTCCTTACAACTTCATCAGCAAACACATACTGCTTATTGTTTTTTTAAATTTAAATAATTTAAATAAATTATGGGAAAGTGGGGCCTTAACAAAGGTTGTTATAAGCTCAAATTTAATTTTAAATGGGTTTATTTTTAAAAAGAAAATGTATTTAATTTAAATTGTAAAAGTTTGATTTTAAATTTTTTTAAATCATTTATTTTTATTCACCCTGACTTCAATGAAAGCAAGGTATTAAAAAGGAAACAGCCTTTTATGTCCCTCAACTCAGCCTTGCCTTAGTATAGGGGTGTTATGGATCTGACTGAGCCTCATTGCTATTCAGTGTTTTGAACTCATGTTTTGAACCCCACACGAAGTACAGGCAGGAAAGGGTTAAGAGCCCTCCCTGACTGGAGATAGCCAAACTAGCCAGGCCCTAGCTCAGCTATGAGAAATAGCAATTTGGGTGAGACACCCACAGCTGCAGTGACTGAGGGAAAGACCAATTAAATTCAAGAGGGAGGAATAGGAAGAGCTTGGAACTGCTAAGGAGCAACAATGTTTTGCCAGCCAGCCAGAGGAGTTAGCACCAGACTGCCTCTGAGAGGTAAACAGAGTAGAAAGCCCTGAAGATCAAGGGGCATTTTGACTCTTTCTTTATGGTATGTTTATAGACTTTCCCTTTTTCTTACTGATTTGTTTGAACTATTATCTGGTTCAAGGAGTGACCCAGATCTCCTGAAGTATGATTTTTGCACAAGGCTGTGTTCATCACAGCTGACAACCAGTTTTGAGAATAAGTGTGTTCCTTCATTTGGAGACTTATGGATCCATCTGTGGGAGATCTGGCAACATCTAGTTTATCAATGTATGTCTCCTGATACCTCAAGGTTAGGTTGAATCCTTTGCCACTTAGTACTGAGAAATCTAAAGAATTGATTTGGATATTTGCCCATGTGTGGATTAGGGAAACAGATTCTGAATGGAAAACTGAACTAACTTTGATAATTTGGTTATTACCACTTTCACACAATTCAAGTTTAATTTCAGTTAGCTCTCAAACAATTATCTAGAAAGACAAAAAAGAACTACAGTAGTTTTCATTAAAGCCAATTACCTTATAAACAGTAATATAATTAATAGTTTTTATATAATGTTCCTTTTTAAAAGTTTGACATTTTATCATTTAATTTAGAAAATATGCAGTAGAAAATATGGTTCATAACTAAAGAATATTCATTAACATATGAACTTTGGAAATGTATTAATTTTCCAGTATATTGGACATGCCAATATTTTTGTAATATAAAATAGATTTCCTCTTTCCAGTCATGTTTTGTTTCCAAGCTGTTTTAATTTTTTTTAATTCAAAAGAAATAAAAACATGTTCATGTCAAAAAATCAGTGAATTATAGCTTATGTACAGCACATTATTTTGCATTGTTGTTAAGTGATATTTTAGCTTGAATAACATAACCTGTGTATTGAAAATACAGGATACAATTTTCTTTTTGGCCAGTTATCCAGACAGGACATAGATTTTTAGATACTTTTGTAAAAAGTAATGTGCCCACAATTTTATATTTAAAAACAGATCTAGTTTATTACCTTCAAAATAGATGTTGTCTTTTAAATTGCATTACTGCTGGATGCAGAAGGAAACAAAACACTGCTTAAGTAAATCAGATTATTCGTGGCTCATTGGAGACCTATAGGCTCTGGAATAGCAAATGTCTAGTTTTGCTGGCAACAGTTTACACTGCAAAAACAGGATTCCAAGTGATAAACATCAACAATGGACATCCTCAGGGTTTCAGAAATCCCCATTGCTTTCCATCCTCTTTCTGCAACTTTTTGGCCCCTTCCTTACTACTGCAAAAACAATGTGGAGCCAGTTCCCTCTGTGAATAAGGCAAAACTGTTGTTTCCTTCAATATCTTCATTTAAAAAATAATTATGACACTCATACTACATTTTATTTGAGAGAATCATAATTAATCTCTTTTTAACAAAGTAATTTTAGGACTTTTTTTTTCTAAAGGGGATTGTAAAAGTCCCTCGATTCTTCTCTACTTTTCTCTATTGCTTCTGTTGTTTAGTCAGCACAACTGCTACTAGAGCCATGTGAATCTAGCCTTCAACCATGGTACTTTTCAAGTAATTTCTTTGTTGAAGAAACCAGTCCAATCCAGAGCTGTCCATTCAATGCCATTGCCCAGCGTCCACCCAGTGTTCATACAAAGGCATTACATCGGCTCCAGAAGTGCAATATCTCCTGTATATTTCTCAGGACCAATGATGATCCTAAAAATTTTGAGTTGTGGAGTATAGGAGGGGGTTTCTTTTCATGAGTTCTTTTCCCTGTTCATGCTGAGAAATGTGGACAAGCTGACATCAAAATGAAGGTGGTTGGGGATTGTTTTGGAGGTATCCATGGCAAGCTGATCATTCTGTGGAATAGTATGGTCTTCAGTGACATCAGCTTATGTGTCTTGGAATGTGATACAAAGCATGCTGACCATTGAAAGGAGGTTCCTGGTCCATATAAATTCTATATTTGGCTGGTTCTCAGAACAGGGGAATTCTGGGGTTATAGTCCAGAGAGAGCAGGAAAGGAACAAGGATATCTCTGTTCAGAGATCCTGGGAAGCAGCAAGCCATGGTGGAGAGACTAAAAGAGTGTTTGGGAAGGAGTAAGTTTTTATTCATAAATTCCAAGGCCAGAAAGGACTGTTGCGATTATCTAGTGACATCCTATTTAACACAGGCCATTCAGTATCTCCCAAAATATTGCCCTTTTAAAATATTGGCACATCATCAGCTTTTTTTCCAATCTTTTGGAACTTTCCCAGTGTTTCAAGACTTGTTGAAAAGCAACACTGGTAGTCCAGTGAGCTCTTCAGCAAGCTCATTAAAAATGTCCTAATACAAGTTAACCAAACCTGAAAATTTAAAAATGTCTAACTTTAGTAGCTGCTGTTTAACATTCTCTTGAGTACTATTGGAACGAAAAGTGTCGTCATATGATATTACTGCATCTTTTTTTTCCCAATTACAGCAAAGAAACATTTTTGAATGCTTCTGCCTTTTCTGCATTATTGCTAATTCTACCATTTCTACCTAGTAATGGATCAATATAATTGCTAGAGTTCTTTTTGTTCCTAATACACTTTAAAAACTCTTTATTTCCTTAACTCTGCTTGCCATAAATTTCTCATTGTGTTCCTTTGCATCCCTTATCAGTTTTCTACAGTTCCTAGCTTATGATTTCTATTCATTACTATCAACTTCCATAGCCAATTTAAAGAATTTCTTCTCTTCGTGTCCTTTAGGTTTCTCTAGGGAGGAGAAAGCCCAGAAAGGGCAGGAGCTTTTGGTCTCCCTGTAAAAAGAGCTTTGAGAAGGGTACTGTGAAAGGATTGTAGGACGAAGGCCCAGGGTATGTCTACACAGTAGCTGGGAGGGTGCTTCCTAGGACAGTTAGACACATGTGCTAGCTCAGCTCAAGCTAGTGCACTAAAAATGGCAGTGTGGCCACTATGGTACAGACAGGAGCTCGGGCTAGCTGCCCTAGTACAGTACTGCCCAATCCCCTGGGTAGAGACTCAGACAGTTAGCTTAAACTACTACCAATGCTGCCATGGCCATGCAGCTATTTTTATCATGCTAACTTCAGTAGAGTTAATGCTTGTCTGTCTACTGGTGCTGGGAAACACCTTTCCAGCTGCTGTGCAAACAAGTAGCTAGCAACAGGAGGGTTTCTGGAATACTCCAAGGAGAGAGAGTTCAGGAAGTATTTACAGAGAAGGAGAAACAAGGTGGGCTGGTCTGACCTGATGCTTCCTACATTGTCAAAGTCCCCAAGACTGGAGTTAAGAGGATTTGAGCTCCTCTTTGACACTGAGAGAACTACAAGGGGCATTGCTCTTATACCTCAGAGAGGGAAGAAGAGCTGAAGATTTAAACTGACACTTGAGGGAGCAGTGTTATTCAGGGAAGAAGACTATGTGAAGATTTTGGACTTTTATATGAACTGTTATTATCTAAGACGAAGGAGTTTTGGGTTAGCTTGAGGGCTAAATTATCTAACAAACAAATGAGGCAGCAGTACACTGCTACAGATGACTCTAGTATTCTTTGCCATCAGGCTTCTATTTTTGTTAGAAGGGAAGATACAGTCATCTGAGAAATCGTACCATTGTGGTCATAGGCATCATAGATAATCTTTTGCTTCTGAGCTTTCATCCACAATATATTATATTTTAAAACAGCAGTTTTCGAAGAATCTTAGAAGGAAACTTCATACCAATCCTGACTTCCCCTTTCTCTACCAACTGGGGGCCATTTGTTCTATTTTTGTTCAGATGTGGAATTTGACTACTTAAACCAAGACATCAAAAGAGTTATACTATCCACTTTGAATCCATGCCAAAACTCAACTCTACTTTTCCATCCATTTTCAGGGGTCCTTTTCAAAATAGATCATTAAAACATCATATTGTTGAGAGGTGCTATGAAACAGGTACCAAAGACCTTTCTGGAGAGGAATTTTATTCTAAGTAGTTAGTTTCCTACTTGAAAAAAAGAAGCATGTGACTCTAAAAAATGACCTAGATCTAGACCTCTGAAAAATGAACAAACAATTTAGAAAGATAAAGATTTGTAGTGATTTTTGATAGTATCATCCCCTCTAAATTCTTAGGATTTGTTCTGGGCTCCTGATATTTTGAATGTTTGTCTTCACAATTTGCAAAGCAAAAAGTCACAGAACAGCCTCTTCCCTTTTCAATATATTGGGACTGAGCAAAGTAATTATTCCAGAATAAAGTGACTTTTATTCAGTAATTGTGTGTCCATATGATGAACTATTCTGAAATAGCAATTCAGGTCAATTTCCCTCTCTAGACAAGACCTGAGTCTCTGCTACTGGAACAGTATCCTCAAAGGTATCATTTTTATATTGTCCAATATTGCTTTCATCACAGGCCTGGATAATTTCAGTTTAGGTTAGGTACCACATCCAAGCCAGTTGGTGACCAACAGCCTCTGGAAAACAGGGAAGGCTAGGCTGTAAAGAAATCTTTTGGCACAATCTCATGAACAATCCTTTGTTTGATCAGAGGCAAACTCAGAGTCTAAGGCCTGGCCTACGCTGGGGGTAGGGGGGATCAACCTACGATACAGAACTTCAGCTACGAGAATAGTGTAGCTGAAGTCAACGTATCTTAGGTCGACTTACCTCGCATCCTCACAGTGCAGGGTCAACTGACACCGCTCCCCCATCAACTCCACTTCTGCCTCTCGCTGCAGTGGAGTACAGGAGTTCACAGCAGAGCGATTGGGAATCGATTTATCGCATCTGCAGTAGAGGCGATAAATCGATCCCTGATAGATCGATCACTACCCGCTGATTCGGCAGGTAGTGTAGACATACCTCAGAGTAAACATTGTGGTAGTTTATCATCTAAACCACAAAGGGAGTTTCAGGCCCTGTCTCTTTAGGATTTTTTTTATTGGTGTCCCCAGTATAGATAATTTGCTTTTATGTAAAACTGGGCTTGCACCAGCATGGCTTATCCCAGTTTGAAATTGGGCTTTGATGCACTGGTACAAATGCAAACCCAATTTTACACTGGTGCATTGCATGTAGGTACAACAGTGTCACTACATTGCTGAATAATGTCAGTATAGAAACAGCCTCAGTTTCCCACTACTCTAGGAGGCCTCTCATCTTCTGCAATGGTGCATCCCAAACTAAGTGCAGTATATCCATTATTGATGCACTAGATAGTGTAAAAGACATGCACACCAACAAATCTGGGTCAGCATGAGTGATCACTCAGAGTTGGTAGTAAATTCAGTTGTTGTTATATGGTGTAATTCCTACAGATCTCTTTCCTACCAATCTCAACACCAGAATGCAAATTCAGAGCAGAGCCTAAATTATTCAATCTAGATGCGGTCTAAATTGATCTAATTTAAACATATTATGTAATGCACTCCAGAAGTTGAGATATAGACAAATTCACTTCATCAAACTGTGTCTAGTCTTACTATTATGAAGTTCTGCTCATAATTTTGTAATAGAGCTGATATCCATGTCCCTACGTTTTTCAGTTGGTCACTGTGTTATATTCTACAACTCAGACTTTCTCTACAATTCTTGTGTCAAACAGTGCTGTAACACAGTACATGCCACATGTATTTTTGCCATACCAACATTTTTATGTAGATCTTTAGGGCCAGGAGGTTTCAGTTTTGCTGCCTGTTCTCCCCTGTCTTGAAGATGTGGACTCTTGCTAATGTTTGTATTTCATTCATACCGTTTATGTTATTGTTTGTGAGCAATAATATGAACCATCTTTACATAATTTCTAGTCTTATACTTATTTTATATCCTCTGTCATTTTTAATATGTTTTGCCAACAAAAATATAAATACATTTCCTTATGATTAAAAGAGATCTACTATGTACTTCAAGTGTCTGAATACTCTTTCTAGTTTTAAGAGTAATTACAAGCCTGTCACAAAATAAGTGGAGATATAGCAATGTACTGAGTGAGTGAATCTGCAGAAACTTCAGCAAGATGAGAAGCTGCTTGGGTTTCCTGTCGTTTTACAGATGCCTCAAACAAATCCCATTCACAAGTTACCAGTGTATATTGGCTTTTAATCTTGCTTCAGGGGAATAGTCTATAGATATAATATTTTTGCATATTTGTATATCTAGCTATTTTAAATGGATTTTTTTCTGCAATTATATTGTATTATTTAACTGGGAGCTAAATTGTAAGGTATGCTAAGCCAAAGACTAAGGTTTAATTTCTTGACACTATTGACTTGACACTATTGACTTGGTCAAGAATAGCTACCACAGAGAGAGGTAAGTTTCCAGATTTCAACATTCCAGGAATGGCTGCCTAGTAAAAAGGAATGGAAAATCCTGAGTTAAGTGTATTTCAGAGACGAGGCCATTGAGATGAGTTCCAAAGTCATTACATGTATGCAGTATTGTTGTTGTAGCCCTATTGGTCCCAGGATATTAGAGAGAGAAGGTGGATGAGGTAATATCTTTTATTGGACCAGCTTCTATTGGTGAGAGAGCCAGAAGCTTTCAGGCTTACAGAGGGCCCTTCTTCAGATCTGGAATTGCTCTGCATAAGCTTTAAATCAGTGCTTCTCAAAGTTGGGCCACTACTTGTTCAGGGAAAGCCCCTGGTGGTCCAGGCCGGTTTGTTTACCTGCCGTGTCTGCAGGTTTGGCTGATCGCGGCTCCCACTGTCCGCAGTTCGCCGCTCCAGGCCAATGGGGGCTATGGGAAGGGCGGCCAGCACATCCCTCGGTCCGCACCGCTTCCCGCAGCCCCCATTGGCCTGGAGCAGTGAACCGCGGCCAGTGGGAGCCACAATTGGCTGAACCTGCAGATGCGGCAGGTAAACAACCTGGCTCGGCCCGCGAGGGGCTTTCCCTGAACAAGCGGTGGCCCAACTTTGAGAAGCACTGCTTTCAAGCATCTCTTTCTCACCAACAGAAGTTGGTCCAATAAAAGATTCTACTTCACTCACCTTGTGTCTCTAAAGTCATTACAATTTCATTGTGAAATCTCTAGTCACTGAAATTACAGATAATCTTTTTCTTTTTCTTTTTTTTTCTAAACACGTAGCCCTAGTGAGGGACTAAGACTCCACTGTGGTAGGTGTTGCACAAATACAGACCATGATGTCATGGTTGTTTTTCTGTAGAAACATAATATGATATGTCTTTTAAAGGCAATTCATATTTTATGAGCTGCTTTTAAATATTTTCAGATAAAGAGTTGTTAGTTAGCTCTGTTATAAATAATCTGATGTAACTGGATTCTTTATCTTCGAGATACTTTCTCAGTTGATGGCAAAACTTCACTAAAACAAATGGAATAGCCGTTAATCATTTCTTTTTCGTGCAGTATTGTTTTGGGTAATACTTTAGATATGTTTTTTTTTCTGTTAACATTTACAAAACTTCTTATCACATTTTTCTGATGTTTCTTTTTTTATTTAATATAATATTGCCCATATTATGATTTAATGCTTAATATACATATGTTAAAAACTTAAAAGGGATGGAATTGTAAATGAGTTAATCTATAATTTTTTCTATATGCAAACCTAAAACTTGTAGAAAATAATATTCTAGCAATAATTATATATCCAGTGTTACTAAACATTTTAAAATCCTCTAAAACAATTGCCAAGAATATTTGCTCCCTCTTTGCCAGCTATAAATTGAGCTATTTGTGTTTTAAGTGTTCTGTTCAAAACACGTTTAAAATGACTACTTTATTTCTGTATACAGAACTTGATATAGCTGCACCACTATTAGCCCAAAAAATGCAGTGTGATCCTTGTGGCAGCTGGTGATACTCTAATGTTTTTGGATAGTGACATAAAAGGAAAAGAGGTGTATCTCCTTTCAATGTGCATGTGTAACTCCAATTAGTGTTCATAGACCTTGCTCACGTTGAGAGGAAAATATATCCCTGAAATATATAATTGTTTATTATTAATAAATATACCCTACTGTGCTGCATATTTTTAAGTATAAATGTCAATCATCAGTGACAAGTATGGACTCTTATAATCTTCTTACAATATTTATTTCATTTGATTATAATTTGCTTTGGTATCTTTATATTCCTGTTCAGAGAGATGCAGACACACGGTATGATCATTCTGGCATTTTCTAGGGCTAATCCTGCACCAGTGGAACTAGCGTGTTTTGCTGTGTATTTGCTGAGAGAATTTCCATAGACATCAAGGAGAGGCTTATTTGATTAAGGATTATAGTATAGGATTATATGCATGGTCCGCCAAAAAACAAAAGTAATATGACAGACTGTTAGAGAACTATATTTAAGTACAGTTTGAATATAAATCACAGTCAGTTCTTTGATAAACTTTAGCGATATTTAACCAAATTGTTGTTTTTTTTTATTCGCATACCATCCTTCTCCTCCTCCTCCACTTTTCTGTCATAAAAGAATGATATCCCATACTCTGAGAAAATTCTAGCTGGTTAGGATTTACAGCAGCCTGCCTGTCCAGCAACGTAAGGTAGTGGAAACCTTTCACTGGTGTCTTCCAGGCTCCCCACTGAACAGCCCCTCCAGTTTAACTGATCAATGGTCACTCCTCTGATTTTTTGAAATCCTGCACAAAATTGGTCCTAACTACTTGCAGAAGTCTCTCTCTCTCTTTCTTTCTCTTTCTCTTTGTGAATCCTGTTCTCCCATGGCAGCTATGTTACATTAGAACATGGAAACTGTTAACCACTAGGGAAATACACGTGACTGTAGGAGAGAGCTTTTTCAAGAACTGGGCCAAGACTATGAAACTTAGACCTGATTATTATTTCAGTAACCCTGCCATACTCAAAGCTAAATGCAAAACCCACTTCTTCACCCAGGCTTTTCTGAGAGATGATTGTCATTTTTACTCATGGGATGTGGTCAGATTCTCTAAAGTCCATGTAGGAACATAGATACAAAGAAACAAAACAAGATTCAGGACCCTGACCAACACATAAAACCACTTTCCTAGCAAGGTCATCACATTTTATTTCCAAATAGCCGAAGTTAATATCAGGTGAAATGTTTGTTTGTTTCAATCTAATTGTTGTAGCTCAATCAGTTTCACCAGCTGTCCTAAATTTCTGAGAATGGAGAACATTTACCCTCAGTAGTCTCCATAAAGCAAACCCTCAGCATAGGAATACCTTCTCAAATTTTCAGTATACATGGAACAGATACTATTTAAGCATTGGTGCAAACAAAATCTGGAATTGAGACTTTACTTTTGAAATAATATAAAAACAAGGAAAATAACAACACCACTGGCCATCATGTACAGCCCCCAGCTAAAACTTCTCAAGTACATCATCAACAATCTACAACCTATCCTGGAAAACGATCCCTCACTCTCACAGACCTTGGGAGGCAGACCAATCCTTGCTTACAGACAGCCTCCCAGCCTGAAGCAAACACTCACCAGCAACTACACACCACACCACAGAAACACTAATTCAGGAACCAATCCCTTTAACAAACCCCATTGCCTACTCAGTCCCCATATCTACTCAGAGGACCAAGCCACAGCACGAGGGGTTCATTCATCTGCACAGCTACTAATGTGATATATGCCAGGACTCTCAAACTCAAATCACCACAAGGGCCACATGAGAACTAGTACATTGGCCCAAGGGCCACATCACTGAAACCTTCCATGAGGCCCTGCCTCTGCCCTGCCTCTTCCCACCCCTTCCCCGCCCCCATTCCAACCCCTTCCCCAAAGTACCTACCTCAACTCTGCCCCCTCCCTGCCCCTATTCCAACCCCTTCCCTAAATCCCTGCCCCAGCCCGGCCTCTTCTCTGCCTCCTCCCCTGAGCACACCATGTCCCCACTGCTCCTCCCTCCCTCCTGGAAAGTCATAAGCACCGCCAAACAGCTGTTTGGCAGTGGGAAAGTGCTGGGAGATAGGCAGAGGAGCGGGGACGCAGCACACTGAGGAGGGAGAGCAGGAGGAGAGAGGAGCTTGGCGTGCTTCAGGAAATATCTCTTAGGGGGAGGAGCGGGGGCAGGGGAGCTAGGTGAGCCATTGGAAATAACCCCATGGGCCGCGTGTTTGAGACCCCTGGTATGCCATCATATGCCAGCAATGCCCTTCTGCCATATACATTGATCAAACCGGACAGTCTCTACGTAAAAGAATCAGTGGACACAAATCAGACATCAGGAATGGTAACATATAAAAGCCAGTAGGAGAACACTACAGCCTCCCTGGACATTCAATAACAGATTTAAAAGTAGTCATCCTTCAACGAAACAGACTTCAAAGAGAAACTGCAGACCTACAATTCATTTGCAAATTTAACACCATTAATTTGGGCTTGAATAGGGACTGGGAGTGGCTGGCTCACTACAAAAACAATTTTCCTTCTCTGGTATTGATGCCTCCTCATCAATTATTGGGAGTAGACCACATCCACCCTGACTGAATTGGCCTTGTTAACACTGGTTCTTCACTTGTAAGGTAATTCCCTTCTCTTCATGTGTCAGTTATTTATGCCTGCATCTATTATTTTCACTCCAGGCATCTGAAGAAGTGGGTTTTTTCCCACGAAAGCATATGCCCAAATAAATCTTTTAGTCTTTAATGTGTCACTGGATTCCTCATTGTTAATATAAAAACAATAAATTGATTTACTGTTTTTATATTAACAAGTCATCTGAATTTAACTGTGTTCAAGGTCCAGGTCTAAGCTGCGACTTAAATGGTGAAGATGTGATTTTGTTCCCTCAGTGTTTTACTGTTTGCTTTAAGTATGACTGCCTGGGTTTGACAGTTTAGCACAGACAAGAGAGAGAAGCATTCTGTGATCCTTTCATAGTAACAAAATTGAGTCTTCCTAGTTGTTCCATTTAGGGAATAAACTGCCAAATGTCTAATACATTGGCCTTAATAAAATGACTCTCATTTTTGGTAATTTGAAACTCTAAAAATGATTTCTTATGGAATATATTTACTATGACACCTGGATGCTGGACATGCACTAAAAGCAATGATCATATTAAATTGCCCAACAGCACAAATAGGTCCATTCCCTTTGCACCTCACCCACCATAAGAAAATCGTCTCCTGCAAATTCTTGTCTGTTAGGATTTTTCCTACTCTTGAAGGTCAGTAAACTTCAATTTTCTGGTCATAAGAGGAGTGTGAAATGCAGCAGAGTCCTTCAGAATCTGCTATCCTACAGCACTGTATTACACTATTTCAGATAGAACACATTTGTTTACATTAACAAAGGGACAGTGTCCGTTACCTAATGATCCAAATCCATCTAGATTTGGATCTGAGGTTTCAAAGGCCCAATCTTGCAATGTAATGCACCTTAAGTCCCCACTGGAGTCATGGGAGTTGAGGATGTTCATCACCTTACAGGACTAGTCCTGATGGCAATATTCCTTTTACAGGAAGACATCATTAAAAATTGGTGGAATCACTAAATATGAGTCTTCCTCAGTGATTTCTGAATCATGAATTGGTATGTCATTCTCTCCCTCAAATGTTTTTGAATCTGTACGTGTTTGAGGAGCTGTGGGGGAGAAATGGTGTGGTAGGATTGGGATAATCCAATATATCTGTTTATTAATGTTGGCAGTAGCAATTTGGCTTCAACATACACAGAAAAGACTGTCATCAATGAATGCATTATTCTTTCTTATGGTAACTTCACTCCCTATATTTTTATGCAGCACTGGATTTTTTGTTTGTTTGTTTCTACAAAATGTTTCCTAGGCTCCTAGAGCTTCTTGGGCCCCCGACAGCCTGCTAGGGAGGAGGTCTGGCAGTCCTGAGAGCCCCAGTTCCAAGGCTGTCTATGTGGCAGGTTGCCCTGAAGCTGGGGGTCCAGGGAGTCTGGGCAGCCAAGAAACTTGAGAGCTGGGGCTTCCAAGCTCTTATCTCAGTTTTTTACTGCCTAAAGAAGTCTTCTCTCTCTCATGACAATGCAGACAAAAATTGATAATTCTCTGCATAGGTGTCTGTGTCCAATATCCTGAGATCATTACTAATCTAGTTTAAGGACCTCTCCTCTGAGCTGAAATCTTAGAAATATTTTAAAAATAATCACTCCATTTTCTGTTCTTTTTTTTCCTATGAGGCAGCTATTGAATTCCTCAAAATATTTTCCTGGATAATTACAAGCAGTGGTTTTTAACGTAACATGATTTTCCAGCCAACCACAAGCTTTTTGCTCAGGCCCCTAGACAAGAAATTTATCAAAGGGATTGTCTAGATAGTGATTAAGTGTGCAGCAAGCTGCGGGGTGAATCTTCATCGCTGTAGCCTGTCATGTACTAACAGGTCACGTGGACCCTGTTGCAGCACACAAAAAGTCCCGCTTTGACTGTGCACTTTAAAGACAAATCAAAGTATCTTTTTAACCATATCCATCAAGATATAGCTGAGAACCAGTCCATCCTTCCCGGTTCTTCAGCTTCAAAGAAAAAAGAAGCATGAGATGTCCAACCCTTTGGCTGGAAATAGAGAGAATTCTGGAATGTACATATCCACTTACAAAATATACTGGTGCCAAAGAGGGAGAATACCAATATCAGAGGAATTTTCATAGACACAGGTCCAAGACCACATCAGCTTCTTAGGGCCCTAAAGGAAACTGTAATGATTTATTTATTCTCCAAAAGGAAGCTCATCCTAAGAGAATTGCCCCATTTTGGCAGAAGTGGAAAGTAAATAACTTCAGGTCAGAGTGTGAGATCAGTTATTTCATACATCTATTGCATTGAATTCTGTCCTCAGCTAGTTGTTTCTCCATTCTCCAAGAACCCAGAAGAGGAGAAGGTTCTCCTGGAATTGATTCAACACTTTCTGTTCACATATTTCTGTCCAGTACAGAGCATAATATGGGTCAACAAATTATTTGGGCACAAGAAGTTCAAAATCAAGTTACTCCGAATAAATGAGAGAAGCAGTAGAACCATAGCTTCCACTGATCTGAATTATACATATTTCCATATCAACATTTTCAGCAGTGATCAAAAGTATTTGTATCTATAGTGAACATCTTGCATTTCCAAACTGATGCTACAGTACCTTGTACTTTGACTTAGCCAGTGTTCTGCAAGTCTTCATGAAGGTGGTGTTTGTGACAACTGTATCATTTTTAAGAGATGAAAATTTGGTCCCATCATACCTGAACAACTGGCTAATAACTATCATCTCAGTACTAGACATCTAAATATTATTGCCTCAAGAAACAATGATGGCCCCTCACTATTATTACTGTCCTTTTTAATATCCTTTTCAATATGTATTTATGATTACTATTAAAATGTGAGATCAAGGGGCTGATGATGGTAACTGGCTTTTTTGTAGGTCACTCTGTGTAGCAATGTAAGAATTATGCCAACAGGAGTTTTCACTAAGTTTCACTGAGTTTTCACATTGGATCTTTATTCGCATCATACAATAAGTTGAATTGACTGAGGGCAGCTAGTCTAGATATGAGGACTTTGTGCTTGTTCTTTTTCTCTTAACTATTCCTGGAAGTTTGCTCTGAGTATAACTGTTTCCATTTTAATTTGCCTATTTTGACTTTTTGGCACTTCTGCTCTGATGAAATGCACCTAAAACAATATTTTAAAACAGACAGATTTAAATCACTTCACTGGCTTCAAGCATCAATTCTGACTGCTCCTAATTTGTCTCTTCCAGTTTGCAAGAAACAGCTTAGAAATGTCAGGAACATTAAAAGCAAAGAATTAGTAATCCAAATTTTGAGTTAAATTTTTTTGTTGGGTAGCTTATTTTCCTTCTGGCTATTGACACTGACAGCACTAAATCCTCACCACACAGGAAAAAGCAATTTAGATTGAAGATGGAAAAAAAATGTCCTGCAGTTGAATCTGAATCAAAATACAGATTTCCTTTGGCATTTAAAATGATAGTGTGTGGAACGGAAAGCTTTTTCTGCAAAATCATTACACAGGAATAGAGACAGACAAATCCCTTCTGTTTCTGCCCCTTCTCAAATATTTTCAGTGTCCCCCCAACATCCTAATTGTGTTTTGAATTATCCGAGTATTGACTTTTCTTAATAGGTAATGCCATGCATATAATCAGGTTATAACATTAATTTATATTTCTTTTTTTACAAATATTTCTTTACAATCTATCATTACTTTTTGTAGTATGTTGAAAACGACCTTTTTTCTCCTAAGCAATACAAACATTAAATTTTGTTTTAGCTTTTTTCTGGGCCTTAAATTTTCTCACAGCAACCAAAACTACTTCCTTTTTGTATAGTTTAAAAGAAAGGCTTCTAACCTTCAGCAAACTTTTTATCATTATAACTTGATGCCATGAAGAAATGTAAGGTGGGTTTTAGAGGCTGGGTGGTATGAAAACTATCTGAGTCCATCAGCCATTGCATCTCTGCAGAGGGATGACATAGGAGTTGTTAGGGCTTCTGTAGCTCTACACTGTAATAGCAACTCCAGAGCAACTTGCAGAGGAGTCCAGCATCTCCCTAGGTTTCCCTGCATGGCCTGGTTATTTGAGCCATGTGCTGGCTGTTTATAGTTACACAAAATTAGTGACTTCCATTCAGGAGTTTCACTGTCCTGTGCCACAAATTTATAGCTTTAATGTTTTTCTGATGTTTAATAACCCAAACATGAGTGAGTGATTTCTTCCCCCCCATCCCCTTAACTGTGCAAAAAGGATAGTAGGGCAGAAGTTTAAGGGAAATCTGGTGTGGCTTGTTGGTGGCGGTGAGTTTCAGGAAGAGGGTGCTGGAAGGCTGGCATCCTTACTGCTGCAGTATTAATTCTGTGGTGTGTTGTCTGTGATGCATGATGGTTTTACTAATGGTGATGTGTGTCCCCCTGGGCAAAGGAGAAGAGGGTATGTACTCTTAAATGCTTTGCCTTTTAATTTTGTGGTTCTGTATTAGGTATGTTTTTGTATAGACCGACCTTAACTGATACGCAATCCAATTTGTATTATAGGCAGAGCTATTTGCACCACCTTCAGCCCACTAACTGCTTCCTTTTCTGATCAAGAGTCTGACAACTAACATCACTTTAAAAGTGGGGTAGATCTGCGTCTTAAAGAAATATCAGGACTGTCGTCATCCCACCATCGAATGTAATTACTTCATAACTACATTTTAGGGCTTGTACAGGAAGTTTACATACAGTGAGGATGCTTTCTTTCTCTTAAAAGTGCGGATGAACATACCATGGCATCTCAGCAGAACTGGACACCCCAGGCAGCAAATAGCAGTACTCAAAGTTCACTTTGGAGCTCTATTGTTTCCGACAGGAAAAGAAACCCAGGCACCGTAGCCCACTTTATGATTGGCTCGCCTTTTTTAAGGGGCTCTGCATTTAGGAACTGCAGTTCTGCCATGCTATTTGTAGCTGCCATTTTGGATTTGCTCCTCTGTTTATGGATCTTGAAACATTGGTGTAGGAAATTCTTTCTTTATATGGGTATATTGGAGGACTGAGCTGTTGTTTTATGCTAGATGAGGGAGGTGTTGCCAAATCTCTGAGTTCCACAGGAATAGTGCCAAAAATATTTGGCTTCTGAATCAGAATTAGGGCCTGTGGAAGTGGATTTGGAGAAGCCTTATGAATGCTGCATGGTGAAAAAGGCATAATTAAATGTTGTGCTGACTAAACCTCTTTTGTAATCAGAATCAAAAGAAATTTGTGGAAACACTTTCTTAATTGTTTACTAAAGATCTGAAGTTAAGTCATTCTTATTCTGAACAGAAACTAAATTAGACTTTCATTTTACCATCTCTAGCATATAAATAATTTGGGGACATGTCTCACAGAAAGGAGAACTCAAATTCTCTGTCAGGGTTAGGTCCACAGATCTGATTCCTCCGCATGGATCTGTAGCTGTAGGTAGCAGAATCAAAGCTGATTGGGTGGCTAATGAGGGACGGGCCTCCACCTTCTGGAGACTCCTTCAGTTTGATTCTGCCTCCTGTAGTTATTGTCAGGGAAGTGGAATACAGCATCTACTGCAAGAGAGAATTAAAAACAAACCCTAAAACCCCTCAATGCTGAAGAGGCAGTTTTGTCTCCTGCCTGGAATTACTATAGCACCCTCTTCCTCCCCCACTGCCTAGGTGATGGGCTAGGAGGATGGTGGACAGAAGTCCAAACAGGAGACCAAAGCTGTGTGCCTCCTGCTCTGTATCCCTGCCAAAGAGTGCAGAAGGAGAGGCTTGTGCCTTTTGCACTCCAGTTATCTCATCTGTCAAGTCAGAAAGGTTTCACTTTGGCTGCATCACCCTGACCCAAGAGTTCATTCCCTAGGAGTTGCCGACCAGCATGGAGTCTGACAGCCAGGCTGCAAATGTCTTGAAGGATGGCAGAAAAATGAAGAAACTCCTTTAGCCGCCAGAAGCAGTTATATCAAAGGGCTCTGGCCAAGCCTGGGGAAACCATAAGCGGGACCAGCTGAATCCACCTAAACAAAGCAAGGCCTAACTGGTGAGACCATTTCAGGCACATACCCTCCCAAGCACAGGTCTCATCATCATCTCCTCACCCTCACTCCCCCCGTTCTCATCTGCCAATTTGGCCTCCTTTCTTTGGCCCCAGGGAAAGTTAGGAATTCTGCACAGGGGAGAAGATGGGACTCTTCTACTCAAGAAGAAATCCCCTCTTTGTCTAGGGAGCTCTTGGATTTGATGCCAAAAGTGCCTTTATCTCAGAGGCTGCCATCTTGTGAGCCCCAGGCAGCAGCTGCTAATGTTCCCTTACAGGTATTCTATCCGCTTTCAAAAAGGCAAAGATAAAGAGATGCATGTTAGCAGAAAAGGTTTGCAGGACTCCTCATGAGACTCAGGTTCCCAGTCTCCACCTCCTCTCCTGTTCTGGGTATATCAGTTCCTCTGACTCATCACAAAGGGCACCGGAACAGAGAGGTTTTCATTCATGGAAAGAAAAAGCATAATAAAAGGAGAGAAAATTATTTGTGTCTAGTTCTCCTTCTGGTGGCTTTTCTCAGGTAGAAGGGGATTCAAGTATACCATTTTCTGGATGACATTCTAGTCAGAGCCCCATCCAAGAAGGGGTCCACTTGAGTGACTCAGTAATCGATAAACATTGCAACCAGAGCATCCCTTGGGTATGGCGAATTGGTGCAACTGCTCTGGGCTCCACGCTTTGGGGGGTCCTGCGGACCGGTCCAACTGGCCGGTGCAGTCGGTCCCAAAAGCGACGGGTTCATCACTTCCGCCCCGGGTCCCGCAACCCCTAGGGACAGCCCTGATTGCAACAACTTGGGTTTATAGTAATTTTTGGAAAGAGTCATCATCAAGCATCTGCGCTCCTAGTTAATCTTGGAGTGTTAAACACAGAGACCCACAAAATCTTTCTGTCAGCCAAAAGACGTTATAAGATCAGATCAGCAATTACCCTCCTGAGGAGGTGCTTGAGGACATTGGTAGGCTGCCTAATAAGTGTTCTATAGATGATCATATCATGCCTAGGGGAAGTGCCTTTTGCAAGAAAGCATATGAAAACTCTCCAGAGTTGCCTGCTGTTCTTTCCCTGCCATTTGCTGATTATTTTTTTCCATCTCAGAAAGTGAACATTCTATCACTTGTGTTGAAATCCCTGGAATGCTGGATGAGTCCAGAGAGATTTAATGGAGGATGGCCATAGGAGAGTCAGAGAGATCTACCCTAAAAACAGATGCCAGTCTTGAAGGATGGGGAGTGTTCTCCAAGAAGTAGGTGGCTCAAGGGCCATGGTCCTCCTTGGAATGGAAGAATAGTATCGGTTTTCTAGAGCTGAGGGAAATAAAGTTCAAAGCTGTTCAACAACTGGCACTAGTTTTGCAAAATGGTCATTTTGATAATAATGGACAATATGTTGGCTATGGTGTATGTAAACCATCAGGGGGGTGCAAGGTCAAGGGATCTACAAAAGTAAGCAGTATCATTGATGGAGTGGGTGAAGGCCTATCTTTGGACTATCAGAGTCTTGCATATCAAGGGAACCAGCAATGTAAAGGCTGGTTGGCTAAGCAGAAAGAATATTGTTCAGGTGAAATGGAGTCTTCACAATGAATGCTTCTGATTGATCATCAGAAATTTCTGAGTTCTGATTCTGGATCTTTTTGCAAGAAAAAAGGGAGCCGGGAGCCAGGAGCCAGGGCATAGATGTCCCATCATTCAAGTGGCCTAAGGGTTGACTTTGTTTTTTCCCCCAATGTCCCTCATCACCAGGGTAATACAGAAAATTAGAAAGGAGGCAGTGGAAGTGATTTTAGTGGCTCTCACTCCATTGGCCCAGGAGACCTTGGTTTTCCAACCTTCTGAATATATCAGTGGAGCCACCTATTCCTGAGTCTAAGGTCTAATTTTTTACCAGTATCCAAGCAAGTTAAATCTAGCAGCTTAGCATTTGAAAGGAAGTTTCCAGAACAAAAAGGATATTCTGCTGGTCTCAGTGAAATGTTGTCATCTAGGAGAAAATCAATGAACATGCTTACTCAATGATATGGCCTAAATTCAAAGATTGATGTAGAGAGCAACTTATTCAGAATCATGTAGCCAGAGTATCTCATTCTGGAGTTTTTACAGGACAGTTCTGATATCGGATTGCAGACTAATACCTTGAAAGGGCATGTTTCTGCAGCGTCTGCGATTTTAAATGCATCCATAAAGGCATATGCCACTTTATTAGAGCAGTTCAGCTATTGTGTCCTCCCATGGTGCTAAGACCTCCATCTTAAGATTTGAACTTTGTGCTCAATACCTTAACTGTAGAAATTACCTCTTTGATTGCTGTCACTTCAGCAAGAAGGATTTCAGAGTTGGGGGCTTTGTCAGTTGATCTATCCTGTTGCATCTTTCACAAAGATAAAGTCGTTTTGAGAATGGGCCCCACCTTTGTTCCAAAAGTACCAGTAAATTCGATTTTTCATCAAGCACAAGAGATTTCATTGCAGTCTTTTTGTCCACATCCTAAGAAGAAGCAATGAGTTTTGATGGATGTAAAAGAACTGAGAGCATAAGAAAAACAGCCTTACTGGTCTAATTTCATCCAAGAAAGAGGTGCTAAGAGATATAATTCATCGCTCTCACAGTGAATACACTGGTGCATTGCTAAGGCATATAGAGCAAAGAGACTCAATCCTCCAGTGGGCTCACTCAGTAGAAGCAGTGCCAGCATCCTAGGCTGAGAAAGGACAAGCCCCTCAAAATGAAATCTGTAAAGCTGCAACTTGGTCATCCCTGCATACATTTATGACACTTACAAGATAGATTCTCAGTCTTCAGCTGCTGCAGCCTTTGCCAGGCAGGTTCTGCACACTATGTTAATTTCTTAGAGTAAGGGTATCCTCTCTGTCAAGGGCATTATTTTATTCCCTCCCTAGGACTTTTGTCACTATTGAGAAAATCTAACACTGAGGATCTGTAGACCTAGCCCTAAGACAGAATGGAGAGAATTTGTGGTTGCTTACTGGAAAATTTTCCCTCCTTTGAAGGGATATTTGTTTAACTTATGGTTAAAGTTCTCTGCAGTAGTTAATTTTTTCTTGTTCATAATGTTTTCTTGTTGAGTATTATTTTTGCAGTGTGTTGATGCAGATTGAGAGGTTCATTGTCTGTTTCACAGTCCTGAGTCCAGAAGAACCATTTTGAAACTACAGGTGTCTCTGGAAGGTGGGGGACAGTCCCTCCATCAGTTTTGATTCTGTCCTTTGCAGCTACAGACAGGCAACAACCCATTCTGAGGATCTGTGGACCTGTCAAATTCAAAGGGAAAAATTTCAGATGAGCAACCACAAATTCTCTGACTCTTGCATGATTCCTGAAGAAGTAGAACGTTTTAACATAAACTTGTCTAAATAAGGTAATGTGTTTGAATAGATGGGCAGCAACTTTTGTGAATAGTTACAATCTTCTGAAGCATTTTTTGGAAGGCCAGCAGCAATGTCTCAGAATTATCAAGTCTAGATAATATGGAGACATTAACAGGGTACATAGCATGTCAACATAAAGGAAGACGTGTTGAAAAAAATGAAAAGTACAGTTAAATCTAGAATTTCTTGCTGCACAAACAGCCTGTGGATGGAAACAGGCAACAGTAAGAAATAATTCATCATTGCTTATTCCACCTAACCAGAAAAAAATGTTACCTATCAATAACATCAAAATGGAGGGCATGGAAAGCCCTTCACTATGAAACAAAGCTTACTCTTCTCATATTTCCTCCTTAAGATAGCCATGTTGGATACCTAAAGGTGAAGATAAATCACAAAAAAAGGATAGGGTTTTCATCTCATTTAGGTTCTAATCCTGAAAGCAGTTATGCATATGCTTAACTTTACTGCCAGGAGTAGTCCCTACTCATGGTAGTAATGAATATGTGCTCAAGTGACAAGTCCCTCCTCCCAGGGCTTCACTGCTACTCTTACTCCAGCTGCCTAAATCCAAACTAACTTGGGTATGTCTTCACATGCTGCGGTCACACCCCAGACTACAGTATAGACATATCCTAAGAAACCCCATGTTTCTGGAGCTTTGAGAGGCCAGCTGAGGGGACGCCAACAACAGAGAGAGGCAGCAACCAACTGAGAGTACAGTAAATTTATGATGACTTAGCTGGAGTCATCTTTGGAGCTCTTTGGAGTCTGTGCTCTTTGGAGTCTGCAATTGTATCGTCTTGCACTACTATGTTTACTTTCACATCTCTGAACATTTGGAGAGTAAAGTACAAAATCTGATATTCAAGAAAACTGTAGATAAATTACGCTCCCAGGTTGACTTTGGGTCCACAAACCAATAAATAGAGTGATTTCAATAACACATACCTACAGTTGGCCCAGTTCTCCATTGCATTGCACCTTGTTTAAACCACATTTACACCTTGGAAATTGGATGTAAAAAAATTTGGATTTGGAAGCATTTTACTCTCACTTTTACAGGTGTAAATAACTATGTAAGTACAATGCAGTCCAGATGCAGATACAAACTTTCTCCAATATTATAATGGTATGAAAAGGGAAATACTACTCATTTTCCTCAGATCCTCATTGTAGAATGTCACAAGTGAAAAAGAACCTGCAAGCATGAATGAATTGAGAAAAATAGTTAGAAACTAAGTTGGCATAGTTTTTTAAAGGTTGGTATTTCAAAGATCAAAATAAGTATAAGTCACTTTGCATGTTTTACACCACCCATGTATGAACAAACATAACTGAATAGAAATTGTTATTCAAAATGTGACATGAGATTATGGCATTTTGTGATATGAGTCATCAATGGCAGTGAATCAAGAAGCATTCTTTCTTTGGCCTTACACCTCGCCTGTGGTATACAACATGATATCAGCATCATGGTACAGCATACAGTAGGCAGCTTACCACAGCCTCAAAGCACGTCTGTGATGTGCCTTCCACATCACTCATTCAGGCTACCTGGCACACTGTGCTATGCTGCAACCTTTGAATAATATTACAGTGCATGACATAATTCACCATTTCAAAGTATCACAAATATCTGATATTGAAAATCTGAAAGGTCAAAGCCAGCACAAGCCTCTTGGGAAAGGAAGATCATGTTTAATGTTTTACTAGGATACTTTCAATATTTTACAAAACAGATAGATGAAGTCTTTTGTCTGACTTTGATCTGAATTTTAGATACAAATTTCATAATATATCAGTTTAAAGATGTAGGGACAGAACAGCTTGTCTGCCTGACAAATCTGCAAAGGGCCCAAAAATCTTTACATTTCCAGTTTATCATTGTGTCTGAACATTGGCATTTGCTTATCCCAGGAAATTGTCAGGGATTTAGTCCCCTAAACTTTTGACTCTTCCCAGATCTGTGGAGATAATGGCCATCTGCACATCTTGTGCCTCCACACTGCTTCCCAGGAAAAGTCAGCCCCCACAGTAGTATAGATTTTTGAAGTCACCATGATTCCCTAAGAGATGTGATTTTTGCAGTGGGGCAGACAACACAGGATGCCATGGAAAGTAGTCATCACCTATTCCAGTCCAGCCCGAGTCCATGCAGAATCTTTTATCACGTTAAGCTCACAGAGGAGCTTCCATGTGTCAGGAGAAGGTGAAGATGATACAATTGAACCATAAGTTCTTCACCTTCCTTGTTATCCACTGTGGATCCATTAGATCTGGTTCCTTTCCATCCTTGGAAGAGGAGGGGATGACCTAACCTTTAAATGCTAAAATAAATAAATTAGATATAATGGAGAATAACATGATTGGAAGTAGTTAGATTTTGATATTTGATAGAAAACAATGATTGCCAATAAAAATCAAAAGTTCTGGATAGTAAGAGGGGGTGTGATGCTTCTAGGATCACTATTAGATTTGGACATCGAATAAGATTCTGTTTTTAGGATGAATATATTTGGTATTGGGATGCGAGTTGAGGTATCAGATGTTAATTTGTAGGGCAGAGTCTGAACTATTCCATTTTCTCTGAGGTCTTAAATTTTCTTACGTTATTTCAACCCCCTCATCAGATGGTTGGTTTTCTTGTTAACCATCAAGATGAGGACTCATTATGCAGCCTGTGTTCAGCAGCTAACAGTGGATGAGATTGGTCCCTGACTGAACCTTCTGGGTTACATTCAGGAATAGTGAGTGATGAGCTCTTGGAGATCTAGTAGGCATCCACACTTAACAAGTGACAAAAAGTAGCTGGAGACCCTTTTTCATGTTTCCCCATACCTCCAGTATGGCATAACCACCCACCAGTGAAAAAGCTCTTGCTTCACTTATCAATACGTACAAGGGCTAGTTGCAGCTACCTAGTGTACAGTCCCTTGTAGGTTTGAATCTATATATTGCTTTTTCACAGAAGGATTACTGCAGCACATGCCACAATCACTTACTTTGTGATTGTCTGGAAATTACTGAGAGGAAACAGAACTGTGATTCATTCCTATTCTCAGATGTTGGCCTGCAGCCATACCAGCTTGCATTGCAATCTCATCAGATCATTTATAAACTAAGCGGGACAAAAAGTAGAGCTTCTGTCTTGCATCAGGATCTGCTAATATGGACCCTTGGCTCCCACACAAAGTTCCATTGGACTCTTCATGGGTTTCAATGCAAGGTTAGGGTCTTAGCAGTTGGAAAGGAAACCTTGTATTGAAGAGCATTTACTTCAGAAAATGGTGCTGGTGAATCAGTAAGTGGCTCTGCAGTGTGAGTTAATACTAAATCAATGGTCAAACATTGGTGCTACAAAGAATTGTGCTGCTCCAGATGACATCTTTTGGATGAGGTTTAAAACCAAGGTCTTGTGATCACAAAAACAGCTAGCTAAGGTTTTATATAGCACCCATTGCCATACTGTCTGAGCCCTGTATTTTTTTGAGAGAGAGTTCATTTAGTCTGCTAAGTTGTTAGTGCCTTCCACAAACAAACTACTATTTGCTAACTTATGTATTAATGTTATTAATACCTATAATTAAGGTAGATATTTCCCATTAAAGACCTTGTTTTCATTTACTTTACAACTATGGCAGAATTTAACCATCTGGGCTGAAATTTTCCATACCAAATGTCTGCCCCTCACTCTGTTTTTTCTTTTCTTTTTAGCCAAAACAGTTCACCTGTTTCCAAGAATAAGGCTAGGGAAAATTAAATTGTTTTGCCCATGTTAAATTCTAGTTATCTTTTTTTAAAAATCTCTAGTGTGTCCATGTTTTAGAACGGAGACCTGAAATTTGCCAAGAGGTGGCCTTTGTGTCAGGGATGTGCCTTTTGCTATCTCCATGGAAATCTGCCCAGATTTGGCCAAGTCATAAACCTTTGAGAAACTGCAATTCACACATGTTCCCTAGAAACTGGATCTGCCCAGTCCAGGCTGAGCAGAACTTTCCCTGTAACTGTGGCTCTGGATTGCTTTGAAGCATGATGGGTCCAGGCACTTGAACTGAGAGCAGGAAGACTGTCTCTCCCTGTTTCTCAATGAGATCTGGGTTGGGAGTGCCCTCCCACAGGACCCACTTGAGATATGAAAGAAGCAGGGGCCAGGCTGCTTTCAACTCCTGGAGCACACAATAGGGGATGTGCAGGGTGAGAGCCAATCTGCAGCCGATCCCTGATCATCAAGCCAGAGTTCTTGACCCAGCTGACTTGGGTGGAGGAGGCCACACAACAGATGGCTTCGCAGGACTGAATGAACTCCAGGTCCTAGGCCACAAGGATCATGTTTTATGCTGACAGGACTCCCTTCAAGTTTGGCTTTTGAAGCACATACCTCATCATCCTCTTGCAGAGGAGATGGAGGAAGTGCTTAGAGCCAATGGCAAACCATTGGCCGTTCAGCAAGCAGCCCTGACAGACCCCTTGACCAAAGGTGATGGGCTTGGTCAGGGCCCAGTTGAGCTTAATCAGGCACTCCACAGAGGTGTGTAGTACCTGGAAGAACCTCCCCAAAGCGGGGACCAAAGCCAAACACCCACAAAGTAAGCATTAAACTGAGCTGGTGGGCAGGCAGAGAGAGGAAAAGGAGGCCCACCAGTCCAATGTGAACTGAGGGGAGAAAGGAGAGGAAAGTCCAAGGGAGTAACAGTGAAGGCAATGATACCACTGGAGCCCCAGGGTGGGTGGAGGAAGGCAGTCTGGTGGCCAGCAGGAGTGGTAGGGGAATGGATTGGGTGGAGGGAGGATTCCATTCCACTCCCCGCCCACCTCAACAGCAGTAACAGCAAAACCCAAGCAGCTGCAACACTAGAAACAGGAAGTCCTATCCAGAAATCACAAATGTGTACTATTTATAGTACTGCAACAGGCAGATCTAGGCCCACCCATAACTTAAAGGCCTTGTCCTTCAATTAAGGTTGGTGACCCACTAAGTCCAGGATACAACTGATTGCTGCAGATAACAGAGGAGAAAAGAGGATCTAGAGTGAGGTTAAAGATTTGAAAGTCAGGGAACCAGAAGGGAACCCCAAGCAGAGAACCCTGGACTGCACCCAGAGCTTCTCAGAGGCGTCCAGGGAGTAAGTAAATGTTGCCCAGAGGAACTCTGCTCAGAAACGTGGGTTGGCAAGGACCAGAAATGGGTCACAGAGTCGCCCCCCATCCAGTTTTATTCTCCTGGAGTGATGGGTGGTCATTTTGGCCAGTGCCAGGAGGAGGATGACAAGGAGGTCCTGCAACTCTTTGGGGGTATGGATGGGGTGTACAGGAATCAGGAGGTGTGTGTGGGGTGGGGGAAGTGCAGCCAGAATTTCAGTAAGATGTTCTGGAAGAGGGGCTGCTACCTGACACATTTTTACAGCAGCTCAGGTGTCAAAAAGGCAGTTTTGACCACAAGAATGTGGTCTGAGAAGGAGGCAGGCCTGATGGTGGAGGAGTGGGCATGCGAGGTGTGAAATCAAACATGTAAGTGTTGTCTAACCAAGAGTGGTACAATCAAGTGTCCTCCACCTAAACATAAGTGAAGGTGGTGGAGTGGTCCCGGTGGTGGTCACGTCAGATGTCCACGAGGGAGGTTGACAATCTCTGAGGATGTCTGTGACAGCCTGGCATTCTCTATTCCGAAGCAGTCCCATACATCCAAGAAGGTGTTAAAATTCCCTCCTAGGTCCAGGCACTCACCGGGATCCAAGGTGCCAAGCGGATGCCCGCTGATAGAATTGCACCCACTCTGAGCCCGGTATTGGAGCATAGATGTTGACAAGATTGAGGATCAGCCCCTCCATGTGGACCCAGAAGTGCAGCAGGTGACCTGCAGAACCTTGACAACTCCCAATACCTCAAGCTGTAAGTCTGAGTAGAATAGGGGGCTGTGGCTACCTGGGCGTTTGCTGTGTGGACTGAAAGGCAGATGCCACCAGAGCTGGTGAAAGGGACGGCAGATGAAGGGGGAGCCATGGCCACTGGTAGGGCTGCTGTCATGGAAGGAGCCTTCCAGGCTGGACCCTTGCCCTTTTTCTTGCCAGGGCCTGTCTTGCTGACTGAGAGGGCCCTATTGGTGGTGGTGATAGTTCTAGCTATGGACTCCCTGCTTGTGCTTTTTGCCACTGCCCTAGTGGGGTTGTTGATGACACCAGGAGAGGTGTTGGCAGTAGATGGAGAGGCAGAGAGGATATCACAAGGAGGACCATGCAAGACAGGGCAGTGAACTACAAGGTGTGTGTTGCTGGGCAGGGGGGAGCTGGTGGCAAGCAGAGGAAGAAGAAGGAGGCCCACCAGCCCAATGTGAATTGAGGGGGGAGGGATTGCGCTGAAGGCAATGATATCATTGCAGCCCCAGGGTGGGTAGAGGCAGGCAATCAGGTGGCAATCAGGACTGGTAGGGGAATGGCGGGGTGGAGGAAGGGCTCTGTTCCACTCCCCTTCTTCCATCACCAGTGGTAATAACCAGGTAGCCGCAACACCATCAGCAGGCTCTTCCTCCTCCAGGAGCAGCAGGAACAGGAAGTCGCTCCTGTATAGTGAAGGAGGCAGGACATTGCTGAAGGAGAAAGGATGATCTCAGAATTAAATTGGCTGAATCCTGCCCTGGAAGATTGGATTCTACCGCTGTCTCTTCCACAGAGTTTTTGTGTGATGCTGGGCAAGTCACTGAAACCAAACCAAAAATGGCATGCTCCTCATTGTTTGGTATGATTCGCAAAAGTGTTGAGCATTTACCTCTGCAGTGGAAACCCATGGGAGCTGTGCTTTGAACATATAAAGTGTTCTCTAATGCTAAGTACTCTGAAAAATCAGGTCATAGATGTCTCAGATTGGTCACCCAAAAGTAGGTGGATACTTTTGTCCTCAATTTCTCTGCTCCTCAGTTCCCCATCTGTAGAAAGGGGATATTTCCATCTTCCTCACCTCATAAGGCTGTTGTGAAAATTAAGTCATTAATATTTGTGAAGTATTCAGATGATATCGTAATGGGTGCCATACAAAAGCCCATGAGGAAATTAATAATTCTGCCTTGAGTAGGATTTGAATAGTGCAGTAAATAGACTCTGAGGCCACACTTTGAACAACAAGGAGAAAACGAAATATGGAATAGCTGATCATTAAGTGAGTACCATCTATTCTGTGGAAAAATCAGCATATGAACATGTAATTAAAGACTAACAATGCATATTCACACAGGGGTCGATTTAAGGTTAATTCTGGCATTTCCTAACTTTTGAGTGCTTGACTTTCCAATCCTAATAATGTTCTTCTAATGTAGTTTTTGTGTGGGATTGTAGATTTATGTTGTTCTACAGTGTAGTGGAAAATTTGGAAAAGCTAACTGTCGCACGGGGGGATTGGTAGAGTGTAGTGAGAAGCACTAAAGGACCCTACAAGATATACACAGTGCACATTCCAAATGTTGCCACTTACATAAGGTCATTGTGTAAACATTATGCAAATCAGTACTGCCTTATAATAATGTATTCTTGGTCATGTTTGGCAAAAATGAACCATACCAGGTGTATATAATTTCAGTCTAATAAAGTTAGCTGAATTTCAAGGCACAGGACCAGCTAGAGTAGACTTTTATAGGGGTTCTGAGACATGCACGTTGCTTTTTTTCAAAGGCTTGATGCTGTTTCACTGATGTCAGTAGCAAAACTGCCATCAAATTAAAGATCTGTCTCTGTCTTTTTATATAATTTAATGCTGATCATGCAAACACACATTATGAGTAGTCCCATGGATCTCAAAGGGATTATTCACATGGTAAAGTTGCATGTACTTTGTGTTTACAAGATTGAAGCCTGAGGGTGAAATCCTGGCCCCACTGAAATCAGTGGGAGTTTTGCCATTGACTTCAATGAGTCTAGGATTTCAGTTAATTTTTAGTTTTCTGCCTGCTTTCAGCAATACTTCAGATTCTAAAAACATAGACACTTTTAAAGTTGTGTAGTATTCTCTGCAATTTTGGTTTTGGTAAACTAATTTGACGATAAATTAAAGCCCTAGGATTCTAACATAGTCATTTAGATAGACAGAAATTGAACAGAGATGCATATCTGTGGCAACAATTTTAGTAACATGCCCAGTAGTTCAATAATGAATTTCATTCAGTAGCTCTAGAAGATAGGTATTTCAAGTTCTAAATCTTAGTAAACAAACTTTAAATTCTTTCCTTAAATAGAAAATAGTGATACAAAACATTTACCTAGACTTTTACAGAAATATAAATGTAAAGGGGAAGGGAAAAAGAAGACAGACAACTTGATATTTTACTGTAAACTCACACAGAGAAAAATGTAAGTTGAAAGCCAGAATAACAAATAAAACCTGCAACCTTTTGCATCATACAAAAAATGAAAATATTTTAACAGCAATTATGTTTTAACAATGCCTGTATTATTCATTTTTCACATTTGAAACTAAATTAACTTTTTAGAAAATAGATTTCTAATTTTGATTCTGGTAGCAAAATATACAGTAATGCATGGAAATCAGTTTGCTATATCATTTATAAAATAAAGGTAATATTTTGTAATTTTTTTTACATTTACAAGAAATGAAATGAAATGGGAGGTTTTGGTACTATCATCATTAATGAGTACAACATTAAAAGTATGGAAAATCAATGGTTGATCAAAATGAAAACAGTAACCCATAAAAACTTTGTCAACACCCATCATTTATGCACAATATAAAAAATTAGCATAACCATCCTATGGATTACCTTGTTGCTATATCCATTATTTTATCTACTGTTTATTTGCACTGAGATCCAAAATTGCTTTTATTGCTAGAATATGTATTTGTATACACTAAAGTACAGGTTAACTTGAATCTTTCTTACCATAAACATATACCAACAGTAAATTAAAAAAGAAACATTTATTTACAAAATAATGATGTATACATATTACACAAATTCTATTATATCAAAGTCTGTGTATATATTTTTACAATATTTGTAGCAACCAATTATTTGCATTGGTTTACCAAAGTGCAAACTGTAATGTTGCAAAGGCAGGTTATAATTTGGGATTATGATAGTCATATTTTAATTCTTTTTCCTCCACTGCCTTTTGTTGTACTGCAGGATATCACTAGATCAAGAAAATTATTCACCTTTAAATTTAAAAAATAACTATTTCATATGACTATGGAATATTACTGTACCTGAGGAGAGGGGGAATTCATTATTGTACTGTGTTCTTTCAGCTAGATAACTGCTTTTATTTTTATTCAGCCTGCTGTGATAGCACCATTGATATTGATTACTAACAGACTAATCATAAAAGGAATGGAAACATTATGCATACACTATGCCATCCCAAATTTCTGAATTTATCTGTTTTTGTGAAATTTCATCTTTCAGTTTTGTGTTTCTGCACTAAAAAATTCAAGTGTTTAAGGACAATTCAGATGGTGGTATTGTGACAATGCTAAATGTACCAGTATATGTTTTTTAAATACAGTACTAAATGAAGGTGTGATGAAACTTGTTCTCTGGAGGACAAGGAGTTTGCTTTTGTCTACTTGTATATGTTGAAACCGGTATATGAATTTTGTATCTGAATAACTGAAAACTGATTCCCTTATAGTATAAGAAATTCATTGAGAAATCCGGAGATTTTGATTGTAGCTTATCTTTTTCACTGGTTTAAAAACCAGCCATTGCATATATTGTCTTTTAGTTCACATTCTGTAGCTTGTGTTGTACTGAATATGTACCATACAGTACCCTTTTGTACAGCCTATTGGATGTAGGCTATAGACTATTGTACATAAATTCACAGTTTGCAAAACTACAGAGGGGACAGAACTTTTTTTGGTAGATTCCATGTTTTATGAAGTAATGGATCTAGCAAAGTGCTCATGAACACCCACAACGATCTACTACCATGGCTGGTATCTTTCCATATATTATTTGTTCTTTTCCATTGAAATACAGCATGTTTATTGGGGACATCTTGGTAGGTGTGCAGCAGGGGCCTGCTGAACCTCTAGGGTTTGCTTGGTGGACAAGATGAGTGTGCGGATATTTTTGTAAAAATACAAATTCACATTCTCCAGAGCAGTAATTGGCTTTGTATCTCTTGGGTGCAATAATCCAGTCCCATCCAAAAGCTTCAAAATCCACAGTCAGTGGGTAGCGACAGCATCGGGATTCTGTTGAGTGTTCATCACAGTCAAGGCCAAAATCCCTACGGGATCTTTTTGGTGTGTCTGTAACCCTGACCTCTAAAAATGGATTCTGTGTGGGAAAGGAAAAAAATTGGAAATATTATTGATACATGAAGTATTTAACATTTATGGGGACAGATTGAGACATGAAAATATGCAATGTCTCAGACATGCAGATTGTTTTAAACTAATATTTTCAAATAATATTTGCAAAAGTTTCTTGAATGCTCTGATCCTGTGACAGTGGTGTGTTGTTTTCTTTTAAGGTAACTATGTCCTCTTCTAGGTGTCCCTGGCTACACTTCATCCACTTTCAAGGTTTATCCCTCTTTTTCATACTAAAAAACAGGATTTCCCCACTATTCAGTAGCTTCCATTCCCGAGCATCTTTTTCTGAAATCAATGTTTATCATCCCAAATAGCTGATAGGAGGGCTTTGATCAGTGTTGTGGACTTTGGGCCAAAAGCTCCCTCCATCTACATGACACAGAAGAAGGCAAAAGAGCACGTGCATCCACATAAAAAAGCAGCTTCAAAAATTGCAGAAGGGAAAACACGTAGGCTAACATTCTGGTCCCTCCCTTCCTGAAGAGTTTGCAGATTTCCCTGCACATAAAGTGTGCAGCTGAGACTCAGAAGGCATTGAGAAGGGCCTCCTATTTAGCCAGAGGAGGGAAAAAGTTGAAGCAGTTGATGCTACCCTGCCTAACTAGTGAAAATACTACTGGAAATGCTGTTGTGGGAGGGAGGAAATGAATGCTGCTTCTAGCAATCCTACTCCTGGATTTTTTTCTTCATACCTTTCACCTCTCTCAGAGGGGCTGAAACTATGCACAAGTTTTGCAAGAGAAGTTAATATTGTGGCTCCTGAGAGAGTCATACAGCCAAGGAAGCTCAGACTGGCACAGAGGGCCAGCACATGTGTAGATGACCCATGATCCACACTTTTGAGAAAGGAATTCCATGCAGACCTTGGGGCTCCATGGTTATCAAGGCCACCTCTCTTATCCCAGGCATGCAGCCCACACCCCTCTGCTGAGGAAAGAAGATGATTGCAACATAATCATGGGTGGAAAAAAAACAGAGCTTTTTTTCCACCTCTTTCACTTTCTGCAGAAGCGGATGATTTCATGCATGTTGATACAGTCAATACTTGATATTTGTATGCATTATTGTGTGTGAAGCACTAGAGGACACAACTGGCCTATTCCAACTGAATAGGAATATGAAAATATTTTTTTCTGTTGGAGTTTTAATCAAACTTTCACAATATATTTTTTCTTTAAGCTAATATGACTGTATTACATTGCTAAGAAAATATATAAAAATCAAAAGCACATTATGCATTATAGTGAAAGAGGGAAATAATGTTCTTACAGGATTTTGTTTAAAAGTATAAATTTACTGATAAGTAGGACTCTACCAAATTCACGGTTCATTTTGGTAAATTTCACGGTCATGCCATTTAAAAAAATCTTGAATTTCATGCTTATAGATATTTAAATCTTGAATTTCACTGCTGTCACAAATCATGATTATGTATTTAAAAATATAAAGCTCTTCTCAAACTGGGGATCACAACCCAAAAGGGGGTCACGAAGCTATTGTGGGAGGTTGCAGTAGTACCACCCTCACTTCTGTGCTGCCTTCACAGCTGGGTGTCTGGAAAACGGTGGCTGTTGGTTGAGAGCCCAGCTATGAAAGCAGTGCCACCACTGCAACAGCACAGAAATGAGGGTGGCATGGTGTGGTATTGCTACCCTTACTTCTCTGCTGCTGCTGGTGCTGGCGCATTAGGGTGGTAGTACCATACCATGCCACCCTCACTTCTGTGGCACTTGTGACAGTGCTGTCTTCAAAGCTGTGCTCCTTGCAGATAGCCACTGCTCTCTAGCCACCCAGCTCTGAAGGAAGTGCAGAACTAAGACTGGCAATAGCACGACCCCCCTACAATAGCCAGATTTCTCAGGGGAGACAGATTTCACAGTCTACAACACATTTTTCACACCTGTGAATTTGATAGGGTTCTAGTGATAAGTATTGCTTTATTGATGTAGATAATAGGTTCAGAAATATGCTTGCGCAGATTGTAGGCAATTATTGCTTTTCAAAGATTGTTAACGATGAAGGAAATTCTTTACCATTTTTGTTTAAGTGCAACACTTTCAAATTTATTCATTTAGATTTCCAACAAAAAGAAAAAAGGTGCCTATTTTGGGTTCTTGACTGCTTTGACATAATTTTGAAAATAATATGGCATAAAAAGTAATACATTTTCAGAACTGTAATTTTAGAAGTGAGTTGTATAATCAAATACCGTATTGTCAAATATTCTTGTACTTTGTTGTAAACATAAAGCAAATTGTGCCACTGATGTTTAAGCAGAATCTCTTGACTTACTCAAACGCTTAAAAATTGATGGCATGATATGTTCCATCATTACATAAAGGTGTCCTTAATTCAAGACCCATTGTGAGGTGGTCTTTTGTCTCCTTTCTATGCATGCATAATTCCTATTATAGTTAACAGTGAATACATGTATTCAGAGAGAGAAGAAGCTCCCTCTTATTTTGAATGCAAGAACTTGGTCAGTAGTGCAAGATTTGAGGTAGCTTATTCTCAAGTGCAGGAACCCAGGAGCCCTCATTTTTTACTATATTATTAAAAATAACGTTTCATTAAGCAGCATTTTAATATCTTTTCTTTACTCCTAGATTTGATAACAAATATTTTGCCCTTTTCTAGCACTTTCCATCGAATATCAAAGTCCTTTACAAACAAGGTAATGAAGTCTCCCAGCATCCCTTTGAGTTAGGTAATGTAGTATTACCTCCATTTTACAGATGGTAAAACTGAGGCACAGGGAGATTAAGTGATTTGTGCAAGATCAGAGAGGAAGTTTGTTGCAGAACTGGGCATGCAGAACCCTTCTGTTAACCTCTACTCCTATATTTTAACCCCTAGGCAATGCTTCCACTTTCTTTCCTCAAAATATAACATAAAACATGCTCTCCAATTCCAACTTTTGTAAACAAGTCTATAAAATAAGAAAAGTCTTTTTTCCAGTAGAACTTACCAGTCCATCTTCACCTGGTCTTGGGAAAGTTACAGCAAGATCTCGTCCATTCTCATCAAAAGCTTTGATTTCAATGCCTAAGTTGGATTCGGGTTGTTTGAGCCAATTTTGTAACACAGTCTTTACATCAATACTCTGCCAAATACCAGTGCCTGGGTTCATGTCAAGTTTCAAAGATCGAATTCCAGTATATCTTGTACCGTCTTTCATGGGTCTGATGAGTCTCAGGATCTGCACGAATACTGTTGTAGGTTTCTGGACTTGCCTCAAGTAAATCCACAACTGGGCCTTTACTACTTTGTTATATTGTATTTTAGAGCTAAACTTAAAGAAGCAACATTTTGGATTCCCCTCCATTTGCACATGAAAATCAGCTATAAATGAATGGAAAGAATAGATTACTGATCTAGTAGCAGAAAGGAACATGCATAAACAAATCAGAAAAAATATCTAGCTTGCATAGTATATCTTGGTAAGATATGTTATCAGTGTAATATTGGCTGCAAATGTAGCCTGTAACTTAATTCATTATAAAATAAACTCTCAGCTAAGGATTTTGTAGGTTTTGTACTGTATGACATTATTTAACTGAAATTAACAGAATCATTGTGCCTCAAATTTTTAAGCCATCTAGAAGTAATATGGTAAAACCTCAGAGTTAAGAATACCAGAGTTACGAACTGACTGGTCAACCACACACCTCATTTGGACTGGAAGTATAAAATCAGGCAGCGGAAACAAACAAAAACAAACAAACAAAAAAAACCAACGACAAAAAAGCAAATACACTATAGTACTGTGTAAGGTGACCAGATAGCAAGAATAAAAAGTTGGGATGAGGGTGAGGGGTAATAGGTACCTATTTAAGAAAAAGCCCTAATCCTCTAATTTGTCTAGGTCCCTCTGTATCCTATCCCTACCCTCCAGCGTATCTATATGTAAGAAAAAGACCCAAATATTGGGACTGTCCCTATAAAATCAGGACATCTGGTCACCCTAGTACTGTGTTTAATGTAAAGTACTAAAAAAATAAAGGGAAATTAAAAAAAAAAAAAGATTTGACAAGGTAAGGAAACTGTTTCCATGCTTGTTTAATTTAAATTAAGATGGTTAAAAGCAGCACAGTAAAGTTTCAAAGCTGTATTAACTCAATGTTCAGTTGTAGACTTTTGAAAGAACAACCATAAAGTTTTGTCAGAGTTACAAACTTCCATTCCCAAGGTGTTCATAACTCTGAGGTTCTACTGCATATTATCACAAGGAACTGATGCTCATTTTCTGAACAACCATGTTTTAAGCTAGATTTACCATTTTCCAACTAAATCTAGTAGGATCTTTATGCTATGTAAGCTGTTCACTTTGATTTCTTTAGCTAAGGGGTGAGCACATGCTGAAATTAAAAAATGATGGGGAATATTGAGATAGAAAAAGGCTGCAGGGGAACATTTCATTAGAATTCTCTGGGAATCTGAATACTTATACTAACTGAGTAGCTGTACCAGTCAGTCTGGGACAGAAACACTTCCACCAGCCAAAAATTACCTGCGGACTGAACACGGCGTACAGACTACTCTGCTTAAGAACGACTAACACCTTTCTGGCATTCAACTCCTGCAGTATCTTTACAAAAACACATTGAACAAGAAACCTGTACTTTTTAACTAGGCACTCTTGTGATGTTATTGATGTTTCTAATTTATCAAACATTGTCATTTGTACCAGAATATTATGTAAAAAGAGGCAGCTATGTTCAAGCTACAGTAACACCTACATTCTCCTCCTTTGTTTTATGATCAAACTATCTGTTAAACTAGTTTTAATCTATGGATCTTTATTTCTTTTGGTTTGAATTATATTACAGTATAATGTTTTCATTGTAGTAATCTAACTACTCTTGGTATACACTACAGGTGCAAAATCTGTTAGACCCAGATGAAAATGTCCATGTTAAGGGGTAGGAGGGCAAAGTAATAATCTCGCATGGTTCAGAGTGCCAATATATTCATAACCTCATCTCTTCAGATATCAGCTTTTCTAATACACTAAAAATGGTGATTTGTTTTTTTAAGGCTGTCTATGAAGAGTGGAATGAATTGTGAATTGACAAACAGAGCATAGATCACCTTTCTTCACTCAGCAAAGAAGAATTAGGTAATGGTAGGCTATTGTAAATAGTAGGCTCGATTATAAATGTTGGTTAGTTGGCCTTTACCTACATCATCATGATCAAGCTACTGTAATACGTTCAGTATTCCTATAAAATATCCTACACTGTTAATTTAACCTATATATTTTATAGTCAATTAACTTCTATAAATGTGTACATTTTATAATTAGCAACAGCAGCTGATATTCTGTTAGGTGTGTGTACTATATATCTCTGTTGCTGATAATATATCTATGCCTTATATGCCCTGTCTTCTTTTCAACTTTTGTCATCATATTCATAAGTGTTATTTTGAAAAACAGCTGCCATAGCCAAATACTTTAGCTGATTAAGAACATAAGATACTATAGTATTAGCTGTGCAAAAGATACTTGATAGGAGTCATGGCAGATGTTTAGCACTCAGAAGATAACTAAGAATCTGCTCATTCAGTAAATGCCTTCGTTCTTCCCTGACACAACTACTGGAGTTGATAGATATACATGGGCATTTCAATATCAAAAATCTATCATTCTGCTAACTTTAAATATATAGTTTACATTCACTCTTTACTGTTAGCTGGGCGGTGCAGTGCTAGCTTCTGAGATCAGCAGAGGAAATAAGTATTTAAACCTTTATTTGCATTTGTTACAGTGTATTATAGTTAAGTGGTTATAATGTTCTAAATGACATTTTTGGTCAGTTTCTAGTGCAATGTTTAAAAAGTGGTGGCCCATAAAATCTTTGCTAAGAGTTATAAATTACCTCATTATTTGCACTGATTTCTTTGTACTTCCTTATATTTACTGTAGGAAATACCTTGAATACTGCAAATGCCAAGGTCAGCAAACTGCAAATCTTATTTAGTATATTAGGCAATTGGCAAGATTCTAAGGACTATTACTGTATATGTTATAAGAGAGCAGGAAAATAATACAATAAAATAAAAGATCACAGTAAGGTCACTGGATGATGATTCAAATTATTTAAAAATATGCTGCTCTCCCTCCCTCTTACATACTTCTGCCAGCAGCCTGTTGAAAGAGGCTGAGACAAGATTTGTTGCTCTTAAGCACTAGGACAACTGTTTATCAGTAGACTAGTGTGATATTAAAGTAGCAGGACTACTTACACTCTGTAGGCATTGTAATAATAGTCTCAGTTGTAGCATGATAATCATCATCTTCCAAAGAACCATCACTGCTGTCATCTCTCTGGACGTCATACTGATCAATCAGTTCTTGCAATGGAGGAGCTTTGGGTAAAAGCTGTTTTATAGTATCCCTGCTAATATTAGGAGCTTGTTCCAGACGAAGTTTGCTGAGGATTTGAATTTTTATGGCTTCTATTCTGGAAGATTTCGTATTTTGCCTCCATGTACATGCAATGCATATTTCATCTTTTTCTCCATTCTCTTTTGGCTGAGTGCTGTCATTAAGAGCCACTGGATCAAGTATAATCAGCATGAACAGGTAAATATAAACACAGATTTGTAGCTTTTGCATGATCTCACATTCCGTGCAGCCTTTTCCCTTCCTTGCTTTCTTATTTTTTTTTCTTTCAGTACTAGATAGATTCCTAAAGGCAAGTATAATCTGAGAAACAACTTGCCACAATGGTGAATCATATATTTTCCAAGAGGGCTTTTATACTCCAACTTTGGTTAGACTTGTGTCGTCAAAACCGATGATTGGCTGTTGTACCAACAATGAATCTAGCTGTCAGAGGTTAAAGCCCTGTCTGTCACAAGTCACTAGACAGCATTTTGTTACAGCCAAGGGTGAACTGATTTATCTGACCACTCTGTAGAGGATATCTCCTCATATACTGAAGAGGATATATTTCCAGTGATTATGGGCAGCAGTACTGAAACATAGCATTGCCATTCTTAAATAAGTAGCAACTTTCTTTTATTATGAATCAATCCATATGTCTCCGAAACTGTTAAAAACTCCAGTCAATATTTTTTCATTTGAAAAAAATCATATTCTTAAAAATACAAAGATTATTACTACCATATATGAAAAATATTACTTCCTAAATATATTAGGTAAATTTTTCAGCAGATTTATACTGATGAATAACTGAAATATATTGAACATTGTTTTTATATTTCTGTGTAGCTTTGCAAAACATTAGTGGGACAAAAAGCAAATTTAAAAATTCAGAAGTAATATTTGTAAGAAATATTTCAACCATGTATGATTACAAGGAATATACATGGCTGCCTGTTCAGTTATCCTAGCAGTACATACCAAAATCAACATACTTTGTTTACTGTATTGTAAGTACTGTGACTTGTATTATATAAAATGTTTAATAATTTGCCTTTTCTTAACACTAACTTTTCATTAAGCAGGATCCTGTGCAAGGAGTAAAATACTGAGAGGTACTTTTGAAACATGTATTTTATATTAAGTATCATGGTTAGATATTGCTCTAGGCATGGCATTAACTGGTTAATATTATATGCTTTTTTGGATTGCCATTGCCGGCTTCTGAAAGAACTACAGTATTTTAGTGTTTCTGAAGCCTGCTATGGATATATCATGGATGAATACTTATTCCATTTCTTATATCTCTGTTAGAGCTTAACTAACATTATCCTTTCTGTTCCAAAAGATCTCTTAATTATGATATCCCAGATGGTATCTTTCTGTGTTTCTACGGTGTACTTGCAAATACTTACAAAGCTATAGGCTCTCTACATACTGTGCCTAGATCTTACAAAAAAAGAGTCTTCAGTATGCTTAGACACCATAGATTTTGCTTCTGTTTTTAAAGAAAAACTTTAAGCATAAGTGAGATGTATATCTGCATAAGAGTCACTATAAATAAATGTACTTCTAAATAAATACCTTATGTACATATACCATACTGCTCATAAAAGCTTACTGCCATGTAACTAACTGGTGTACACTAGCAAAAAGTAAGGCGTTCACAGTTAATTTGGACAGTCTGTTCTTAACTCACACCATTGCAGCACAACAAACCATATGATTTAGCAAGATATATACAATATGTGGGTTATCAAAGTGAGTTTAAGAATGGATTGTCAGCATCGCCTTTGAGATTCCTTGATTCTTCTACTTTATATTCAACCTGAAGCATTATACAAACAGATTTTTTTGCATATGTTTATTTAAGGAAATATTTATACACAGATTGTATGCAGGGTTGTTGTGGCCATGTTGGTCCCAGGATATTGGAGAGACAAGGTAGGTGAGGTAATATCTTTTTTATTGGACCACCTTCTGTTGATGAGAGAGACAAGCTTTTAAATTTACACAGAGCACTTCTTCAGGTCTGGGCTGCTCTCTTTCACCAACAAAAAGAAGATGGTCCAGTAAAAGATATTACCTTACCCATCTTGCCTCTCACATATGCAGATTGATATGATAGAACATGAGATCCAAAGTGTTCTTTAACAGTCTGTTTATCCACTTTATATCTTCTTCACAATATGCAGATTCATTACTGACAGTTGACAGTGAAAGTTGAAGTATAAATGAAAAGTAAATCAGGCTCACTAAATTCAAATATGTAGATTTGGGACCAGATTCTGTAGTTCCTATTTAGTCGAAACCCCACATGTAAGTCAGTTGACCACATTCTGACTTGACTATACTACTCAGGCATGATTGTGATCTCATTTACGTCAGTTTAATTCCATTGGCAACACTAGAGTTACTCATGATTTAGACTAGTACAAGTGAGATCATACTTCATTGGAGTTCTGTCAGGATAGAATGTGGCCCAATGTGCATTTACAGCATTTACTATGATGGATGCTACAAATATGTATTGTTTTAAACATAGATTTTCAGCCGGCTATATTATATAAAGAAGCCAGTACAGCACAACATGTGCTATAAATACATCTTTATAGTAAAAATCCTTTTGAAAAGTACTAGCCCCATTTCAAACTCCAGTGACTTAGCCTTTCACTTCCTTTTTTAAACTACAGGAATGCTGAAAGGGACTGAAATGCTGAAACTTTTTTTCCCCAAATTCCTGTAACTTTAAAATAATCGTAGTGGTGTCAGCAAAATTTTGTATAAATCAGAATTTGCTCCTGGGTAGAGACCTTGTATATGCCAAGTTTCAGAGTGAAGCACATTTTTGTAAGAATTATAAACCCTTGAAAACAGGATTCACAGTGGAAATGATGACTCAACCATTAGCATCATACTAATAAAATGCTGAGACAGATTCCACTGGTTGTGTTGGAAGGGAGTACGAATGAGCTGTACAGAGCAGGACCGCCTCTGAAGCTCTAGCAGGGTGGGAACTCAACCGTCCCTTTGAACAAGATCAGTGTACGACCCTCAGTGCTAGTTTGCTGTGCTCTGCTGGCCTGTGGGGAAAAGAATGATGCCATGGCCACACTTTCACTTCAGATTCCCTTTCCGCTTTGGTAAGTCTAGCACTATCGTAGGCCCGGTCTACATCTATACCTTAGGTCAACACAGCTATGTTGCTCATGGCAATGAAAATTTTTGTGCTCCGTGCAGTGTAGCTGGGTTGACCTAACCCCTACTGTAAATGCAGCTAGGTAAATGGAAGAATTCTTCCATCAACCTAGCTAACGGTTCTTGAGGGGATGGATTTACAGTTATGGAACAATCCCTTCTGTCACTGTATCAAGTGTCTATATTATGACACTGCTGCCGCTGTGCCCACTGTAATGTAATGTAGACATTGCCTTAATGCAGTGTTCACACTCCCCACCCTGATTGTGGCTGCCCCATGAAGAGGCATTAGGAATGGGAGAACTGCTTGTACTCCTTCCCACTAACTCTATGAATCTGCACAGAAGCAGCCACAGTCTGCCCCTTAATGGAGTACTGACAAATTATGAACCAAAAAGGAAGATTCAACACATATCAGCTGATATGCAGTGGCAAAAAAAGTTATCTCACTGAGAGACATGCGTCCCTGCTTGACATGTAGAAGTAAGATGTAGCAACGTCAGCTAAAGTGGTAAAATAGCACTAATGCCAAATACAACATAAAAATATCCGTAGAGTTTAGTAACACGTGTTGCCACAAACAATATTTTCCAATTCCTTTATTCTTTTGCAAAGGCACCCCATATCAACATTTTGTCTAGGTGTTGTATCGTGCACTATCTGTGCATTAGCATTAGAGCAATTTTCATCCTTGTTTCCATTCGTTTTTATCAATGGGGCTGCAACAATGTGACCAAAAGAATTTGAGCTGATGTATTTATGTCATGATTTATTGAACAAATTGATTTCAAGAAGCAAAGGAAGAGTGAATCTTTGCTGCTGATTTGGTTAATTTTTTTAAGCACTGAAAAAAAGTGTTGGATACAAAGATAAAAGTCGGTCTGAGGCCAATGCATAGATCATGTTCCATAGAGAACACAGGTCAAACACTGATCTAAGGTGGGTCTTTGAAAATGAATAAAGGAATTGAAATATATTTTTTGAAAGATGCACCTTGCTGAATTCTAAGGGTGTTTTAATATTGTCTCTAGGTAAAATGGCACTAATGCCATTCTGTGTAGAATTTTACTGCTAAATGGGGAGCAAGGATGTGTGGTTCTCACTGGGACAGTTTTTGCCATTTTATAAAACAGCTGAAGGTGCCACTTTAAAAAAATTAATTAAACTGGGATTCTCACACTTCACTTCAGGAGCTAAAGCTTTAAGAAAAACACCAGGTATTGCAAGGCTCATGAAATCATGAGAGTTGGCCACTCTGAGTTTCAACCTTCTTTCAGGTTTCAGAGTAGCAGCCGTGTTAGTCTGTGTCTACAGCCCACTTCATTGGATGCATAGAATGGAACATATAGTGAGGAGATATGTATACATACGGAGAACATGAAAAGGTGAGAGTTGCCCAACCAACTCTAAGAGACTAATTAATTAAGATGAACTGTTGTCAGCAAAAAAACTTTTGCAGTGATAATCAAGATAGCCCATTTCAGACAGTTTGACAAGAAGCTGTGAGGATACTTAAGATGGAGAAATAGATTCAATGTGTGTAATGGCTCAGACATTCCCAGTCTCTATTTAAGCCTAAGTTGATTGTATCTAGTTTGCATACCAATTCAAGTTCAGCAGTTTCTCGTTGGAGTCTGTTTTTGAAGCTTTTCTGTAGCAAAATTGTCACCTTTAAATCTGTTTCTGACTGGACAGAGAGGTTGAAGTGTTCTGCTACTGGTTTTTGAATGTTATGATTCCATTTATTCTTTTGCATAGAGACTATCCAGTTTGGCCAATGTACATGGCAGAGGGTCATTGCTGGCACATGATGACATATATCACATTGGTAGATGTGCAGGTGAATGAGCCCCTGATGGTGTGGTTGATGTGATTAGGTCCTATGATGGTGTCACTTGAATAGATATGTGGACAGAGTTGGCATCAAGCTTTGTTGCAAGAACCCAACCAGTTTCTTTCAAAACCCTGACTTCACCAACCTGAATTTTAAGAATTCTGAGTCAGCTCTTGAAACTAGTGGTCAGATTTGACCCTAGTGAGTCAGTGGAGCCAGGATTTCACTCTACGTCTCCTGTTTGCCAGAACAGATTCACCCCACAAAGCTGCTTCTAGGTCAGCTAAGAATATTTCAGCTGACAGCAGATTCCATTTCAAATAGTTTGGACCTGATTCATCTCTCACTTATACTGGTGTAAATCAGGAGACACCTCAATTAAATCAGTTTGGTTACACCAATAAAAATCCAGAGTAAGTGAGATCAGAATCAGACCAAGAATGTTTTCATATATAATATGCACTTTAGATATCTAGTTTTGTTTGTTTTCCTAGGGGTTTTCTGCATGCAATATTTTAAATTAGGTTATCTTTAAAATTGGTTGGGGGCTAGAAATATATATCATTCCCTATTGGATAGACTGCCAATTCAAAATTAAGTGATCTATAGTTTTTAAAAACACACACACAGAGTAGTGCTAGGGTGACCAGATGTTCTGATTTTATAGGGAGAGTCCCCATATTCAGGGTTTTGTCTTATATAGATGTCTATTACCCCCCACTCCATCCCGATTTTTCACCCTTGCTATCAGGTCACCCTAAGTAGTGCTGAGTTGAAAGAGCAATTGTAGAGGATCTCCATTCAATACATGTTTTTAAAGTTTTGAACTGTTTGCTCCTCTGAGTAGGAACAAATTCAATCCTGATGCCTCTTTTTTGAACTGACCATCTGCAAAATGTTTAAAGAAGACTGCTTACAATAGCTCTGAAATTATCCAATAGTGGAAATGGTAAAGCTACTCTACAATTTGCTGAATTATATCTACTCCCTCTTTATTTGTTTATGTGCCTTACAGGTAGTGCAGAAACAACACTTTGTTTTTTGTGTATGAACTAGCGTCATGTCACAAAATACTAGCAATGTTACAGAGAATTAAAATCTAAGAGCCAGATTCTGATCTCAGTTATACCAATGTAAATCAGTAAATTACAATAGAATTACTCTTGATTTACACTCATGTAACTGAGATAAGACTCTGACCTGAAGTCTTACATAAGAAATTGTCACAATAATAACAGTCTATGAAAAGATGGCTAGATTTACAGCATATAAAAACATTCACAATGAACATACACATACTGTAAGATGATTGCTAACCATATGCTGAATGAAAAGTACTACCAGTAGACCAATACATGAATTAAATAATCATTAGTTTCTTTGCCCTTTTCTAGAATTTTGAGATGTTAACTAATCTGTTTTCTACTGTAATTTTTTCTAACAAAAATATTCTTATATGTCTTCTAAACATTGTGCTACATTGTCAGCTACTGGAAATCAGCAACGTTTTGGTGAGGTTTTTTTTGATTGCTTTCATATATACCCATTAAGAGAGAGGTTATGTTCATATTCATCAGTTTTGAAATTCATTTGTGGGGAAACAGCTTCCTTTTCTTGTAATGACAAGAACAAACAAGATCAAGAATATTAAAAATCTTTTGATTAGCTCTAGTAATTTGCCTATTTCAGCACTATCCAATGAGGCTATCTTGCCGTGTTTGTCTATAAAAGCAATCATTAGCACATCTTACTATAGTACAGGTGGATTTGCATGCACTACTTGGTCCTTGGGTGATGAATGGGCTCCGAAGGACAATGAGGGCCCAGCTGCTTAGCAATGACTACACTTAGGAGCTACACTTAACAGGGAAAACATCTTGGCTTGCCCAGAGATGCTAACTGACCATCATAATCTAGCATTGCACAAACACTGGAGATGGTAAAACACTATCTGCTTTAGTCGCTGTTCAGTTGCATGGCTGCCAGCCCTCAATGGAAAAATATAGAAATTCAGGAAAAAGATACATTGGGTGGGAGTATCACCCCTACTCTTCCCATTTTCACTGCATAAAAGGACCAGAGCACCTTAAAAGCACCTAAATAGGACCAGAGCACCGTTAATGGCTAGATGAGGATTCCCCTGCAAAGGCATTATGGAAAACAGTCATATGCTACCTCCTGAGGACCTTTTTGCAAGCCCTGGTACAGGGGCATGCCAGGGATGAGACAGGTGAGTTGTGTAGGTGCAGGGCTCCAGCAAGAAGCACTGGAGATTTTGGGCTGCATTGAATCCCATAGGGGAGCCCAACGGCAGCTATCATAACTTAGACCGGCTCCCTGTCCTGTATAAGGGCTTGTCTACACAGGGAAATCGTGGAAAGTTAGTGTGAAAAAGTAGGATGTGAATTTAAAGTGTAACAGGTATTCTGCACTAACTCCCCATGTGGATACTCTTAATCTGCACTAAGAACTTATCTAAATGAACACTTAGTTCATGGCAAGTTGAGCTGTAAATCTGCCCTGCACTAGCCTGCCCTGCCTAAGTGTCCATATGGACCCTGCTGAGCACCAAAAGTTCCCTATTGTGTGTTAGATCAAAAAGGGAACTTTCAGTGTGCAGCAGCAGGCAGGTCCATATGGCAGTTAATGCAGGGTAGATTTCGACCCCAGTTTGCTGTGAACTAAGTATTCAGATGGTCAAGCCTTAAGAGACTACCTTTTTGTGGTTTAGGTTAATGCACTTTCAAAGTGGACAAGCCCTGAGTTACACTGGGGACTTCAGCTGTAAGCTTTGTGCTGTACCTTTTAGAGGCATGTCACAGAATCTCACCCTTAGTGTGGAGACCTGACCCAGCCATCTTGTTTCTCTGGCTCATTCCAATACTTGAAGTATTTGCCCTTATTTACTCTTATCAAACAGCACTATAGAACTGAATAGCAAAGGATATTCTTCCTATGGAAATCCATAATATTCTTAAAAATATATTAAGAGAAAATTCAATTTTATTATATTCTATGGGATTTCAGAGTTCTATTCAGGTTCTTATACTGCATCCATCTGTGGTATATGATTGATCTTATTATAGTGATTTCTATGGAACCCTATTGGTTCTAACCTGTTTACATTCCATACAACCTTTCATTAAGTTAGTATCTCCTGGTTTCCTGCATTTGTGCCCAGAACTCCTGAAACCTTGTTTCAGTATATTTTACAATAACTGAAAAAACAGTTCTGAGCTGCAGCTGACTCAGGAGGAAAGGGGAGAAATGGGTTTTATAAGTGGATGTCACATAGCAGCCCCTTTTGCAAAATCTCAGAGCCTTGTCCATCTAGTTTCCCTCATCAGCAGCCAGCCTAGGTGCAGATACAAGGTATATCTTTGAAAACAGATACCATCCTGTGAGTGCAAAGCTCCCTGGAATTCCATAGCCAAAAAACCAGAAAATTTCTGAGTGGATATTTAATTTAAAGAATTATGTTAGCATTAACAGCTCATTCCATGATCTTTAATAATCTATATATCATTGGTGAACAACCTTGAATTCCCCTTCAAAACTATTATTTTACCAGAATAGAACTTTACTGGCAAAGTATCAAATATAAAATTATTTGAATTGAAAAAAACCTGAAGGATATTTAAAGGATTATTTAAGAATAACAATCTGTGTATTTGTATTTTTTTAACAATATAAAATTTACATGAAACACTTTTACAAAAATAAAACTTTTGAGTTAAATGATTTAATATGTACATCCTGTCCCCTGCTGGATCATTTTGGAACTACACAGGTTTGTGAATTAGAGAGTCTGTATTTAATATATTTCAGTAAACAGTATGATTTTTAATGATTTTTATGCTCCACTTTAAATGAGATGGTCAAATTTAACAGCTGTTCAGAAATCAGACAAAAGTTAGCAAATGCTGTTTTGTAGACTGCAACTTGTTCTTGCTCAGCCTCACCGACATAATGGGCCGAATAATTCTAATGATAATTCTTTTGACCTAGATGGAGTTATAGCTGGGATGAATTTGGCTCTTCATTTCCCACCACTCCCTCATTATGCAACCTGCTCTTTGTATTCTCCTCATTCCTCTCTTTTGTCTAGGCTGTGTACAGAGCCTTATAGATTGACTGTATGTGGCAACTGCACCCTACAGAACCTGGAACGCACGGGGCAGAGATAATGTCTATTAACGTCTTTGTAAAGCTCTGTAAAGCTATGGTGCTATGAAAATATTTAATTATAGGAATATCCTTCTATTCTTTCCCACTTCTTCTGAGTTTTACAATTTTATGTAGAGTGGTTGTGATGCAGGGCCTTGTATAGCTGCTCTTGGAATTTTGGATTGTAAGTCAGTGCATGTGCATGTAGCCTAAAAGTTAAAATAAGAATAAATTCTGGGACTGTGAAGCTTAACATACAACTCCAGTGGTGTACTTCTGCAACACAATATAGTCACTGAACTCCAATAACTGGTAAGCTACCTTCCTTCCTGCAGTTAAAACTCAGAACAGAGTGGGGGAGAATACCAGTTATGTGTATTATTGTTGTAAAAAATATTTTGTAAATAGTTCATAATTCAACAGGAAGTTGAATGGATTGCAGATGACTCCCTGAACATGCATACAAGGCTAATCACCACCTGACTCACATGGTGTATCATTTTTCTCCTGTATTATCAATGTAACCGTACGTGTGTGAACAGTGTGTGTCAATGCATGCATTAAAATGCCTTAAATATTCCAAAAGTATTATTAGCCCCAAAAAACACAATTTATTGTTCATGGGCTCCTTTTTAGAACTGTCCACTCTGTGAAGGAGCTATAATTTTTAGTTCCTTCTAAACAATACTTACATTTCTGGGATTTTAGTTTTAAACAAAAAAGAAATCCACTGTAAATGGTGGGGAAAACCTAGTTGCATGATTTTGACAATGAAACCTTCTTCAGAACTGTTCTGCAGAGAAAATATTGCCTACGCCATTAATAACACCTTTTTGCTTACGAAGGGCTAAATTGTGCTTAGCACTAGCATGACTGCCCAAGACAGTAGGAGCGAATAGAGATTCTCTTCACTTGCAAGGCTACCCAGGTCGCACTTCTTGCCTTCAGGTGATAGCAGTAGTTGAACACCTGGTGTTTCCCTGCCGACTTGCATTCAGGGGTGAGTGTAGCAGGTGCAGGCGTGGTTCTGCTCCTCCTTTTCTCCCCACCATGGGAGCCTGTGGAGTAATAAGTTGCATGTCATAAAGGGTGTTACAAATTCCCCACTCACACCTTCTGTGCATCCAGAGATGCTCAGAGGAATTGTGACTCTACAGCAATGCCTCTGAGTGCTGCCCTGCACCTGGACATCACCTTTTACTTCAGGCTGAAGTTACATGGTACACTATAGCTCAAAAAATATTTAAGAAAGATCTTCTAATCAAAATATTATTCCTCACTTTATTTTTTTATTTCTGTCTTGCTTTCCCTTTTGTTCCATTTAGTTTAGATGTTCTACTGGAGAGTTTTTTGTATTTACATTACAACAGATAGTTGTTAGATGGACAAGATGACATTTTAAAATTACTGTATATTGGTGCTTCACTAAGGAGGCTGGGAAGACCTGTATTTAGATAAGGCTAATTTAGCACCTAAATAACTAAATATGAAACTATTTTGACATTATTTTTATGTTCCCATCATTTCTGACTCGCTCCAGAGTCATCTGATGCACCAGCAAGCTTTGTTTTATTTGGTCCAAAACTGTTTCCTGACTCCACTCCTAGAATAACGATCAAGATATAGGAACTCCAGTAAGTGGTGTTTTTTAGTATATGGGATAGTTTAAATTGTTTATTTTATTGTTCTGTTATAATCGTTTAGAAGATATATTGAAAAAATATTGCCTCTTACTAAAAAGACATTTATTTGTGGGGTCCCATCCCTCTCCCCGTGAACTAGCTCAGTTGTCCATTGAAATTGCTGATGATTGTCAAGTCACAGAATGATACATGATGGTGTGTTACAACAGGACTAGTCAGAATGAATTGTTATGACTAAAATATAATTTCTGTAAAATTTAATTGTAGGTGTCTTCAGTACTGCATTTCTATAGGTGGGTGTGGCAGTATCATATTTGTTGAAAAAAATGCACAATGCCCAAAGGTGGTTGTCATTGTGCCTAATGACTCTTTATCAAGTAGGAGTCTAATTGTGCCTGTAAGGGGTATCTTCAAAAGCATTCAGCATTGGCCTATGCTAAAAGTACACAATACACCATGGAGATCCAAAGTGTGGGGTGGGAAAGGTACCCACTGCTATGTATTTTAGGGGGATTCGGTGTACCCCTCTTTTGCAGGTGGCCAGTTTTGTGGGACAGTTTAGAGGGAGGGCAGGATGACAAACCCCTCCAGCCCCTCCTCTCTGCTCAGCTCCTTTCCTGGGCCAGAAGGTCACCTGATCCCTTTGTCTCCAACACCTTCAGACAGTTGGCACCTTTGCAGAAGAGGGGCCCAGTCATGCCATCAGTTGCTAGGAGACAGAGTGCCAGGCATTTAGGTTGGTGCACTGGCCCTTTGCTCTGCAGCAATTATCACACACCCTTATCCCACCACCTAGATACTTAAGAACTGCCTAGGGGACACTGAGGCACCAACACAGTATTCAGAGCAAACATTAAGAACAGTCCCAGTTCATCACAGCCCCTCAACCCTCTGCTAAATTCACCCCTGTTTTGCAACCACTGCCCCCCCCCCCCCCGCAAGCTGGTCTATTTTATTGTTGCAGGGCAAATGAAGGAGCCATAGTTTAATGGAAATTTTCAGCCCCTACAGCGGTCTTGCAGCAGGGAAAACAGAGTTGATGGGAAGGGAACTGGTTTGGATAGGAGACCCAGTCCCCTTCCTTTCCAAAATAATTTGGAAAGGGAATTAGATCACGCCGTGCCTCAGTTTCCCCTTCTGCAGGGAGATAGGGGGGAGATAAAAGTCTCAGCCTGCCGTGCCATATTGCAGACCGGGGGCTTTTTTCCTGGGTTACAATTACATGTCATGATCCCAACTTTAGTTCTGAAACAGACCCACCCAGGCAGGCACAAACTCACCCTCAAACAGCAACACCCTGAAAACCACAACACCACCCCAATATTACAAACCTAGGGGGAATCACAGGGTCAAACACTCACGGTTGGAAGTCCCAGCAGCTGTTCAGGTGAGTGAGGTCACTGAGAGATTATTCCATCCTGTCAGTCTCCCACCGGACCAGAAGAAGCTGTCTCCTCCAGGTGAGCAGGTAGCCTTCTCCCCCCTCTCCTCCCTTCCCCTCCCCCAGCCGCTGGCTCTGCTTCAGCTCAGCGTCTGTGGTTGCCTAGCTGCTGCCGCAGAGCTGCTTCGGCCAGCGGGGCCCCGTCAGGGGGGTATCAGACACAGTCACACAGTCGTGGCTGGGGGCCCCTGTGGGGCCCAGGGCAAATTGCCCCACTTGCCCCCCCCTCTGGGCAGCCCTGATGGTGGGTGCTATTAGGACAGGATCTCCTTAACAGCCTGTAATTTAGATGGAATGTGAGAATGACACTTCCTGCTTCTTAGCTAAAGGCTGCTGCTCTCCTAATATGACTGCGGACAAAGGCCTGAGGCCCTACAATATGGCTACAGGAAATGGCCTTATCGTTACATCAGATAGTTTCTGCAATATTGACTTAAAGTAATTCCAAGCCTCCTCCACATTCAAATCCTTGAGTTCTTCAGTCCAGTCCACTTCCCTACCTAATTCTCTTAATTTTTTAACGTTTGCCCTTTTGAAATCAAGGGACCCTAATTGCAGATGCATTTTTGTTTAGTGCTCCATTTATTTTAAACTGAATTAGCTCATGATCACTCAGACCAAGGAGTTGTCTCTTATAACCAGTTGTATGAGATCCTCGCTAGTACCAAATCTAAAATGACATCACCTGTTGTTGGTTCCGTGACTGTTTGGTGAAGAAATGTGTCAGCTGTCACATCCAAGAAAATATTGGCCTCATTATTATTAGTAGCACTTGTCCTCCAATCTATGTCTGGGAAGTTAAAGTCTCACATAATCACACAATTCCCAGTAGTACTTATTTCATTAAAAACATTAAAGAGGTCTCTATCCATATCCAAATCAGATCTTGGGGTTCTATAGCATACCCCAAGCACTATTCCGTAGGAACCTCTAGTAGCTTTCTTCCCCAAAGTAATTTTGACCCAAACAGATTCTGTTTTATCCATTCCATCACTTCTAATTTCTCTAGTCTACCTCATTAATATACAATGCTACTCTACCACCCTTATCTTTATTTCTGTCTTTCCTAAACAGCACATAACTTCAATACCTGTACTCCAGTCGTGACTACTATTCCACCATGTTTCTGTTATCCCTCTAATATTTGGTTTCACTTCCTGCATCAGTAGTTCTAGTTCCTCCATTTTGTTACTCAGGCTCCTTGCATTGGTGTACAAATATCTTAGTTGTTTCTGCTTGGCAAATGGGTTGAAACTATAGTAAAGAGCAGAATTACCAGAATTACCATTACTATTAGTTCTCATCCTTAAAGGAAACCTGCACAACATTTTCAAAAGATGAGCCAGGGATCTTAAATTCATTACTCTGCTAGATGCTAAGGCCATGTCTACACTACAAAATTATGTTGGCCTAACTTATGTTGGCATACATTCATCACAGTTACTAAATCGCTTGTGTGTGTGTGTGTGTGTGCTTGGTTCCTTGTGTTGGCAGTGCACGTCCCTACCGGGAGCGCTTGTATTATTGTATTGTAGTGTGGGCCATTTTGAGATGGCTCCTGAAAACGGGTAACAATTGATGTAAGCAAAGCAATGTCTACACTGTCACTGTGTTGACCTAATTACATCAACCGTGACTCTATGTCGCTTGGGGAGGTGGTGTTACTTAAGAGAGGTCTACACTTAAAACGCTGCATTGGCGCAGCTGCATCGTACTGTAGCGCTTACATTAAGATGCTCCTACGCTGATGGGAGCCCTTCTTCCATCAGCACAATTAATACACCTCCCTGGGAGGCAGAGCTGTGCTGACACAGCGCTGTCTTTGTGGGGGTTTATGTCAGTATAACTGCATTGCTCAGGGGTGTGGATTGTTCACACCTCTGAGCAATGTAGTTATATTGATATAGGTCTGTAGTGTAGACCTGGCCTAAATTGCCATAGAGAGGCACTTATATTGGCGGAAGCCAAACTTAAGTGAAGACACTTCCACAGCTAGGTCGACACAAGGCAGTTTATGTCAACCTAACCATGCAGTGTAGACCAGCCCTGAAAATCATAGACTGAATAGGGACACTGAATTTGTGGTTTATTACAACAATCTGTAATCCACTAACCCCCTCTTTTTGTCTATGACTGCGGAAGTGTTAACAGGCCACTCTACCTTGAATAGTCTCTTACAATATGTGGTAACTATGCTAAACAATCTGTTCCACCTTGCATTTTGCTGCAAGCTGGGAGTTCCTTTCCCAGACCTGTCTGACTTGAAAACTTGTCTCTCTCACCAACAGAAGATAGTCCAATAAAAAGTAATCAAATGGACAGGTTCATATCATGTGAATAAAAAAGAATACAAATATCTCTCCCATACTTCATAATGTGTATGCAAATAATTAAAAAAAGACTACAGTGCACAAAAAATACAATCCAAAGAATTGAACTGTAGTGTTACAGTGGGCATTGTTTAATTCAGAGTTAAATGCTGATTTGTTTTTAAGTCATTCTGATATAGTGTTATCCAAAGACAGGCATGATCATACCCAGAAGCAGAGACAAAAGAGATTACTTTAAGTTGTATATATGGAAGAATTAAAAAGTAACAAAAAAAATTACTAAGATTTCCAGTTTACTGGGGATGAAGTTATTTGATAGTTGCTAACTCTGTAATAGATTACACAGTTTGTTTTATGTCACGTGAACTTTGTACCAGGCTATTCTGAGTTCATAAATATGCAGAACTTCATACAAGTAGCCCTTGAAAGTCAATTTCTGCAGATTTTACTGGTAAGAAATGTTTCCATTTGTATTTAATCAATTACATTTTATATAATATTAACCAGAGGCTGAATCTTTCATAACACAGATTTCAGGGAAGCTATAAAGAAAACAAATCTAAAAAGGCAATACAAAAACAGGAGTATAACTTATTACATTTATAATTGGTTATAATTCCTGCAAACCATCATAGTAACTTCATGTGAAGAAAAGTTACATACATTTTGCCTAGCCATATTCTACTTTTAATACACATTTGCTTTCTAAAAGCCACTGAATAGAAGTGTGCAGTTGGTTTACTTCACTATTTCCAAACAAGCTTAATTAGTGAATGTCATAAACAGATGGTTAAGGGTTAATGTCTCTTGTACCTGTAAAGGGTTAATAAGCTCAGTGAACCTGGCTGACACCTGACCAGAGGACCAATAAGGGGACAAGATACTTTCAAATCTTGGTGGAGGGAAGTCTTTGTTTGTGCTGTTTGTTTTGTTTGTTGTTCGCTCTTGGGGCTAAGAGGGACCAGATGTACACCCAGGTGTTCCCAATCTTTCTGAATCAGTCTTTCATGTTTCAAAATTTGTAAGTATAGACAGGTAAGGCGGATCTAGTCTTATGTTTGTTTTTCTAACTTTGTAAATGATGTCTTTTCGCTTGGAAGGATTTTTACCTCTGTTCTTGCTGTAACTTTGAATCTGGGGACGGCGGGTGGCGGGAGTACCCCTCTAGGCTTAATGAATCTGAGAGCCACTGTAGCATTTTTCATCCTGATTTTACCAGAAATAATTTATCGCACTTTTCTTTCTTAAAATTAAAAGCTTTCTTTTTAAGAACTTGAATTGATTTTTCCTTATGGTTTTCGAATCCAATGGGATTGAGTCTAAAACTCACCAGGGATGCTGGGGGGAAAGGAAGGGATAATAGGTATATTCCTCTTTGTTTAGATCCAAGGCATTTGATCTGTGTAGCTTCCAAGGCCAACCCAAGGGAGGGGAAAGTCTGAGGTCGGGGGGAAAAAGAGGGGATGGTTTTATTTCTCTTTGTTTTTAAAACCAAGGGGTTCGGGTCCTTAGGGTTCCGCCAGGGAAGGTTTTGGGGGAACAGAAAGTGTGCCAAACACTATATTTTTGGCTGGTGGCAGCGTACCAAATTTAAGCTAGTAATTAAGCTTAAAAGTAATCATGCAGATCCCCACTTTTTTGGATGCTAAAGTTCAAAGTGGGGAAAAAACCTTGACAGTGAAGTTTACTGAGATATAACAATAACTCTGGGAAAGTATCTTGGTAAATTGAAATAAATGATCAATAACATATTAAATCATAATGGCTCTAATAGTGTCTAAAGTCCATTTTTTTGAAAACTACTTATATTTGTATTTATCTAGTAAAGGAAATTAATATATGTTTTTAAAATAGGCATTCAGCCATATGTGTTAACCCAGAAGACTATAATGGCACTAAAGAAATAATTAATGTCAATAATAAATGTAATGTATACTTTTCAAAATTATAATGCACAACAAAATAGGCACTTTTCTAGTAGGTAATAATATCTAACAAAATAAGTATAAAAGACTACTATTACAAAGCCCTGTCCAGTGCATGAGCTTTGCAAAGTGCACACATGTATTATGGGTAGAAAGAATGCCATGTTTATAGATGCTAATTTTTCACTGGCACAAGTAACTCTTTGCACTTTGATTGTCTGAAAATGGCTAAAGACCTACAGTGTCAGTTGGTAATATTATTGTGAGTAAGCAGATAATAAATAATCAGTAGTTCAAGTTAACTGAAAGTTAAAAACTAATTACCTGAAATTCTAGTATGTCGGCTTAGATTTACTTTTATCATATAAACATTGAGCACTACTACAGTGCCATAAAGAGGGTGAAAATCAAAAACGAGCATTTAACTTTACAACCCCTGCTTACTCTGCATAGTACTGAACACATACAAATAGTCACTCCGACTTCAATAGTACATTATTTGCATAGCTCCCAACGTGTACACAGCACTGTATTGTTGTGGAGCCATGCCAAACAAGTAATATGTACTCTGTGTCAAAGAGCTATTTGAATGGTTGCAAGCTGGTATAATACAAGATGAAACAGGACAACATATTACAAGTATGTGGTGTTGGATACTCATTATAACTGGAATAACTGTACATGCCTGGCAAAGAGCTTTCATTTTTTTATGTTCTAGCAAGCAGCAGGCAAACCTTTTTTGATTAGAGTAGTGGTGTCAGCCTCAGTTGCTAGAAACAGAGTAATTCTCTGCCTCCAAATATCTTTCCTTACAACCAGGTGGGAAGTAGGGTTTTTCAGATAAGAAAGGCACTGATGGCCCAGTCCCATAACACTTGGGCCATATATACATTTGGAGTTAGACCCATAATTCTTAGCTTGTATAGACATACTTCATACTAAAAATAGTAGTGTATCCACAGCAGAATGGGCAGTCGCAAGTGACAGCATGGGCTAGCCACCACACGTACATACTCATGGGGTCCAGGCAGGTTTGTGCTTGGGGAAGTGAGGCTGTGCCACTGCTGCCTCTGCTACCACAGCTACACTACTCTTTTTAATGCGCTAGCTCACTGAGATCCAATGTGAGTATGTCTGTGCAAGTGTAGACATGCCCTTAGTGTCTGTACATACATCTACAACCACTACACTCTTACAACTGTCTTACTTAAATGGAGGACTTGTTCACACATCAGCTTCAACAAATCCTGCATTGTGGCAGGGGATTGGACTAGATGACCCTTGTTCACTTCTAATCCTATGATTCTATGGCCCAATATTCTCTACAGCAAACAAATAACTATTTCTGGGGATCTAGCACTAATTTATTAAAAGGTGAATTTTGACCTATCCTTATTTGCCTCATGAGGCTCCTATAGAAATGCCAATCTAAGCCATCAATGCCTTCAAAATGTGTGTCCCAATTGCAAATTTTTTCATTAGAAACATAAACCGTATGTGCAGTTTTACTCTTTATTAAAGGGGCTATACGGTATCTCTTCTTACTTTTCGTTTAAGAAGATTATGCCTCCTATAGCCCCCTATTTTTCAGAGCGCCCAAGCAGGTGGCGCTGTTAAACATAGTTTTCTAAATTAATTTTCTTAGGGTGTGAGCAAATGTTCAGTCTTAGGAAGGCATACTATGTTATTTTTTGTTATGTAAGGTTTTGAGTGGAAGCGGTAGTCCTTGGAGAGTGAGCAATGTGAGCAGCAGAAAGGTTTAATGTCTATCTTGGTCTCTGATGAGAGTCAATTCTTGAGGCAGAGTTACTCCCAGAAACCAGGAATTGGGATTGGCTGCAGTTCCAGACAGAAGAGATGGCCTGCATGCTGTTTGACCACCTCTCTTTCCAGACTAATGCATGTGTGTAAATTAAATAAGTTATACGATGACTGTACTCAGACTCCTCATCACTGATTTCTCCTCCATTGGGAAGGTGACCTGCAAGACCCAGAACTCGGCAAATGCTCAGCAGAGGGGCAATACTGGTATCAGAATGAAACACTTGCGCTGGAAGAAAGGGCAGTCACATTAGAAACATATTGCAGAATTTGCCATCACAAGTAGGAGAAACAACTGATTTAAAATTAACCCCAAATGTGGGAAGTTGGCTAGACTTCTCTTTTTCAATCCAGAACCAAAAATTAGCAATATAAGAGGCTTACTATTTGGATTACTGTCATGGAATGGGAACACTTTTTGCCCTTTGAGTTCCTAATACTGAAGTCCTCACTAGGCTCTCACAATGATTATCGTAAGAGTGTAGAAAAATAAACAGCAGAATAATTTAAAATATAAATGCCCTGTATTACAGTAGGGAAGAAAGGGAGACGCCTCAGAAGTTGCAACTACTAAAGTGGAGCACTGAAACTGATCATGTGCTCCCAGGACCAGATCCTCAGCTTGCGTAAATTAGCATAGCGCCATCCTTCCCTAGATGAGAAACTGGCCCAGAGTATTTTATTTCCATTATTTATGTTATGGGTGTCTGGCACTACCTCAGCAGTGGTGCAAGTGGAATCCATTTCTTACTGGTAAGTGGGTGGAGCCATGGTGGGCACGTGACCTCTTCCTGTGACCCTCCACGTGACTTCTTCCCACCCTGCCTCCAGCCTGGGGCTCCCATGCTCTCTCCATCCCCTTACTTGGGGATGGGGGAGGCTCTGTCCTCCTCCCACTTTGCCTTTGGAACTGCAACGGTGAAAGGAGCAGCTCCTCCAGCATGGGTCTGCCACCCCAGCTCTTTCACATAGAATCTCTTCCATCTGTACAGCAGCCCAGTCAGATGTTAGGGCTGGGGGAGCGGGGCTGGAGGTGGTACAGCAGCCACACCCGAGGAGCGGCTGACATGGGGCTGGCCAGTGGCCACATGTTCTGCTCCTTTCCCTGCTGCTGTTCTTGGAAAGCCCTGTGGTTCAGGGCTCTCCCGGGAACCACAATGAGGAAAGGAGCAGAATGCTGGCAGCTCCTCTGGTGACTGTACTGCCCCCAGCTCTCTCCTCCAATGAGGCTGCTGCTGGAAGCTGAAGGAGACTCTGTGTGGAAGGGCTGGGAGCAGAGGAGCTGCCGGTGAGGGGCCGCCCAGTGGCCCCATGTTCTGCTGCTCCTCTTTCCAGTATGCTGTACCAGCGATAAATAACTTGCCCTACTTGTTCTGATGCTTCTCGGACAATAAAAAGGAAGCCTCTTGGAAACAAACATGATGTTTGATGACCAGTTTGGGGAGCAACCTTCTTTCTTGCAGTGTTTCCCAAAAATTGGAGGCTGCAGAACTGCAACAGAAAAGCCAGTCTGAAATAGAACATGAACAAACTTGCTCAGAGCATTCCAACACTTCCTAGTTTTGGCCAGGTTGAAAATACTGCCTGGGACTTATGACACATAAAAAGGTGATCAAACAAAGCAGGTTTTGTGTTTATTATGGTAAAGTCATATTTTTGTTCATCACAAAAGACTAAGATCTGTGTATGAGAAAGGAGCAAGTTGGTTTTTATTTTATCTGAACTGGTTCACCCATTCCTCACAGAAAATGTATTTTAAATAGTTAACTAATCTGTAGAATTAGTTAACACCTTGAAGCTGTCATAAACAGATAGCTAAGAGTTAATGTTTCTTTTACCTGTAAAGGGTTAACAAAGGGAACCAAAC